>NC_061523.1:15790000-16162500 GCF_022379125.1 Scophthalmus maximus
TGCGAGTGTGTGTGCGCTGAAGGTGAAGCCATGTCCGTCCGCCTGCTCGGACTCTCACCTGCTGTGTTTTTTGAAACCCACACGGTTCGTTCGTGAGGCCGAACTTTGCTGCCTCCTCCGTCACGCGCATGTGTCCGCATGTGTCCCTGAGGGGCCGAGGGGCCAAGGTGACGAGGGGCCGAGGGGACGAGGGGCCGAGGGGCCGAGGGGCCGAGGTGACGAGGGGCCGAGGAGACGAGGGGCCGAGGGGCCAAGGTGACGAGGGGCCGAGGAGACGAGGGGCCGAGGGGCCGAGGAGACGAGGGGCCGAGGGGCCAAGGTGACGAGGGGCCGAGGAGACGAGGGGCCGAGGGGCCGAGGGGCCGACAGCTCCGGGGCCCAGTGACTTGTTTATGGTCCCGATGTGACGACACGACAGAGACGTGCAGTACTCATCCAACACCACCGCGAGAACAAAAATATAGATTACTCTGTTGCAAGTAAAAGTCTTGCGTTTCAAAATCAAGTCCTTGGTGGAGTGGCATTGACCTTAAAAACTATGCAGTTTCATAAGTGAAAGTACAGGTTTTATGTAGAGCCCGACCGATGTGGATGTTTGGGGGCCAATGCCGATATCGATATTAGGGATGTATGTATGTTTTTGTATACACACACACACACACACACACACACACACACACATTTTAAATATATAATGTATGTACATATATACATTTTATATATAATGTATGTACGTGCGTATAATATATTATTAAAAATCTGTCAATGATTCCTCAGATGTCATTATCAAACCTTTATGACAAAGAAATGTAATTGAGGCGTGATATTTTAGTTTAACCATTAACTTTATCATAAATAACTATAAATTGAAAGGAAAGTACAAGTACAACCATATAAATAGAACTTGAATTAAGAATATAAACATCTATTTTACAAAAAAATGGAAACATAAATGCACATTAAAAGGCTCATATCGGTTGGCCGATAATATCGGCCGATACTATATATCCATTTGTGACCAAGATCAATTGAGATTATTGGAACATCAAAATAATTGCTGATTCATTTTCTGTCAATCAACTAAACGATTAATCCCCTCGGCAAAATTGGCACCATAATAAAGTGGCCTCATGTGGTGTGATTATGTGCAGCTGCTCTTCAAAAGGAAAACAATTGTCAACGAAAGTCATCCATGATATTCTTTGAGATCTAGTTAAGAAACAGTGCTTGAGATTCAGATTCAGACAACTTTAAGTTTGATGATACTACTGATGTATTTATGACACTTTTGCAGTAGCCATTGTTTCTATTAAAGGATACATATCATGCTCGTATTCAGGTTCATAGTTTTAATTCGTGTTATTACTTGAAAAGGTTTAAATGCTCTAATATTTAGTAAACACATCAGTCTCCTCATACTGTCCATTCCTGCAGCTCATCTTTCCATCCTCTGTCCGAAACGTTTGCTTTTAGCTCCTGTCTTTTTAAGGCCCCTCCCTCCCGATAAAGCCCAGTCTGCTCTGATTGGCCAGCTGGCTCCATTCTGTTGTGATTAGTCGACCACTTCCAGTTCTCTCGCTCTCACTTTACCTCGCTTTGTTGGGGGCGTGCCAGACGAGCCGCTAGACATGCTTTATGCACGTACGTAATATGGTGATGTGATGTCCATGTTGCGGCTCATCAGCCGGACTACCGACTACGAGAGCAGTGTTTTTTGTCGGGGAGAGGAGCTCCCTTTCGCTTTGCAGACTTTGCAGACTTTTCACATACACACAAAAAACGACATAACACACTAGAGGAAAGGGGAAAACTGGAGAAGCCTCCTTTAAAGTTGTCTGGGAAATCTGTATTTAAAACTATAGTATTTAAACCTCATCCTTTATTGAGGAACGTCATTCGCCAGCTGAGTAATCCCATTAACATCTGTTATTTAGGACCATTACCTTTTCAGACATATACTCCACAAAATATGGCAACGTTGGGTCTGGAGTTGGCGCTCCACATATGACGAACGCAGCAGGAGATTGTCCGTGTCAGACGCGTTCACACCATTACGAAAGTCTACGGAACGTTCTGTGGCGTCTGGGTTATGGCGGGCAGGAGGCAGGGCAATGACGGTAATTCCTCTGCGGAAAGCAGTGTTTATGTTTACAGTCATCAACACGCCCACTCGCTCGCTGACATTTTCCGTATTTTGGCGTCTATGTCTAAAAGCAGCTTTAGTGTTACCTCCTGTGCGTTATGCTGAATGCAGTGGAGACTCCCTAAATTAAAGCCATGGGTGGTATTTGTTAAGTATGTATGGCCTGGCTGCTGTGCAGTGGGAGGTTCAGGAGCCGTGTGAATAGGAGATTAACCTCGATGTGTGACTTGTTCTTGAGACACTGGTACCGCAGCACATGTGAGTTATACGAATGTACAAACCAGGAGGGAGCTGGGGCGGAAAACTCTTTGGGGAGTGATGGTCTTAATGTCACATGAAAGGCTGAAGTTGTTTCCCCCCCCCCCCCCCCCCGCATATAGATATGCAATGCAAATATTGGTGATTATATCTTAAGCAGGAGACTTTGAATGTCGTTGCTTTTGCGGTAACATAATGTTCAAACAGTCCTCATAATAGATTGCACTTTATTTTAGTAACAAAGGAATAGATATTTTTAAACCAAATAGAGAAAATATCCAATTCATCTCTGTGATAGGTGAAGTGATGCAGCCTTGAATGTGTCATCTTGGACGTGTTGGAGCGTTTCATTGAATGATGTTATTCTCAGACCATCCTGGTAAAGTCATTTGATCCATTTGGCATTGCATGTGCAGTCCTATTTTTGTGTAATCTCTGTCGGTAACAAACACCAGACATTGGTGTCAGCTCGAGGTAGACGTGACACACCTCCTGTCTCATGAGCTGGAGAAATAATTTGTCTAAAATGTGGCTTCACCTGTGCTCGCTGAGGGCGTGGCCGCACATGTGACTCACTCATATCAACCATCAAAGCGAGTGATTCGGCTCAGCTCCGGTGGAACGCCACCGCGGGTAATCCTCTGGGAGACTGGAGGACACCGAAGGGCCACAGACATTTCCCTCCAAAGCTCAGACTGTCACATGATCATGAGGCCTTGGGTGAGGCGTTCCCTCGTCGAGGCTAGTATTATTGAACAATTTAGACCTGTACAAACACATTTCACCCCCCTCGATTGCAAAACTGTCTTGTGCTGTTGTTTTATAAACATGAACCTCAACACTGTGGGATTCCTGGGAAATCATTTTATTGCTCTAGTGTAGGATTAGGATTAATCGTTGTTATTATGTAATCAGAAAATTCACGGACCTGGACCAAAGTTATGTCTTTAGATTGCCTGTTTTAGCTGCAGCTCAAAGTTATTTTTCATTATTAAACTAACTGCTCATCATTTCCTTTATCAATTGATTAATAGTTTGGCCAGTAAATGTCAGAAATAAAGTGAAAATTGCCTGACTCAATTTCTGTGAGCTGATTTCATTTAGCTTGTTCTTTCTGACCAATAGTCCAAAGCCCAGAGATAAAACTGCAAATCTCTTGTCAAGTGGTCGGGTGAATAAATCAGTTACATTGGCTAGATCCTGACAATCTGCCATGTGCAATGACTGAAAATTATTAAAAAAATACCAATCAAAAATTCCCCAAAGCCAAAGGTGCCTGAGATATTCAGTTTACAGCAGTAAAACTGGCATTTAAAAGAGCTGCAAGTGGATTAATGGATTCACTGACAAATCGATCGATAAACTAATTGTTTCTTCAGTACACTTTTTTGACAAGTCCAATGGAGACTTTCTTATTGATTTCATGCTGTATCCTTGAGAAATGTAGTGATCTACTGCTGTGTTCATGTGGTACTGGTGGCTATTGATAGCTTCCGAGCCTGACACCTTTGGAATTACTTTGTGGCCAGCTGTGACTCCACAACTAGTTAATGTCACTTTATCAGAAAGCAAATACTGCACCGTAAGAATAACGCAATAGAGAAGGAATTCAATGGGCGTGAAACTGCAAATGTTTTATTGATAAGAGAACCAGCTTTGCCCTTTTTGCAGCAGAGCAGCTCAGTGTGTTTATCATGAGGGAGTTGTGTCGTTTATCTCTCTTTTTTGTCATTGGTGCACCCAGTATATAAATGGAGCACAGCCTGGTTTCTACTGTGCTTCTCTCCTGGTGCTGCAGGATCCATGACCGCTATCCATTACAGGACAAGGTATCACTTGCACAAAGTAAAGACAAAGGGAGAAAGAAGGCCTGTGTGACCTCAGCCAGGATGTACGTTTGTGGAAAGATGTGTGCACACACACACACACACACACACACACACACACACACATTTGTAATCAGGCTTGTGTGTTTGCAATCAGTCATTCAGCTACTGAGAGTGCTTTACCTGTAGTACTGCAACATCAGCAGTCTGAGTCCGCACACACACAGACACGCACACACACACACACACATTCGCTTGAGAGAGGCAGAAGGAGCGCTTCTCCTTCTGCCTCTCTCTGCCTAGTTACACCAATTCCCCTCTGCATTCCTGACACCGGTGCAGTCAGAGCTCATACACATCCACACTCATGCACACTAATGTGTGTCCACACACACACACACACACACACACACACACACACACACACACACACACACACACACACACACACACACACACACACACACACACACACCATTATTCTGACGGTATGCTGCTGGAGAGGCAGGGCTCTGGTTTCATTCGGGCTTCAGGCAGCCACTATGTTAGAGTCTTGTGTTTGCGTGCGGTGGCTACTCTGCGCTTGACAACATATCATCATCAAGATATCATCTCGGGTGAGTCGCTCCGATGTAATCACACTGGAGATAAAGCAGTCCTTTTGTGGCTGAAATACAAAATAAATTTGTAAAGGAAAGGAAACTGAAAGTAGTTGTTTTTTCTTTGTCATATGTGGAAATGTGCAAGGAATACATTTTCTATACATTACTTATTGTATATTCAGCACAAAGTCATGGATCTTGAGGAGGTGTTTGGTGGTGTGTTGTGGGTTTCTGTGTCACTGTAGCCACTCGGACACTAAGAAGGGAGGCTAGTCAAAGTGTTCAGCTCAAAACTCCTCGTCAGTGTTGTACAGAAAGTAATTTAGTGTGACTCGATTACATTTCATTGATTCCAAAATATGTTGTGGTTCCCTTGGAACCCCTCCAAACGTGCTTCCAACGGTTGAAATCTGTATTACAAGGTGGATTTCATCTGATCTAACTCCATGTATTCAAATTTTTATTTGATCATATGTGTGCGTGAGCAGCCCAAAGTTTCACCAAAGAATGTGTTTCTAATCAACACTCCGTATGAGAAGGCATTAAAGGAGATTAGGATTGGCACAAATGCATTGAGACCACTGCTGATTGGCTGCAAGGGCTCATTAGTGATGGGGGTTACATTTCTCCCCAGTTCATTCAAAATTCCTACTCTCGTGTAGTGCCGTGCCTTTGTTCCTTCCCATTAGCAGGGGTTTGACTTAAGTCCCGTCCTCCCGCCTCATTTCACAGACTTTAGCTCTTTCTGTGTGAGCGCGGTGACTTTTAGCTGGGATGAGAATTCCCTTTGTCCCTCAGGAAACTCGCTGAGAGGAAGCAGCTGTGGCTTGCTGCCTTATTGCTGCTGCACTTTGGATTTGTCATTTCCTGTGGAGCTGGCCAGTACGAGTAGGAATAGTCCAAATTTTCCAGTAGACTTAACTGTGTTTCTCCCCAACAGAAAATCTAAATGAAGACATGGATACATTGATGACTCCGGACCATTGTTTTCGCTTTCACTATTTGAATGGATTAATGTTTGGACTGATGAGATAAGAGGACGCAGATCTGAAAGGACACTGACGTTTGGACTGAGCTCCCTCAGCCAATGGCTACGATAGAAACCAAAGGGACCTGCAGCAGCACTGCTGCCGGTCTCTCATGGGCACGGGTGTGTAAGGAGTGTGGCCAGCAGCACGATGGCCTGGACAACCACCTGTACGAGTACCAGGACGAGGTGGACGACGAGCTGGTTTGCCACATCTGCCTGCAGCCCCTACTCAGACCCATGGACACCCCCTGTGGCCACACTTACTGCTTTCACTGTCTGAGCAACTTCTTGAGAGAGCAGGACTTCTGCCCTGTGGACCGCCAGCGGCTACAGTTACATCAGTGCCGTCCCTCCAGCCTGCTGGTCAGGAACCTGCTGGACAAGCTGATTGTGATGTGCCCTCACTATGAAGAGTGCCAGCAGCAGATGCAGCGCTGTGAACTGCAGCCTCACTTGCACAACAGGTGAGACTCTGGGTGAAAAATCTGATAAACATGTAGGAAATTTTGTAGTCAATTTTTTAGTCAGTCTCTTCACCAGCCCATTCTATGTGCCTGTCATTCGAGTGCACATGAGAGCAAGCTGTTGTCCGGCTGCTGGCCAGTCACAATATGTTATTGCTATTTGTTTGACACAACATTAGGCAATGGAGTTGTATATATTGTTCAGTCATATATTAGTCACAAAGTACTTGGTAAGTTAGATATTTCCAGCAAAGCACCATATATACGCGGTATTATTTATGATTTCTTTAAAAAAAACAAAAGCCCCTGCCCAAACAGACTGAGGAATGTGAAATAACTATCATCAAAAATGTTTTTGTCTCCTTCTTGTACTGTTTCAACGTATGTTTTTCTCCATTTGTTCCGGGTAGCACAGTCCCTCAACAAACTCACAAACTTGTAATCATTGAGCTCAGGATGCGGTGCATGTCGGACGAGTTGTTTTCCACATGGTCAGCATGGTGATTATCAACCCAGCCATGATGTAGTCATACGCTGGTGGCAAATAGTCCTGCTGCCGCCTCTCTGAGCAAACAAAGAGGAGGCAAAGTTCAGGCATGAGGAGCATGTAGCAGTCGCAGCGCTCTGACTGACTTAATCAGACTCAACCCAGACACCCTGCAATGCAGTGGAATCGTCTGTTCGTCTGCATAGGATTTCTCTTTTAAATCCTCTCCATGAATAAAGATTTGTGTTTTTACTTATCTCCCCTGTTCCTTTGAAAACACTTCACATTGATTTTCCTTCTCCCTATTGGCCATCTATCCCTGGCACGCCTTGCTAACTAGAATTCAACAACAACCCTTTCCATTTTAAAGATGCTCATTCACAAGGAAAGAAAATGCCAATCGTCACCTTTGTCGCTCTCATTTACCAGTGTCCTCCCTGTCCCTGTCTTTCGACAGATGTCCTGTTTTCAGACGACTGAAAGAGGAAGCAGAGAAGAGGAAGAGGCCCTCCTGGAATGAGTTAAAGGGACGTAAGAGTGACGGGGAGTCGCCTGGTGATGCTAAACATTCAGCAACACCCCGGGATCAGCCGGAGCCTGGGCTGATCAATCCTGCCTACGAGGAAAGTGAGGATGGTAGGAGTCATCTTCACCTTTATAACAACCACCTGAAGTCTGTGTTCTGTACAAACAGCATAATTGGAATGACCACATCTTAGGAAATTATTTTCCATAGCAGGCTGGTCATACTCTTTGGCAATGGCATTGAATAATATTTATATAGAAGCTTCCAGGTGTGGTGGAATGAATGAGTTTCCCTGCTGGGGTCATGTGCTCATCCTCTTCAGTGGGGGCTGTTGTCAAAACACACTGGTGGGAATCACTGATGTTTATAGCTTCAGGGTTTTGATTCTTGGTCTGTCTCAGGTGAATCATCAGCCTAGACACAGAAAAATGTGCCAGCTCACAGGGTTTTTTTTTCCTGTCTCATCATAGGGGGAAAAACACTTAAAGCAACTTGCGAGCCAGTTCAATGGACCAACGTCCACTAAAACATAGTTTCCAGGCAACTGATAATCAGCATCCACAGAGTAGTTTGCTTTGTTGTTATTATCATATGTATTTTAGTCAAATCACTGCTGTATGCTCTGAAAATATGTCAAGAACTAAGTGAAGTACAACCAGTGTACACACCTTTAAATGTTATTAAGTTATACACGCATTTATTGTTAAATTCTTTTTCCATTCGTCAGCATGTTGACTCATCCAGGTTCTACTACCTCTGCAGTCGATGGAGTTCTTGCCTTTGTGATACATGTGGGACTGAATAGATTGGCAGCACTGCTGAGGAGTTAGCTGGAGCATACAAATACTTCCTAGTCTCCGTGTTCCCACGGTCCATTTCCAAGTTTGAGATACTCTGCGTAGTTCAGTGTGCTGAAATGTGTGTCTCCATTTTGTAAAGATATACTAAGATATATATAAAGATATTATTAAATATAGTTTCTTGCGGTTTTGCTCAGCTTAGATGAGAAGATCAATATTTATTATACTCTAAATCGCAGAGTAAACCTTATAACTTACTTTATGTGCAGTTCGCTTTTCTACAAGGTTTTTGACCAAATACAATAAATGTGAGGGATATATTAAATAAAGACATGAAGGCCCCCTTTCATTTATGACTACATAATAATTACTATATGTGCTTCTGATGTTAATTCCAATCAATTACAAAACTGGACATACTGTCATAGGTCTGTCCATCATAGTACAGTTTATAGTAACATTCACTGTAAAGATGTGAGATGATGCAAAAATCAGATTACTAGACGAGCTGTAAATGAACCAAGAGCAGACCAAAGATCTAAATCATTTTGTTTGGTCAGTGCGTGTGCATGACAGGATGCCAGGGCTGGAGACATTTGAGTCAGGATGTTTACAAAGGACAATTTTACAGTTTCCTTGTGTTTCCTCTTCCATGTGTGTTATATATTTTATGTTATATCACTAGTTACATAACTCAGTTTATATGTCATGTTGAAATAAGCAGAGAAAAGCAGTTGAAAGTGCTGATGTGGGGTTTTGCATTTATATCTGTAGACCATTTAACATTGTTGAAAGAAAATTTAAAAACCATATTCCTGATATTTTAGGTGATTTATAGGAATAGACAGACTGCATTAAAGATGTATGGCTGATATATGTCTCCTCCGTGTGTGTAGTAGTGCAGTAGTGACAACCTTGAACTACAATAATATTCGGATTGATTTCGACTACAGATTTGTACATGTTTGTAGGCCTATGAAAATGTTCTTGTCGTTTGGATCCCTGGCAGCTTTTTACATCGACTTGGAGGATCCGTTGTTACAGTGTAACTGGTGATCGGTAAATGATGACTAAAAGGAAGATATTACCCAAAAGTGCAATTATTAATAGTATATTAATAAAAGTGTTCAAGTACTCTTTTAATTTTTTTATAGAAAATCATTGACCAGAAATGCCTTTTAAGTGGATGTTTTTAGCTAACAACACTGAAATTTAAGCTTTATTTCTCATTTGTTTATCAGGTATTCTACAATATGCAACTCACCTGTGGAATTCGAGATTTATTTTATAGAATATGATTTGATGTTCTCTGTTCCTGTCGCCCCCCCAGACAACACCCCTCTTCGGTCTAGTCTGGTTGCCGAGGCCAACATGGTGGAGCTGTTCAGAGAGGAGCCGGAGGAGGAGCTGGGCTTTCGCATCGTGGGGGGGAAGGACACTCCGCTGGGGAACATAGTCATCCAGGAGATTGTCCGGGACTCGCTAGCAGCTCGTGATGGCAGACTGGCCCCAGGGGACCATATCCTAGAGGTGAGAGGGGGTCATCAACTAAATGAGGAGAGAGTCGAGACAATACAGCCCATGATGTCAAGTATTCATCTCTTCTTTTGAAGTGACACTTCAAATCAACATATTTCTCCATAAACACATTTTCAATGTGTTCTCATGGAAGTTGAAAACACAGTGCTTTTCAGCAGGGAAATGGGAAAGTAGATATTCAAGATGAACAAGTTTTAGCTCCATGGCAACGAGGTGTGGTTTGTTATTGCCGGGGACAAACACGTCATGTCAGTGTAAACAACTTTACCTGGTTGCTGTCACTGATTGACTTGTGCCTGTTTGAGAGGATCAGTGTTAAAACATGAGGTTTGTCCTTTTTGAGAGGGTTATATATAGATCAATACGATTAGTCTTCTGGAAGTGTTGATAGAGGAGAGGAGAATGGAAGTACATAATATCACAGATCAGAGATTTTAATAATTTGTGGTGTCCTCTTTTCCTCTGTTGTCCTCCTCCTTTGATTTCTACCCTCCGGTTCCACAAGGTCCCACAGTAAAATGAGCTGTGTGTCCTCCACAGTACAGCTTTTCCTCTAAAGCTGACAGATCCCAACCTGAAAATGAAAACAAAAACCTGCCAGCTAACAGGCTACTTTCAGGATGTGGAACATAAGCTACAGTATTTTTGGGGGGGTTGAAAGCCTTTGCACGTGAAGAGAGATGAGTGATTCTATCTCTATGATCTTGAAACTCAATCTTTCTCTTCCCCTTGAACCGATTGGATTTATTTTTGTGTCGCTCCACTGTCACATCAGATTATAGGTGCAAAGATGCCTTTGACAGGCTCTTAATATAAACAGAAAAAAGGCAATGAGTTGTTTGCTATGGTTCTGATCATTGTAATGCAAGAACAAGAAAAAGAAGGAAAGCTACAATATAAAAGTCAGGTCTATGAAACATCACAAATTGTCGCAGAACTTAATGTCTTGAAAATGACTTGCATTTTTATTTCATTATATCTTACAGGAAAAAGTAACATAATTTGTTAATTTAACTTTTTGCTTGTTTTTTTTTCACAGTTTCAGCATTCATGCAAAGTAATGACTGCTGTGTTTGTGTTTGGCTGCTAACCGCTGACCGTGGTGTCGCTGTTTCTCTCTGTGGTGTTGTGTGTCCAGGTGAACGACATCAGCTTGGCTTCAGTCCCCCATGCGCGGGCCGTCGCAGTGCTGCAGCAGCCTTCCCTCCTCAGACTCACCGTTATGCAGGAGAAAGGTTTCAAAACGCGGGAGCCGCGGTCTGACCATCACCCTTCCTCGTCCACAACTTCCTCCACCGCCTCCCAGCCCTCTCAGAGTCCCCACGGCAACGCCACCTCGAGTCACAACCCCGGCACAGTCCTACAGGTGACGCTGATGAAGAGTCAGCGCAGCGAGCCGCTCGGCATCAAACTCATCCGCAAATCGGACGAGAGCGGGGTTTTCATCCTGGACTTGCTGTCTGGTGGTTTGGCAGCCAAAGACGGAAAACTGAGGAACAATGACAAAGTGTTGGCCATTAACGGCCACGACCTAAGACACGGTACACCTGAGAGCGCTGCCCAGATCATACAGGTATGTAAAAGGACCGAATTTCTTTTTTTTCCTTACGTTTAAAGGTATTCCTTCCTTTTAGGCTGCAATTGTTTTGAGTTATATTTAACTTTCCTTTTCTTTGGCAATGTTGGGTTTTTGTGTAATGTGGTTGTTGTGAGCATGGAAAGGTTTGTTTCGGTGCATTTAGGGAATTACAGACACTTGGGATCTTAGATTTATTTGACAAAAAGCTTCACACGGGTGAACTATGTTGTTAGACGATCAACCCTAGAGTGAGACACAACTAAGACGAAAAACATGCAAACATCTTCTAAATGATGTTCTTAAATTATTTAAAAAAAGGTTTATAAAGTTAAGCACTCGGTTGTTAGTGGTTGTTAGTTTGTCTGTCAGCATCAGCTGTTGTAGATTCCCACAACATTTGAATGCAGCAACAGGGACGACTTTACAGAACAATCACGGCTTTTAGTTACTTTGCAATGATGCAACATTAACAAAGTAGCTTAGAGGCTGCAGCTTTAATGACATCACACAATGTGAAGGTGATTAAAAAGAGCAAAAACAAGATGACAACTATAGAGTTACATGTAGTCGGGCTACAAATGTGGACAGAATATCAAATCTCAAGAGCCGCGTGTGGTAATATGCCAGCTTGTTCTTTAGGCCTAACAGTGGCAGTCAAATGAAAGGTCAAAGGGTCACCAAATTCACCAAAACAAATCTTGTATCCATAAAAATGTCAAAAGCTTTTTTGAATGGTCGTTACCCAGATAGGACAAGTGATAGAATGGCCGAAGATTGCTCGATAGCAGCACGGGAAAAAACTGAAGTTGTTTTAGTGCATGAAAGTGATGGATTAAGTATTTAGTCTCTGCGAGTCAAACTGCATTCAGGAAACAACATGAACCAAGGAAGGGCCAGGAAGGGAGCGGATCTGCCTAAAGACACAATAATTATGGCATGGAAAAAATTTGTGTTGTTTTTCGGTGGAATGAATTCCTTTTCTTTCGTGCGCTTTCAGGCCAGTGAGGTTCGTGTGAACTTTGTGGTGATGAGACCTGCAGAGACTCAGGAGGAAGGAGGAAGCGGCAGAGAGGGTCAACACAGCAGAGCGGCCAGGAGGGCGCCCGAGCCACAGTACTTCAAACGCCGGTCCACCTACATGAAGGTGATGCACAGAACAATTTGATCACAAATTCATTCTCAGACCAAAACACATGACTCCTGGCCTCCTTTTATGTCAAATATTGCATATCAATTTTTTTGTGTGTGTCCTCCATAGCATGAATTTTGACTTATTTTTACCAGTAACCACAAACTTGTTTCTGTTAACACGGTGTAGTCGCGGTCACACTCAGTTGTACCATACGCTGTCAGTAGGAAGAATAGCAACTCCCCCCTAGTCGGGGGTGAGAAGCTTTGAGAGCAGACACCTGCATCGGTGTGCAGAGATGAAAGCCCCTCTCTGGGGCCTCCCTCTGTCCTGATCAAAAGGCCCAGGGTGCTGCTCACTCTGCTGCCACACGGCCACTGTCTTGTTGTTTTTGGTCGTTTCTTTGGGTGGCAGAGGATCAAAGCCGGTAACAGTTAGCTTTCGCCTGCAGAGCCGAGCCTTTTCGTCTCGCTGGGAGGGGGGTGGGCTCCCTGCTGGGGGGGAGGAAGAGCCCCCTCCCCCACGCTTCCCTTCTGATGGTTTACAGACTCAAGAAAGAACCAAGGAGGCTGGTTGAAAACTGTCATTTTCCACACATCTTTTCCACTACGAGAGCTCAGTGTTGATCCTCACACGTTACCTCTTCCCTTTACCTCTCGGCTCCAACTCAGATGTTTCACATTTGTTTCTACGAGAGGAATCAATTAGGTCCAGAGATCCCAGAGGGGCCGAGGTAGCACAGACGTGAGGCATGTTATGTCAAACAAGAAAAGAGCGATAAGACAATTATTTTTGTGGAGAATATGTAAACTTGGCCAGCATAATTTCAAAAATCCCCACAATAATTTTGATCAATATGTTTGTCGTTGTTTCATATTCATTGTTGTGTCATTGTTCACGTAGGATCCTCCGGGTGGGTTTTCCAGCCAGGAGAAGACCGTGAGCCTGAAGAAGGAGCCTCGGCTTTCCCTAGGCATCACCATCGCCGGGGGGAGGGACTGTCGCAGCCGCCTGCCCGTGTACATCACGAGTGTGCAGCCTGTCGGCTGTCTGCACCGAGATGGCACCATCAAGAGAGGTACAGAGCAACATCTGGCCATCTGTGATTTTTTTTCAACTTTAACAATAAGGAATTTTATTTGAAGATGAAGATGTTAAAGAAATTATTTGTTATAGCTGTTGTGCTTTATTAGTCATTAGTCATAAAAATAAAATGTCAAAATTCTAAAGTCCAAAATGCAAATATATTCAGTTTACTGTCATATGAAAAAGAAAAACCTTGAAGTCCTCACGTTAAAAGCTCAAACTAGCAAATGTTTTGAAATTTGCTTTAAAAAAATAATTACAACAAAGTAGTCACTGATGAATTGCATACCAATCAACTCATCAATTAATTGTCTGATCGTTGCAGCTCTGGTCGTGAGTGGGGTCATTTCAATCCTTACCAGTTAATTATGAGGGAATATTTGGATAAATTCACTGGAACAGCTAGAAATGGTCAGGAAACAAATGTCTATTTTTGTTTTAAAATCTTTTACAATTTGATAAAGGGCTGAATACTAAAGGGCAATTCTCTTCTCTCTTGATCCTCTTCAGGGATGCAATGTGTTGCTCATAGACACTTAAACAGGGAGGACATATGCCGAAATACAAGTCCTAGACAGATAGTTTTATCCATGCGGTCGAGTTGACAGCAATGTACAGTATGTTCCTGTGATAAGAATTTTTTGCCGTACATCTAACATTGAACACAGAGATCCCCTGAAGTTTTTTTCTTCACAACATCACCTGTGTTTCCTCAGGTGACATTCTCCTGAGCATCAATGGCGTCGATCTGACCCAGCTGACCTACAACGAGGCAGTTTCCGTGCTCAAGGCTCAAACGGCTCAGTCCCAGGTGGTGCTCCGCGTCATCCAGACGCTCTCCGAGGACTTGGACGAGGAGACCGAGGCTGCCAACATGGACGAACTGGACCCCATGGACGATCCACGAGACGACGCCCTCAACTGGACGCCGCTGTGGACTCGCTGGCTGGGCTTACCGAGGTGAAACAGCTTTCATCGTTTATCCACTTTGACTTCTGTTCATTTTGATGTGGAAAAAACTTAGCTCTGACTCTGCCCCTCGTTGTTTCAGTCACATGCACTGGTGCCGGGACATCGTCCTGCAGAAGACCAACAACGAGAGCTGGGGCTTCAGTATCGTCGGGGGCTACGAGGAGAGCCACGGCCAGCAGCCTTTCTTCATCAAGACTATTGTGCCTGGTACACCTGCTCACTTTGACGGACGCCTCAAGTAAGTTGACCTCCGTTTGACTCCCGCATGCGCCGTAATCAGCTCCTGTGTGCTTTCATCACTCCTTGCATCTGTGCTCCTCCTGTGCAGGTGCGGCGATGAGATCGTGGCGGTGAACGGAGCCACAACAGTGGGAATGAACAACTCGTCTCTCATCCCCATGCTCAAGCTGCAGAAGAACAAAGTCACGCTGACGGTGGTGTCCTGGCCCGGCAGCCTGGTGTAGAAAACACATGCACATTCCCTCTCTCTCTTTCTCCCTCTCTCTCTCTCTGTCTCTCACACGCACACACAGACTTTGCCCTGTTCAGCTGCATTCTTGACTGGTCCACTCACCACTCTCTCTCCCTTCCATATGTTACTCATCGTTTGGTTACGTTCTTATTAAGGCTTTTAAATCAGTTACGTAGCACCGAACACGTGTGTGTGTGTGTGTGTGAACATAAGAACCGTCCCGTGTACAATGGTGCCGTTTGTCTCAATGTGTGGTGATGTCACAGGGCAGTTTTTATCAGGGTGCAAGACGACGACAATCAGTGAAGTACTTTATATGCTAAGGACAAACCGGAAGGACCGCTACTTTTCAGACACCGGTTTTATCCTCTACCGAAGCTTTATCTATATTTTTGTGTTGGCTAATGTTATAGTTTAGTTGATCAACTTGATCCACATAAACAGCATCCAAAGATGAAATGTAGATGTAGACAAGTTATGTAATGATGAATTGTAGTAGATGGGTAGCTGCTGATTGTATAGACTGATGCCAAAGACAGAAAAAAGCATCCTCTCTTTTAAGTGTTATCAACATTATTTTTTATTGTACTTTTAAAACGTGGCTTCAACAAAATGATGAAGCCATGATGGAAATATATTGGAAAGTATAATTTCAGCAGCTATGGATTAGAAAAAGAGACTTATTTTAACCATTGTGGTTTTTAGGAAAGGTATAGAAAGAGATCTGCCCTCACCTTAGGTTTGACACTTTGATCGGCCTGATGTCGACAAGAACGTTCAGTTTAAAGGATCTGAAAAATCTGATTTTAGCCATAAAAGTGAAACCGTACGTTCCCATAAACTTCACAGGAACGATGAACGGACCATTTTATCAGAACTACATGAAGTTCATTTCCTTGATTTTAGCAACAACCGGGAACTGTGAGTCTGTCGATAGAATCAAATAAATCTGTGATGCATTTTTGGTTGTTGTTAAGCCATAAGCAAGACAACTTTTTGTTCAACTTTTGATTTATCAACCGATCCGCGCCCCTGTACGAGAGCTCTGTATTTATTTCAAATGATACGCTGCCTCACGTTGAATGACTCTGTTAAGCGGGTGCCTTGTAGACATTGAAGGACAAACCAGAATGTAAACTTGCCTTAAATTGCCACTCTACCAAATGTGTTTCCTCTCATTCTTCATTCTCATTACGTAGTGTATATACCTTGAATATTTCCTCTCATTCTTCATTCTCATTACGTAGTGTATATACCTTGAATATGAATTCAAAGATGGATGGCCTAGTCCAGATAAATTTGATTTACTTTTTGTGTCAACACATTCCCTGTGGCCTTTCTTGTATCTTAACTGGTGCAACACCTATAAAACAATTCAGAATACTGTCACAGAATTAATGTTTGATTCAGTGAGTGACTATGAAATATTTGTTGTGTATGCGTTGGCCCGTCCATCGTTTCATTATGTTCAATAAAATCATAATAGATCTTGCCGTTCTTCTGTTTATTCAGTCTCTAACTGCTCTGTACGGGTGCCATGAATAATGAAGATGTTTTAGAAACATCCCAGGGTTAAATATATAAAAACTCAATCTGAAATATTTCATCTTACATAGATGGTAGAATCACTGCAACATTAAAGATAAATGAAATATAAATATATTATGGGGCTTCACAAGCTGATATTGGTTCATATGTCACACTGATCAGATGGTTCACATGGGATTTTTAGCTCAGCCACATTCTCCTAGAACAACACATTTTACAGGATAACTGCAGAATGAGGGCAAATGGTGAATTACCAGTCAGAACTGTCCAATAAACTGCACAGTGACCCCTGGTGGACACAAACTGTGCAGTAGAGAAGTGACAGGTTCCTTACCAAAGTGTGGGCAAAGCAGTGAGTTGGACATTTCCAAAATTTATTTGAGAATTTCATTTTTTTTCTCAGGTGTTGTGACACTTGCTCGTGAAGTTAAATGTGCACAAACATATGTTCTTTAAATGTTCGATCCCACCTCGGGACAAAGAGACAGTTTGGTATTATATTAGGACATTGTTGGATCTGACAGAGGATTGTTAACAATGCAGAGTGCACGGTTTCACATTTGTGAATTCCTTCATGTTTTAACACAGATGCACGAGAGTCCATGACTTTCTCCCTCATTTACAGCCTCTTCAGATCTATCTCTCACACACACACACACACACACACACACACTCAGACACACAGACACAGACAAATGTGTGTTTGTGTATGCAACTACACGAGACAGAAAGACTAGTATGACTAGCTAAAAATGCAAAAGGTACATAGGAAAGTCAAACAGAGAGACAGTCAACTTAGTATCAATCATACGCACAATAATTAGCCAGTGGTGGAAGTTTTAGCAATACGACAATGCACAAATACTCTTGTGTAAGTAAAAGTTCTCATCTTGCAGAACTGTAACATTTTAGAGCCGCCAAGCTCCTGGAAGAGGATTTTTTTTTAAAATTTATATAATATAATATAATATATATATATATATATATCAGGTGTTTGTTTTTTTACGTAAAATCAAGTAAAAAGGACCATATTTTCCCATATTTGGTGGAGTGGAAGTACAATGTATCATTAATTCGAAATACTCAAGTAAATTACAAGTAATTTCATTATGAAAATTACATGTTTTTCAACCGTACATTACATCTGCTTTCTGGGAAGTGGCAGAAAAAAAAGTGAAGTTACACTACATACTTTGAGATGTCCACGGTGTCGTCAAGATTCTCAAAAAAAATGAATACTTAAAATGTCTTTATGAGACAAGAGCTGCTTTATCGATGAAATTCTCAATTACTCAACTGCATGATTAAACCTTGTGGTTAAACTGCACCACAAGTAGTGATGCTGTTCGGAATTAACTACAATCAGTAGAGGCAGTAACTTGAGTTTAAACTATTAGAAAACCGGTGGAGCAGATCACTGCAGTAAAAACCTCAGGGACAGACTGTGAATGTGAAAACAAAAAGCACAAAGGACCATAAAACAAGCCCCAATAAAGACCACCACTCCAGTAATCGGGGGTTGTAGTCAGATATAGTAGGAACATGATTCAGTGTTTCCTACTCTTTGACCGCTGATCCACAACATTAGAAATCAGCAGCGGCACGTTATGGTTTAACAAATGTGTCGAGTAATTGCAGCCCATCTTGTTAAATTTAACGACGCAACACCTTGTTAAACATGACAAACAGCCACGTTTCTGGTAGCGGGGCAGCAGGCTGCTGGTAATAAGGTGCATTAGGAGAGCTCAGTAATGATTTGTTTTTACTTAGATGACACATTGTTCTTTGAGTGTGACAGCAAATCACAGAAACGTTTTCGAATTAAAAACAGCAGCAAGGAAGAAAGAAAAAAAAATCAAAATTGACAATTTATTTGCTCTGTCCGTAGGGTTCAGGTCATCATGATAAACATGTACAAGAATTGTAACAAGGACAATACTGGGAGGAGGGTTTAAAAATCTCTTTTGTACAAGATATCAACCTGCACTTCTCTTCACCAACTCATCCAGAGGCACTGTAGTGCAGCGCAGCACATCGATCTCTTGACGAAGACTCAGGAAAATAATAATAACACTGGACAGAATGACTGAAACAAAGAAACCATCCGCTAAATGCACCATGTACTGTTGATGCATGTGCTTCTCAACACATCAGGAGGACCAAACACGGCACAGGGATCAGTACAAAACTTTTTTTTTTTTAAATTAATGAATTGTTGGGATAAATTAAAATTAAGAAATTAATGAGTGCAAGAGCAGAGTTGAAATCATTAACCTCCAACTGCACGTCAAGGAGATCCAACCACCTCCTGCTTTGAGAGATGATGCATCATTGAATGTCATCATCATTGGCAAGAAAAAAACCTGCACAGTAACAAGAGCAGCTCTTGTTATTGGATGAATATTCAGGATGAATTATAATCAAACATCCCGACTTTCTCTTGCGCACAAGTGCAATAATCAGTCCAAACTGTGGCATCACGTACATTGTCACTATATGGCTTACAAGGTAAACAGGTCCATATAAACTAGAAAGGTATATAGACATCTTTCGTTCATCAAAACTATGGTACAACAATATATTGGCAAAAAAACAACTAAGTAGCTAAGTAACTTTATGTAAACAATGGTATACCACTGTACAGCTTATCCTAACATGGTATGTACAGGTCAAGTTCTTCTACGAGCTAGTTCCCACATACGGAGGGTTAGATGTAAAGGGAACAACACAGGGCGGCGACGTACACTGTACGTTTAGGCAATTTCAACCATCCCATCCACTTGCAAAGAACTGGATTCAAAGAGCGGAAACCCAAAAGACTGCATTTGAATCTACAGACAATACCTTCCTCCTCCTGTTACATGTTACATAAATCATACATAAGGCAAGGGTAGTTAAGGAAGGTGGAGGCATCACATTCTTTGCAAGGGATTACTGATAGAATCGATAGGATACAGGCTGATGGTTCTTTGGGGTAAATGCACTTTTTTTTCGAAAGTTTCACTTATTTTTTGTCACGTGTAACAAAAAAACAAACATAAAACACATCAGAGTGCAACAGAGGGGACGAATCTGGTTCTGTCAGGAAAAATGTGCAAAAATCTGCTCTAAAGCAAAGTGACAGTGTTGCAAATCTTGATGTACAAGGTACTGGGAGATGTACGGGTCGTCACGAGGGGGGACGCCGGCGCAGACCCTTACTCCAACATACTGTATATACAAGGCACTATGGATGAGATTCAAGGGCCACACGTCCAGTCAGTTCCCAGCTGCCTCAGTCCGGTCGGAATATAGGATATTTGGGTACGAATTCTATGAGAATCACCTGCGGAGAAAAAATGACAAAGTTAATTATGTTGCAGAACCACAACAACATAACTGTTAACTACAGCGGACACTATTAGTCGATTAATCATTTGACAAATAAAATAGACTTTTTGGGGGTCCTGTGATTTCTGAAGAATTTCTTAGGCAGTTTTGTGTAAAGAACTACATAAGTGACAAAGTTGTTATAGAGCAGCCCTGTCTCCTAAAATATGCAACAGAAAATGTCTTGGAGGAAACAAAACATCGACTGAGGAGACACTGTTAATGAACAAATCTGCCAAGTTGCAAAAGTGTTGATACTGAACTTATCAGTATGAATCTTCTTATGGTAAATATATTATTAAACTTCTTTACAGTGATGTTCAGGCGTAACACAGAATACGTTCACAGTAAGTGGAGGTGATGATTTGACTGTGCCTTTCCATCAACTGCCTCATTTCATTCCAAGTAAGTATTCACTTATCATTTGTTTATTATTGGATTTAGCAACTTTACTGCTCATATGATGAATGAATTTGCTTTGATGATCATAAAATGAATATCCTTTAGTGTCAACTTCTGCTCAAATAGAGCAAATAGAACACTGAGGAAAATTTTCTTTTGATACAGTGGACAAAACAATAATCTGCAGGTTGATCGGTAATAATGAATCAACAACAGATGAAGCCCTTAAAGGGGCAGTAAGCGATTCTGGAGAATGCTTGGTTCTGTCTTTGTTGTTGTTTGATTTTTTCTGCTCTGTCCGCCAACTGTGGTCCCCGGTGTGGGAGTACGACGCACTAACCACTTGGCCAAAACCTCGGAGATGCAACGCCACACGCCAGCAGAGCGAGTGATGTTTACAAACTGCGCTCGCAGTGTTGTGTGCTGAGGTCTGCACCATTTTTTTTGTTTTCGATTTACAGAGCCTGGGCTGCGCCCGAAAACCCGGATTTTTTTCAGCGCGCACACAAAAGTGACAGCTCACAGATGGTGAAGAAAATATTCGCTGATTTTTACAAAACTTGTGTTGCTTTGGAATCGCTGACTGCCTCATTTAACTGTGAAGTTATGCAATAATCCAGTGATTTACAGCTGTTCTGTCTACTTACATATTCCATCATGTTACTGCTTTCACATTTTCTTTTACTGAGTTTCCAGTGAAGACCCAGCTGATGAGAGAAGAAAAGACATGAGACACAATGAATGAATGAAAAAAAACACACACACACACACACACACACACACACACACACACAAAGAAGAAGAAGAAGAAAATATGTCTGAAATCTCCCCTTCAGTGTCAGGGGGGAATCTGAGAGCGGGGCTGTCTGGCCTTGCCAGGGTCAAACGGTGGCCAGACACCCTGAAGAGCTTCCTTTATACCTCTGCACAGATACTAGCTGTAATTTGTTGCTGCGAGACAAAACAAAATTAACACCGCCCTTTAAGAGTTGACCTCCCCGTCCTCTCAGACCCTGTGCACCGCATCTAAGGCAAACAGCTCTGAGGGACTGCTGCGGCTCCAGAGTTTTCAGAGCAGACTAATGGTCGCTATCCATCATGATGACTCTCGACTTAAACTGCACATTGTCAGACAAATTAGGAACTTTCTCACAGGTGCTGATGTGTAATTTGTCGTCCC
The DNA here is from genome assembly GCF_022379125.1 of Scophthalmus maximus. Lineage (NCBI taxonomy): Eukaryota > Metazoa > Chordata > Actinopteri > Pleuronectiformes > Scophthalmidae > Scophthalmus > Scophthalmus maximus. The sequence continues at coordinate 15,811,413 of NC_061523.1, forward strand.
TCTTACCTTGTGGTATAGTCGGTTATTTTCCCACTCTAACAACTTCTGGATTGACCTCCTCGTCTGTGGGAACAGAAGACAATTGCACGTACATTAACACAAGCAGCAGTTTTACCTTTAACCTGTAACAGTAAAAACAACCACAGCGTAAGGATTTATGGCCTGAACTCACAATTTACCAGCTAGTAATTTCCACTTTGTTGTCAGTAATCCAGTGTGGTAACGCCACCATCAAGGGACACACCCTTGAACTAAAGGGCTGGAGAGGCGCTGCGTGGCGCAATGCATCATTTCTACACAGAGCCACTAATTGAACACGAGCGGTTATTACCCTCTACACTTGGGCCCAATGCGGCTGAATTGCCATAACAGCCCCTGAGTAATCAGCGCTGACGTCAGGGAGAGTTAAAACGTCTGAGTTTCGTCACAGGCAGGCGTGGGACTTACTCTCTTGTTGAGGCAGATAACGGGCCATAGACTGCAGCCCACTGTACAGCAACAACACAGGCAGCCGCAAAGAAGCCACTTCACATTCACAGGCAAGTTCTTCTTCAGACACGCATTCACCCTGCTGATGCTGGTTTTGAATTCCTCTGGCGCTACCTAGAAAGAAAAAAAAGAAATGATGGATGCCCAGTGTGTACACTCTTTTAATCATAAAATGTGTGCATGAAGCAAATATCTTAATACAACAGGGAGTAAGACAATTCAAATGTTGTTGGTGATGGCGCTGACAAGAAAAGGTTCCTAATTGCTCCAAAGAAACCTGTGCACAAAGATCAAAGAGCTTCAGAAAACCAACAGGTAGATAGTTGCAGATGTTGTCCCGAGATGAGATGAGATCTCTGAATGCAATGGGTCTGACTCGCTAACTGAGCTCTAGTCTGTTCAAGGCAAGGAGGGATTCAAAGGAGAGATAAGCCCAGTGCCTGTGGCAGCGCCGGCCAAACAACTTGAATGGATGCTCATTCCTCTCTGAGTCTGTACGCCATAAAACCGGGGTCGTAATCTTTTATGACAGGATGCAAAGGTCTCTTTGCAAACAGCCGAGGACCTCGGAATAAAGCCCAGCAGGGCCTGATCTGCAGCCTTCAATCATCATAATTGTGACCTCATCCATCACGTCACCCTGGGTCACAATACGAAGGTACTTTTTATTGGCCCACACTTCCCTCAGCCTGCTCTTACCCCTGCAGCCTTTTTGTGTCTCTGTGTCTGACCCAGGAAGCTTTCCGGGAGAGTCTCCATTTCATTATTTTATCACCTGGAGTCGGACGCTTCACAACACTGGGGTCGCCGTCAACTGAGGCCCATAGACGGCTTACTCATTTACAGAGCCGGACAGCAGCACATTCAGGCTCCTTTCTTCGTTACTTGAAATGCATCTCCATCAGATCAAAACCCACTCGGAGAGGTTTGAATGGGACGGTTTGGGGAAGTTGGGGCTGTTAAAGGCCCAGAAGGACAATAGCATCACTGTGGTTTTAATTGCTCAATTATTCTCACTTGGAATTGAACAGAAAGTCCGCCTGGGAGACTGAGATGCAAGAAAACCAAAAAGCAACTGTACCTTTCCCGTGAGAACAGAGGGAAATTCCGTGTCAAATCTGTTGCTCAGTCCAAACCTGAGAAGAAAAGAAATATATACAAATTAAAATGTAGGAGTGCAAAATTAGCTTTTACTAAAAATGTAATAGAAATATAAAAATCACCCAAAACAATGGAACAGAAAAGGCTGATTTATATTATGGAGCTTCATATGAAGAGGACAAATATGCAGGACTACAAAAATTCATTAATTACCGACAATAAATATCACTTTAAGTCAAAAATCAAAAAAATGATACTAGGATGATAAGTTTACACTTCCAAATTTTCACATAACGTACTGGTGCTTTTACTGTAAAGCCATTGGGCATATAATCTTCACAATTATATAAATCAAATCTTCAATTCACAGTTGAGATGTGGCGTGTTCATCACAGTTTATCTGCAGTATTGTTCAAAAGGTTTAGGCACTAAAGATTCTTATCTAAACATGTGGTCATACAACACCATCAATGAGCTGATCCAAAATTCATTCTGCAGAACGACAACAATACACAAATACACAGACAGAGTCGTGTAGAACTACAGTGTCTTCAGCAACAAGACACAAGGAAGTCGTGCAGCAGATGGTCTGCCCCCCACTGCCCCCCACTGCCCCCCCGATCTAAACATCATGGAGTCACTCTTGGATCAGGTGAAGAGACAGAAGGCGCCGAGGCAGTCTGACTCCACAGGATAACGCTTTTTACGAAGTTAAATGATAATGGCAAACTATTCATGACATTATTTTTTGAAAGTGACCTCACAATTCATTTAGAGCCTAAATGTTTTTGCACAGCACTGTACATACACAGATATTAACCAGAGGGAAAAATGTGGTTGTAGAAGTTGAAGAATTGGAAACCAGATAAAAGTGAGTTGGGGTGCAGTTTAATCTTTTTCTGCATATCTCACTGAGCACATCAGTGAGATTAAATTTGTCATTAACTTTGTTCCTTGATTATATTTTCTTGTATTTAGCTTCACAAAGAACTGTTCATGTTCAGATGATTAGACAAAGCAAAAAGCAAAAATTATTACTGTATTTTTTTTTAAAATCAGCAATCACACGCAAGGTTGGCCAAGGAAGCGAAGAAAGCTGGGACTCAACATTTAGTCGGGTTGGTGATATGATGAAAGTGAGGGGAGATCATCTGACAGTGATGAACCTTTTCAGGTTTTCCAATTTGTTCTCACGAGACAACATGTCAAATTCTTAATGTTCATTAAGCCCTAAGCTTCTATCTAGGACTCCAACAATTAGTCCCTAGACGGAGAAAATCTATTTTGATTACTGATTTATTGTTCGAGTATGTTTCTCAGATGTGAGGATTTTGAAAAGTCTTAATTATTCATGTGATCTTAAACTTAGTATCTCTGAGCTCTCAACTGTTGGTGAAAACAACAACAACAACAATGAAATCTAAATTCATCTCTGTGAGCTGTAAAAGATTTTAGGAGGCAAAATATACCCTGACAACCACATGTAAACAGTAATGGAACTTGACATTTTAAAAAACGTACACTGTGATTAAAGTGGTGATCAACTTGGCTGACTATTACATTTCCATGGGAGAAAAAGTATGTAAAATGTTTTACTTGAGTAAAAGTAAAAGGGCAAGAATGTGAAATATTCAATTACAAGTTAATGTCCTGCATCCAACACTGTATTTAAGTAAAAGTACAATTGATAAAATATCATATATATATATATATATACACATATATATATATATATATATATATCATTAGATTTTAGTTGCTTGAGGTGAAGCTTTATTTACAGTTAGCTTGTTTTAGTATAACGGTTCTCAACTCAGGGGTCGGGCCCCTCCATGGGGCCACCAGATAAATCTAAGGGGTCATGAGCGGAGAAAAAGAAGAGGAAAGAAGAAAATCAAAGCTGTTTCAAAAGTTGGAAATTTTCTCTGATCAATTTATGTTAATACAGGATATTTGTACCTCTCTGGACCTCAGACTGTTATCGACATACACTGACATCTGACAGGTTTAAAAGGGAAATCAGACTTTAGCGGAACTGACATCAACACACATCTCAAACTTCTCAAATCTGACACCTAATACACCTATTAAATATAGATTCATCTGACGATTGTTTTTTTTGTTTTCTTTTAATTTGTTGCAATGTTTCAGACTTTCAGAAGCGACACACTCAACAAGTCCTAAACTGTTTCATCATCAAACACACAGATCTAACATCTGGAGTCAGGAGGAAAAAAGTTGACATGGTTTCACTGCTTTTGCTTCAGACTGAATTGAAACACTCAATCGACAGTTCAAATCGCAGCAGATTATTTTTCTTCCGATCGACCAATCAGGTCCACAACACGTAACCACTGACGACAGCTGTCACACAGATGTGTGGAGTACTCAGTAGACCACTTCCATATGGAATACATGGAGTAGATGCAGCAAAAACCATAAGTACAAATACCTTAAAAAGTACATTTGACAGCACCACATGGGTACAAGTACTTGGTTACTCGTCGACAACGTTACAGTCACACACTTTATCGCTACATCACATGCAAACTCGCCCGTCACTGACTGTCCGTTGCTTGACTACCACGTTTATGGTTGCCATGGGGACATTGAAGTGTGGCCATTAGTTTACATCGTACCGACGCTGCGTTCGAGGGCAACCCGTCCGTCCCCGTGTCACACTCAGCGTATGGCCCGTTCACCGTCAGTTGTTGTGATTTGCGTTAGCTCGCATGCTAGCGGGTGCTAGCCACGCTACGGGACAACAAAGCGCCGCGCGGGACGGACGCGAGCGACAAAGCGCGGCTCCGCTTACACTGTGATGTGCCCGGCCCCTCGCATGACCACGGGCTCCGGACAGTGTCTGGGCAGCAGCTCCTCGTTCACGACGCGCTCGTCCTCTTCGTCTTCCAACTCATAAATGGTATCGAAGTCCGCCATGTTGGGCAGTAAGACGCTCATGACGTCTGCGAGCGGGCGCGCGCACGGACGGACGCTGGAAGCGGCGGGAGCGCGGAGCAGAGCGCGGAGCTCGTGGGGCAGAGGGACCACCATCGCCCCTGTGCGTTCAGAGCCAAATATCATCAACAATATCATCAACGTCCTTCATTATGAGAAGCAAGCAGAGGGAGGGCAGATTAACCTTTCACGTGATATCATAATTTTTATTAGTATTACAAATGCTGCACCCGGCGTTTGGGATACATCGTTGAGAGTATACTCGGTCAAAGTAAGGAGACGTCCTAAAGTAGCCACCTGACCAGTTAAAATGAAACACCACACAGACTACTACTTGTGCTGTGGAAGTATTCAATAGGCACCTTCAAATGATTGTAGTGTGTCTAATGTAGCTACGATACAATAACACAGATGGTGCAGCTGATGAAGAAACGGTGTTGTGTTTGACGTGTTGAATATAAAAGAAATCCCATATTTCATCCATGGACCATGCACACTTCAGAGAGAACTGACAACAAACCACGTGCACAGACCACAGAGTGCGATGCAAAGTAATTGCCTTGTTTATGTATAAGCCAATGTGATTCCTGTCGGAGCTGCGTAAAAAAATGTCTATAATTCCAATAAAAGAAAGATAGATGCATTGCATTGATCAGCAGACCTATTTGGGTGCTTGACATTTGGCATTTCAGGTTTTTAAGGTTAAAGTTATTTACAGTTTGATGATTTTTCAGGGTATATTATTTGGAATATGCATCGGAACAACCACCTTATGGAAATGTATTATTATGGTGCCTCAAATAATCACCTCAAAAGGCACTAAAGCTATGACCATTAATCTCGTCACAACAGTGCATATCGGTGTCGGGCTACAAGAAGCATTTTAAATGTAAAACATCAAGCAAATGTGACCCAGACTTTGCATAGCTCAAAACAAGAGTCAACAATAAGGGAAAAAAGACAGGTGTAGGCCCACTGCAAAAAAAGCGTTTTATTTACATTTTGAAATTGTCCATCAAACGACCGCTCCACTCGTTCACCTGCTCCTCCCTGCTTCACTTCAGTGGATACAACTGTGCTGAAAAATGATTTGTCAAGTCAAAAGCAGTCCAGTGTGACATACAATCCAGTTTTTAAACTTCCTTTGAAAGGTCCCTGAATTCTCTTTTTTTTAATATTCACAAACACGTACAGCTCGTCACATACAAAAAGAAATGATATTTATATTTTTAATAACTCACAAACAATTTAAAAGCTTTTAAGTTTGAAACACGTCGTTGTTTTTTCGTTTTTGTTTTTTTTTGTTTAAATTTCCCCACATTATTAGAACTATTCTATATATAAAAAAAAGCAATATTTCAAGAGCCTCCAGCATTTCGTTGCTATAAATCAAATGTTCATCCACAGCTTTGTGCTTCAGGACGTGAGTTCAGATCCTCTGGCTGCCTGTCAAGTGTCCTGTCAGCGTGTCGGAGTGCTCAGTTATGGTACGTGGTCCAGAGGGCGAACTGCTTTACTGAGTCACAGTCACTTGCTGTATATTCCTGATCGATGGCAAGGTGTTCATCTGAGGAGGGTACAGAGAGCCGTGGATGTCCGTGGGACTGAGGGACCCCGGCACGGGCAGCGGGCTCACTGAACCCGGGTCACTGTGCACCGACCCCCCGCTGCCGTCGGACTGACCCAACTTCTTCTTAATCAGCTTCCTCTCCTTGGCTCTGCGGTTCTGAAACCAGATTTTCACCTGAGAAGACACAGAGGGAATTAGATTCATTTTAAAATGTCGGACATGTGCCACCTCATCTGGAATAAAATTAAAATAAAAACCCTTTTGCCTATTGGAATTAAAAGGATCGAATGACAACAACGAAGACTATATTTTTAGGTCTGAACCTTTAAATATCATAAAATGAAGTGCATATAAGTAGATAGACAAAACTGTTGTAAATAACAATAATGAATATTAAATATAGTGTTGGAGGCGAGGTACCTCGTTTAATCTTCCCTTTCCTGACACAATGAAATAAATAAAAACCCTTCCTCTACAAGAAGGAAAAGCAACAGGACAACTCATAACAACAATGAACGTTAAATAAGTTAATTAAATATTATTTTTTGGATCTTGTTAGTCTTTAAGTCAGTCCTTTATAAATATAATACAGAATAATTCAATAGAATAGAATAATGTCTAATGGTATTGAATAGTGTGGCTCTGTTGACAATAATAATGCCTACCAACTGTTTTTTTTAAACTAATTGGAAATAATGAACATTTGTCGAGCATAATGAGAACATTCTCACAGTTTATTATTGTTATTTTCTTTTGCTCTGAATTTAAAATTATAGATGGTAAAATGCACAATGGACATATATATTTTGAAATCTTAGGAAATGATCAATACTATATTTAATTTGGGGGGATTTAATTAGCAAAACATAGAATAAACAATTGATTAAAAAATGGTTTAAATTCACAATATATCAGGGCGTCCAAGACTTAATGTATTTCAGTCTCATGAATGTTGATTTATGGAGCCAATCGCATAATGATAATATTTGGCACGTTATAGGCCTCATTTTATAACATTTCTATGAAGTGTCCCTGATACTGTTACGTATCTGTTTGTTGCCCATGGTGACATATATTTAGATGGTCCCTTGCATCTCTGTGGTGAAAACGAACTGGGCAGCAGAAGTATTTGATCAGACATACCTGTCTTTCCGACAGACCGAGGTTGACAGCCAGTTCAGATTTCCTCCTGATGGTGATGTATCTGTTGAAATGAAACTCCTTCTCCAGCTCCAGTCGCTGGTGGTCTGTGTACACTACCCTGTATTTCTCCTTCGTTCTTGTTTTACCTGCAAAAGACAGAAACAAATATATATGATTGTTAAAAACAGCATTGGAAGTACTTTTTTTTTAGGTTTAGCAGCCAAAGTGTCTGAACTGGGAGATTTACACACAGGAGGCTGCGTGCCAGGACCGGCCTATCTGCACACAGCATCTTTATTAGCCGTGTCTCTTTATCCACATCTCGGCTTTATCTGCAGATACGCAAATTGGGCTTTTTGATCTCGCTTTGATGACAGTTGTAGCGCAGTGAATTTCAAACATCCACGACTCGGATCAGCTGACGAGTTAAAAGGAAACACGAGATACAGGAGATAACAACTGCCTCTGTAGAAACCTTTTTATTTAGCATGTAGGTTGCAAAGATCTGTTTGACAATATGAAGGGCCTGTGCAAAAGTGCATGTCTAGTTCATGTGTTTGTAAAAGACAAAGGTCTGAGCATGAAACATTTTAAAAACACACTCCTACCATGAACTGTAGCCTAAACGAGTGCGTTTACATTAGGATAACAGAGGGGAGCAGATGTATTCAAGGGCAAACGATGAAATACTCTTCGATTTGTAACTTGTGTTTGTGCTACTGTAAAGACATGCAGAATTGGAATCCCTCAGCGTTCGAGGCGTTAGCTGTGAAAAACGTCACTATTTCCGGTAATATAACTCCTGGGAGAGGAAGAGAGGCTGGTGTGCATATCAAAGTGAAAAGGTGTTGAAAGCAAAGGCCGCCGCCTGGATATGACGGTTAACACTCAGAACACCCAACAATGTGACAGGGAAGTCGACCTCACATCTCCAGGAATAATGACATTAACATCACAACTGCGCCTGGCGCCGAGTCCTCGCACCTCTTCTCCACCGCAGGAGAGAAAACAGTGGACTGGCGGAGCTTTTGGCCCTAATCCCATTTTTACCATCAAATTTACGAGATATAGAAATAAAGAATGGATTAATTTGACGGATCATTCGGCTTATTAGTAATATACGAGAGTCATTGATATGATTATCAATCAATCGATCAATATACCCTATTCGTTTTCCTCATTATGTTAACATTTTACACTCGCATTGGACTAAATGGACCGGGGCTCATGAGGCAAGTGTCACATGAACGAATTATCATGCACTTCATGACAGTATTCCAAAATTAAATTTAGCCTCTTGATGATCAACTCTAATTGTTGATTGAATATGTTCGATTTATACATTTTATTTCAGTTGACAGGGAACAAACAGATGAATAGTAATAATCGAAAACTCTCGCGTAAAATCCGTCGGGACTATTGGACAAACTCGTGCGCTCAACAAAACCTTTTCACGCAAGACGAAGGGGAAGTGCTCCTTCCTTTCAAATAACATTATTTTTGCACAAAGTTGAGGTTTTTCGATCTCACCTGTGGAAGATGATTGCGCAGTTTTACTCATCCACTGGTACGAATTGCGTCTTTCTCTATCGGGAGAAAGTTGTGCAACAGTAACGTTCTCCGGCGGCGGCTGTAACACCGCAGACCCTGGAGGATGCATATGACTGTACTCAGATGAGCAGTAGGGAACCTGTGCAGGAGACGAGTTGTTCATGGGTGTAGGAATTGTATTAGGGGGTCCCAGGCTGTATGCACCCCAGTCCTCTCTTGGGGCGCCATATGTAGGTCCCCAACTCCCCGAAGACTGTGCGTGCGTATCCATGTTTGGCACATGATGGTATCCAGTAAAGTCGGGGTACTGTGGCGTGGAAACAAAGTTCTGCGGAGGCAGATTGATGCTCGATCTTCTCACTGGCCCTTGGTGATACATGCCGCTTTCTTTATCCAGTAGGTATCCCACATACATGATTTGTACAAAAACAATTAAATATAGAGAAAACAGCGGAGGGGATGATGTGGCCTGTTTTAAGGCGACATTGTTGCCCTGAAACAGTTCAAAAACAATCCTGTTCTTTTTTTGTTGTAGTCCAGAGAGGTTCCCCAAGAAAAATGCGACGTAGTTCCAGTTCGCCCCCAATCTCACATGATGTGGCTCTGTTGACAAGATGGTAAAGGTATAGTAAGGCCTGCCTGACGTCAGCTCACTGCTCAACTCTTGGAGATTTGCATCCAAATGAGAGTGACCGGTGCAGCCGGCCCAGCTGTCCCTTTGCGCCTGTCCTGTAGCGCGTCATCACCTGACAGTGGGCCTATCCTGAACACGGGCTCTCCACCCAATGAATAAATTAACACCACGGCCTATCAGCTGCACAAGATGCACGGACCGGCAAAAAGCCCGAAGCAACATGTGCACCAACGCGTTAAGCAAAAAAAGGCCTGTGCGTAATTGCGCACAGATCCCATTTATTACATAGGACTTCCTTCACTTTCTAGAGACAGTTAATTTAGGTTGAGCACAGCAGCACGGCATCGCTCTACAGTTTATGTTCCTCAAGTTATTCCCGAGGATCCACCACGTTTACAGACCTGTCACTATGTGGGAATTCAGCGGTTTCCAAACACACTTCACGCTGCATCCCGATTTTATTTAAGATATTCACTTGCAAACGAGGTGCAAAGTACGGGAGACCTTTTTTTTTTCTTGAAGCAAGCCGAACCTTTAGTATTCCGTGTTCACACCTCAAGGTCGCACTTCACAGCTAATTCCGGTTACAAGGAAACTCCAACAACCCCCCCTGTGACAAACAGCGGCCTGTGACACATTAGTCACCGCTGTCTCCTGCTCTCACAGAGCGCTTCCTTTTCTTCTACTTCTTCTCCTGCCTGTTTTTCATGTTTAATACGAGAATATCACATTCATAATTGCACAAGAAGCCTTGAGATCGAAGTTCAAAAAAAATTATTGTGTTAAAAACGCAGTCATCCAGTTCTGTGAACGTCTGTGCAGTTTATGGTCACATCAGGTCGACACCGTTTATCAACATTCAGCTGATGAAACAACAAATTCACTCAGCAAACGATTGACATTTTTAAGAATACGTTTTGTACTGCACTATTTAAAACGTTTTAGGTCCAAAACTAAGCAGTAATCTTGTGAGTCCAACTCATCAACATTATCCAGCATCGTGAGGAGCACATACTTCTTATTCTAATCTTCATATCTGTCATTTTTTAATATCCACCTGAACGATTCGACAGGTGTCTGGAGGCTCGTTTAGCAGAGCTGTCTAATTGACTTGTCCAAAAGTCCAATGAAAAGTCATAAATGCTGATGGGCGTCTCCGAAGCATCTCTTTATTGACCACAAAATATTTATGAGACAATCTAACGCGGTTGGCCCTTGACAGTCCACGGCCGGCCACTTGTCTGGTTTGTACTCAATTCAGTTGGTTGTCAGTCAGCTGTCTTTTCTTTGTGGATATGTAGCAAGCTCAAGTTTTCACTGCTTTCTTTAATTTTCTCTGGTTTGAGCAGTCACACATTGTAGTCAAGCTGTCTCAATTATTAATATAAGTAAATAAAAACAGTTTTTTCAGGAAAGCATATCCCCTCAAAGTAATCTACATATTTTGTTGGCCTATATGTCTAAAAGCTGTTTCTTGTCATGAGGATGTTCACTGTAAATTACGTTCATAAAGTTTAGTGAGGAGACAGGTCAGATCAGGCCTTTTGAGGACAACTGATGTTCTCAAATGTTGCTTTTCACATTCATTGCACACAATTTCTTGATTTTCAGACTGTATTTTTAAACACATTTTCCCAAGTCAGTGATCTCCATCCTCGTCAGACTTGTTTTGCATCACTTCAATGTAATTGCATGGACGTTATTATTTTGTCCTGTGATTTCCCTAAGTGTAGACAGATGATTCATATCCACTGCTGCCCCCTTGTGGACTTCCACAAAGCTACAGCTGCTGTAATTAAACTGGCGACTGCAAAAATATCTCTGCCAGATTATTTACCTCTAGAGGGGAGCTTCCACATGTAACATCAAATGATTTTATAGCATTCAACATGCATCATCAATGTTGATATATATCAGATTTAGTTACAAGTTACTGTATTAATAAACCATGAAGACTATAATAACGAATGATGTATTGTGTAGTTATTTAAAAATGTTATTTGAAAAACAATGAGTTAAACATATATTAAGTTCTGTCTCTAGGAATCATCCGTAAACACATTATTTTTAGCCTTGGATGCAATTCAAGGCACCTCCCACTGAACATATAGCATAAATAAATAAACAAAAGAGGATAAAAATGAAAGGGAAGCCAAATAAGTCAATTCAAGTATTTCTATGAAGTAGATTTAAAACAAGAGTTGACCAAAGTACTGTATATGAATACAAACAAAGATAAGTACAGGAATAAAAGACAATAAGATAAAAAAGGATTGTTATCATTAATGATGGCCCTGTAACACTTTACTTTAAGTACAGCATTTCTAAATAAAGGGTTTATAGTAGGCTTAATGTAGTAGTAAGTAGGACATTTGAAGTGTTTAATAATATACAGTAATTGGCAACAGTCATAACTTATCATATGAAGATATTTTTTTAACATTAATACAACTCTGTTTTACTTAATTGTCGTTCATTTGCTCTTATTCAGAGAAGAGTGTTACTGACAAAGATCATAGAAGAGTTCAAGAGGAGTCAATTGTTTTTTAAATAAGCTGTTTCTTCATAAGTAACATGTTAAGGAAGCTCGGGGCGAAATTATTTGAATTCGTACCCATTCTGTTGTCTTAACTCTATCCACAGTAAAATATTTTTCATATGCTCCTACAATGTGTTGTGAGCATCACATTCCATGTGTCAGTTCTCGGTGACAAACTGATTAAATAACAGTATCCTTTTGGTGCAGTGTTTTAAATTCAGGGGTCTTTCACCAGAGGTGTTGGTGTACTGTATTATTGCATCTGCAATGAAGAAGCTGCTTATGAATTCACTAGATGGCGCAATTAAGTCAATTATGAGACATCTCCAACCATCTGGTGGATGTGCAGCAATCAATTCATTGTCTGTTGATCATTGATCACTGGTCTTCACTCTCTGTTGGACAGAATGTGTAGCGACTGAGATTGAATATAAAGATAGATATACAGATTTATGGTGCACTGCAAAAGACTGAAGAGGTGACTGATCATTTCAAGGGTGTTTTGTAAGGTCATACTGAGTTTTGATTGACCTTGTGCATTTAACCTTTTACAATTTTTTACACAATTGATGAGTCCGATCTTGTATTTTGTGGGTTTATTTAAGTTTGGCCCGACATATTATAGATTCTCTGATTGGTTTGGAAGAGTCACACTTGAGAAGGATGCGAGTGATCACAGTGATGCTATTTTAAGTTAATTATGTTTCCATACTATAATACTTATGAAGCTTATAAAGCGAAGTGCATCCAGTTTCTTGCTTCGAGTGTTAACGAATGTGACACACTGAAAGAACTTTGCAAAAAACATCAACAACAGAATTGTTCAGATTTCTCATGTAAATGCAGGAAGTAACATGAGCCCCCTCTTTCCCTGAGCTCAGCAAAGTGCACATGTAGTAAATAAGTGACAGTCCGTGGTGAAGCAGCCCAAGAATTCAGTTTGTTGCATAACTTCATTGATGTTATCGAAGTGGCTGCAGCGCACTGCAGGGAAGGAGGTGAAGAAGGACCATCTGCTACTATTTTTAGAGAAACTGCCTGCGTTGCTGACACACAGGCACCGATCCTTAGTTCGTCATCCGTAATGTAAAACACATGTAGTGTAAGGCCGGACGGTGCAAACACAAGTCATGTTGTTTGAGCGTTCTTTGAGTCATTTGTTCAGACGGAGAGAAATGTTGGTCAAGAATGTGAAAATGTTTATGTTTACAAGCTGTTATTGCTTTGCTGAATAGTGAACATTTTTGTGTCCATGGATCAGGGCTGTTGAGGTATTTAGGCATTTCATTTGATTTTCTTTTGGGGGGGGGGCATATTGATGTGAAGGCCCAAAATAAAGAAACATGAACATAATATTAACACAGGACGTTCACTTTTCATTTTGATGTAAAACCCATATATGTACAGGCTACTACAATTTTGTGTCTCAAAAGATTTCAAAAGAAGTTTGCAGATGTAGAAATATTGAGTATATGTGTTCAGTGTGAAGGATTTAGTGATATCTAGAGGTGAAGTTGTTTATGCAATCACCCTCATCTTAAAAGCCTGTGGGAGAACCTATTATAAATACAAGAAGTTTGTCCTTCTGGGTTACTGTAGAAACATGGCAGTGCAACATGGTGGACCCCATGGAACAGGACCCTTATTCCACTGTAGATATAAAGGGCTCACTCTTAGATAACAGGAACATATAGACATATATACAAAACAGTATACACTAATAAAAACGTAATATTTAATTTGGAAAGTTACTGGTGACAACTGTACAAATGTTCAGTTGCATTTGCAAACCATTTATGAATGGTGCCTTTATCAGCTGTTACCAAAATTTCCTTTGCAGCTAGCCCAAGGTTCAGCCGACTGTACCTCCTGAGCCTCATAATAACATAACGCCTCTGCAAATTGGTTGTAGTGCAGCAAAGATCAGTTGAACCTGATGTGCAGCCGGCGCTTGAACCAGAAAGCAATTTCATTGGAAGGCAACAACGCACAAATATGCAACTGAACCCCAAAATACCCCGACCATGTCTCCGTTAATTACACTGCCGTGGTCACAGCATTTTTCCCATGCCCTCCTGGTGTACGAGCGCTCTATACTCCCCTTACCCCCCACCGGAGAGGTAAACAATGGGGGCAAGTGGGTGAGCTGGTTTCACTGCACTTTCCCCTTTGAATGGGCATTGATGAATCTGAAGGCTCCCGAGGTTTCGGGGCTGACGGAGCTTTGCCGACGTTCTCTGGGAAGTATTTAAAGTCGGTGAATTCACTATCAGATCTACACGGGCTCAGTGCAGCTTGTGTAGAAGAGGATCAGACGCCTTGAGCTTATCTGATAAAAGTCTGATTCCTGTTTGTCATTCATATACAAACAGGGAACAAGAGGAGGGGAACGCATGAACAACGTAAACATATTCCCACTTCCCTCCACTGTTGAACCAAGTCGTCAACTTCAAATCCTACAAACACAATCTCTCTGACGTTGGAAGAGAGAGTGTTTCTTTTTTAGAGATTCAGTGAACTTTGTCTGATTGTTCTTGGTAATGCACAACACATGATTTTGGTCAACCAGAGTAAAATGACCCATTTTCTGAAGTGAGCTTACAGTTCTCGAATCCTCACCAACATCACAGATCCTCATGAAACTTTCTCTGAAGCCCGATTTTCGATGTCAATAAGATTCCCATGAGCAAAACTGATTAAGTTTGTTCAACTTGAAGTTATCAGTTGACTTAACTAGTTCATTTAGTTCAAATGGGGTTTGGCGGAGTGTAGTTAGTACAGAAATATGTAGTATATATAACTAGACTATACTAAGACTAAAATCATGTGAAAACTAATGACAGTGCCATTAGCCTGTGATTAGTTTTACTGTAACAGCTGATTAGCAAATTTTGGTATGCCATCACGCAAAACTACATTGGAGCGTTATAGTAATTGAAAGTGACAGTGCAAATGCAGACCCCCCTTCCGAAGGAACCCACGGAGCTTGACGGTTACAGGTCATGAATCTTCTTCATCATCTCAGACATTCACATAATGACTACAAGCACAGTATCCGTCTGCTCTTCAACTGTTCCCCCCCTCGCCCTTTGAACCACAGTGGTGCTGAAGCCCATTGCATTATCTTTATTTATCTGTGTATGTTGTTGACTTGAACTTTTGCTTTGGTTGTTAAGGGGGGGCCTGAAGATCGGTGTTCTAAGGCGACAATATCCGGCTCATTGTTCCATAATTAGGTGCAGAGGCGTGGATGTGGCTCACCATTCACCTCCTTGGGCAGGGGTCTGGGAATAGCATTGTGAGGCTGTTCATATGGGGAGAGGGGGGAACCTTTGAGTGGTTTGGCCAATGGCCTCCGATCAGTGTATGATGGGACTCCATGTTTTTTTTTTGCATAGTTTCAGAGGGTCCCAGAATTCATTAACACCTCTTTTTTCTGGGATTAATGGCGAGTTTGCAGATCTGTTTGCTTTGGGAAGAGAAGCTGTGGAAGTGGTCAAGGAAGGGAGGAGCTTTCAATTATGCAACTGTCAAATGAGGGAAACAAAAGCGGACTGCACAGTGGGTGTGGCACCTGATATAAACTAGACATTTACGGATATCACACCCTCTCGAACTATAAGAGGTTTGTCAATGTAAGTCTCGACTGACAGAGCAGATCCCGAGGGGATCCCTCTGATTCTGTTTCAGGAGCTCCCCTTTTTCCTGTTAGTTCTGTCTTATCTGAATACCTGTATAATAGGGCACCATGGCCCTCTGTGAACAATTTGGGGAATTTGTTTTTGCACTAGTAAAAGCTCACTTTACCTAAAATGGTACAGGACGTTACAGTCAGAGTTCAAATGCACAGTCCATCTTGACTCATGTCCTGCTCTCACCTGCTTTTATTAGTAATACTTCTGATCACAGAACAATGATGAGGAGCTTATGTGGGTCATGATATTGTCATTTACCGTACATACTGATCAGTGCCGTGTTTTTATTACCAGTTGAAAAAAGTGAAAAAACATGAATTATTGAAAAAGAAACTCAAACCTCAAAGAAATAACAACCACTACTGCGCTTACTCTCCTGTGCAGATCCAATAACAGTATGCATTGATTGATTGATTGATAGATTTGAAAAAAGATATTTGCAGTGCTGAGGTTGGTGATCTTAAAACTGTTGTGATGTAAAGGAGAGAGAGAGAGACCAGGAACTTTTGTGTAACTGTTAAAAGCGAGCCATAGTAGTCCATCTTATAGATGTCATAATCATATCAACAGTAACAGCAGCAATGATAACAATACTTATTATTATTATCACTATTGCACTTTTGTTCAATATGCAGATATGTGCTTGCCGTCTAACCTTTTTCTTCAAAATGTAGTAAAATTTAGGTTGTAAGTTTATGAGTCTATAGTTACCTCTGTCCATTGGTTAGTTAGTTTGTTTGTCAGCAGGATTAAGAAAAACCACTGAAGCTTGGTGGAAGGACGGGACATAAAAAAACAAACATATTCAATATTGCTGTGGATCCAGACAAAGGGGTGGATCCAGAATTTTACATTTTGAAATTTCCAATGATTTCCCAGGAAATAATACATGGATCTTGAGGGGGGAAAATACATTCGGTGTGGTTCAAAAAATAAATCTAGCGGCTCTAACTGAGGTTTCATCAGGGGACTGTTTGGGCCTCTGTTTCCATTCTGGTTGTATTCTCTGCCCTGTCATTACTGAATGACATGGACTGTTATGTTATCTTGAACTATTTTGTTTTATCTTAATTAATTAATCTTTTGACAAAGTCACTGCATAGTTAACTCAGTGGCATGGTTGCTAGGATAATTGCAGCCTTCATACGTTTGCCTGTATTAAAAAAAACTGTGTGTAGGTGCACATACACACGCCTGTTTGTTTCCAAAAAGAAAAAAAACCATGACAGTCAAGAATACTCCCTTCCCTCCAACATCCTTCCCCTGTTTGTTTGCATCTCATATTCTGGGAATAGTCAACATCAGAGGTTGTTGATATGTGTTTGGACACTCACCTCACAGTAAACATAGCAAATCTTGTGAGGACAAACGGAGGCAGTCGACGGCCAGACCTGTCTCGTGGCGTGTGGACACACCCAGTGCCGCAACCAGAAGTCTTGGGCTCCCATAGGAAGCCCCGTGTGTGGCGTCCTCCGGTCGTGACCAGGATGATTCAAAGTTCCTTCCTTTCCCGCTTGGAGGGGCATTGTCCCGGTGAACAGACAGGCTGCCGACACCGCGTCCTGTCGAGGAAGTGAGTCTCTCGGCGTCCAAGGAGCAGCAGAGTGGCACCGTCCAATCTAAACAGAGCATTTCATTAAGGACTGAGAATTCCAATGGGAATAATCAAGAGGCATTTGGTTCTGTGAATCACCAGCATTATAGCTGAATATTATTTGAAGCCTCCGCTCGTACTTGTGGTTCCCAACATAGATGGCGGGAAACTCTGAGGGGTTGCAGGATAAATCTGAAAAGATTTGCAGAAATAAAAGGGGAAAACACATTTCTGTCTGCAATACAAATTATCTTCACTTTTCTACTTAATTTTCACCACTTGAAAACCTCTAATGTGGGATTAACATTGACGTTTTCTTCAACGTTGTTTGTCATTCGAGAGTCTCATGCCAGAAAGGTTGGGAAAATCGCAGTTCACTGATCTCAAGTATATCACCAGTCATACTGTGGGTTTCATTTTATGGGCAACATGCTGTTTTATAGAAGCCCCCTTTTTGACTTATATGTGCCGGCTGAAGTATATTATGATGTGCATGAGACTCTTAACTTGATTGAAAACACTCTGAACTAATACACTTTTAAGTGAAACCACGAAAACATTTGCTTCCCAGCCAAATTAATCTGAAGCACATTAAAATGTGCACAGTTGTGTGAGTTTATTATCGGAATTGTAGATTCCAGTAACTTTTTTTTTTTTTTTTACTAAATTAGGCAAAAAGCCTACAACATGATAATGTCATTTGAAGACTAAGAGTCTAGAGCCCTGCAATGAGCTTTGTGAGGCTCTAGGGCTCATTGCGGAAAAAAAAACCCAGACAAAAAACCCTAAACTGTTCAGTAGATAAATCAAAGCATTGGACAAGTTGAGCCTTTGGCCGGATGATGAAGCTAGTTTGAAAGCCAGGGAGTCACAAAGAACATCCATCCAATAGCTGTCAAGACATTCCATCCTGAACCACACATGTGAACCTGATGGTGGCGTTAGAGGAAAAGTCAGAGGATCGTCAAGATTGCATTCTCTGGGAACCAGGGAAGTGTCTGGTCAAAAGTCTTACAGCTGCGCTGCATCTTCCTCATTTGTGCAAATGCAATTATAAGTCAAGATTTCAAGTAATGTATAAATATATAAATCTTTATTCATTTATTTACTTCATATGCTCAGTTGACAGTGTTGGGGAACATAACTTTCATTGAAACAAACTTGTAACACTACATGAACAAAATAGAAGAAGTTACAAGGAAGTTTGAGCTGCTCCAGTAATTATGAATCATTGTGATACACAGAGAAATGCAATAAAATCCAATAACTAATAATTTATCTTTGCATTCATGCTGACATATTTCATGGTTATTGTGGCAGCAGTCACTAAACATAATAGAACCAAGACAGGATTATAAGAAGCAAACATGATGATGTTAGCATGGCGAGAAATAACAC
Source organism: Scophthalmus maximus (assembly GCF_022379125.1). Classification (NCBI taxonomy): domain Eukaryota; kingdom Metazoa; phylum Chordata; class Actinopteri; order Pleuronectiformes; family Scophthalmidae; genus Scophthalmus; species Scophthalmus maximus. Next base: position 15,830,085 of record NC_061523.1, read on the forward strand.
AAAATATACTGCAAACATTAAATTCCTACTAGAGTTAAGAGTTAAATAATAATAAAAAATCTTTATAAAATGTGACCCTCAACACTTTTTCATAATAATATACCTTTAGAATACAAATAAAACTTGATATAAAGCATCAGTGCATAATCACTCCTTTTCCACACAAACAAAACAAATTGGTCCACAAATAAAACTCATTTTGGATTAAAAAATATCCACTTTACACTGTAGTTTACTCACTGACAAACCCTGTTTTTCTTTAGTCATCAACGAGAACAAGCTAGCTGCTTCTCTACAGGGTGTGTGCACAGTAACACGTGAGCTCAAATTAAAGGTTTGGTCCAAAGGACGCACAACACGACCCGAAATGCTGTGAACACACGGAGATTTGTTCCTGTCAACAACACATGATATGACAGTGAACCGGAGCAGACTGGTGCTATCTTCATACACGGGTAGAGTTTTTGTAGCCTGCCCTGCAAGCTTTCCTAACACACAGCACAGGGACGGAGAACCTCCACACACACACACACACACACACACACACACGTTCCTGCAGAAGCAGATTCCCTCAGCGTTACTATCAGTGAGTCACAGCAGCACAAACAGCATCGAGGTGTGGAATCAGACAACGGGATACTGCGCGCTGATATCAGGAAGACCGTTTGAATGTGTACACCAAGTGACAGTGTTTACGATCTAAATAAATACACAATTTATTTTACTAGTGCTTTCTGAAGAAACAGATTTGTTTGTGTTCTGTTCAGATCTGACTCAGTTTGTACACAAGAAAATAAACAAATAATTTTTTTACCTTCTCTCTTTTTGATTGAACCAAAACAAAAAGCTGAGTTTCTTCAGCACCAGATTTTGGGGGGCTGGAAGGAATCCGAATGCACTGGAACCTTTTCATTTAAATGCTCTCACGGTCGAGCTGTAATGTTAAATCTCAAGCTGTCTGGTCTTAATCTCAGCTTTACCCTGTTTTCTTCATTTACCTGTGATTTTTGATAACCCAGAGAGCTTAAGAAAACAGCCACCACCACACGACAGAGCACTCCCCTCCTCTGCCACCTCCAAGTCAACCTGAGCTAATTGAGCCGACGTGTTTGTGTTTGCACACGGGAGGAATGACGCCTCAGATAAACACAATGGAGTATTAGGGCCATAATGAAGAAAAGAAATATCTGAGATTTGGAGTCGAGGCAGTAATTCAATCAGAAAAAGAGTCATAATATTTCAAGAAAAATGAAAAAATAATTAACTAGCCATTCCTCCTCCACAGAAAGATGCAAGTCAGCGTGGGTCTTTTTTCATACTGTACACAGTTTCTTGAACAATATTTCCAAAGGCTTGATACTAATAATGTGAAAACTATACTAAAGTATAACATAACAAGATGCTTCACATTCTTCATTTTATCGCAGGCCGCTGGGCTGATCTTCTGATATTCCCCTCACACGTAGCCTAAAATTCCGAACGTACACTTGTAATATTATGACTTTTCTCTCCTAAAATCACAACTTTATTCGTTTTTTCTTGAAATATTATGATATTTCGTCTCGGAATATTTCAACTCTTTTCTCCTAAAATTATTCTCAAAATCTCAGATTTTTGAGCAAAAAAGCAAAAAAACTTTAGATAGATCCCATTGAGCTGGACTACAAAAAGGGCATCTCTTTTTCTTGACAAACAAATTATTTTCCAGTTAAACACTTTTGAAAAATATAAACTAATCTCAGTACAAACTTGAAAAGTTAGAAAGAAGTTACTCTTTATCATTAAAAGACTGATTTGTACAGATCTGTGGTGAAGTTGGAATCATCACGGTTTATTTTCACAGTAGATGAAAGAAATACCTGAGCCTGTTTTCAGCTATGCGACATATCACAGTGAGTGTGGAAGGTACGGGCAGCTTTGAAGTCAGCCTACGTCTGAAAACTGGAAAAGGAAATCAACGGTCTACAGATTTTTCTTTTGTTGCACAGCAGACGCCCTGGAAGTTAGAAGATGCACAAGTTGTTACAGTTGCGTGGATTCATGAGCCATTTCAGAGCGTCCGTTCTAAACCCTTTGAGGAAGGGAATCTCGGGGGTTTTCCTCTCAAGTGTTGCCACAGAATAACCCAGAGATAAGAGTCAAAACAAAGGAGTTACACAGGTGGGGTGGAATAGCGCACCACATAGTTGTAGTCGGGAGGCGGGCTGTGACACTCGAGGCCGGCGTCCAGAGCTGAGTCATCCAGGGCTGAGTCGTCCATGCTGAAGTCCAGAGAGGGAACTGAGGGCGGATACTTCTCCTTCTCTGTGTCACACAGCACTGACTCTTTACTCTTACTGACGGCCTTCATCCTGAAAACACAGAGACACGCAAAATAAGTACAATGCAAAAATACAAGGTCAACATAAGACACATTACAACCCATGACCAGTTCATCTGCATGCTTAAAATGTTAATTTAAAGGGTTAATTCAATCATCTGATTAATTAAAAAGTTGATCTACAGAAGATGGTAGATATTTTGATAGTTGAATAATAATTTTTTAAAAGTCATTTTTTAAGCAAAAATGACAAATATTTTCTGGTTTAAGCTTTTCAAGAGTGAGTGTTTATGATTTTATAGACAAAAACAACAATTAGTCTATCTCCTAGTCATCTTTAATGGGAATAATAACTGGAGGCATTTAATAACCAGCTCTTACTAAAACACTGAAAAACACATATGATACAACTGACGAGACATTTCGCGTGGTGTGACATGAAGGGTTGAAACCCTGAGTGAGAAATGACACTTGCCTCAGTGCTTTTCTATAAAATAGTTCCTGCGTCCTTGTCATATGAAACATTTTCAGAGCGTTCATGCGTAGACTTTGGAATATTATTGCAGCATCTTTGAAACAATTCTAATGAAATAACTTTTCATCTGTAGTAACAGCCCATGTGGACGGGTAAACAACCAGCTGTGCACTTTCTTTTCTTCTTGTTTGAAAAGTTTTCTCTTCGAGGTTACTTGACTCGATTGCTTCCACAATAGAGGGCTGTCTTTTTTTTTTTGATTTAACAAGTTCCCCTTTGTGAAGCTGTACAATCGGACGAACCTTTCCTCATTCATGTATGATGTAATCAATCATCCTGAGCTTTTCTGCTTCATTTGATTCTCAGAATATGAGTAATTGCCTCTTATTGTCTATGGAGGTTGCCAAGGGTTTCCAGAGCTTCTCTCTTGAGGCCAAAGGGTCAGAGCCCAGCAGGCGGAAGTGATGCCGCTGAACTGGAATGCCGCCCTGGTGACTGAACTACCTGGTAAACTAGGCATCAAGGATAGTGAACAATAGTCCAGTGTTGTCTTGCCAATGCCAAGCACAATGCGGTGGTACAACTGGCAACTGAGCATCAGGAAACAAAATGAGTCAGAGGAAAATTCCCTTCTACCCTGAGCTGGAATAAGTTGAAAATGAATTAATTGCACTAAAAGGGCCAAGACTAAAATGCAGTGCAATATTAATGTGTTTTATTATTCATCTCTGAAAGAAGAAAATATATTTGTGGTTTGTCTACGAAACGGGAAGACATTTTTTGTTTGATTAAAAAAGAAGTTCCGTCAAATGAAAATCCACTTCATCCTTGTTGGGCCAACTTCCTTGCCAATAATATTCAGTCAGTTATGTACTATACTGGAGAGAAAGAGGGCATGTTAGAAGCGTGATGAAGGCAGAGGGAGCCACAGGTGGACTTGAGCTGCACAAAAGATCCACGGCGAGCAGGGGAGGCCCTTGTAAACCGTCCTAAGTTCAAAGGTGGCAGTGATTGAGTGGTTGCCCAGCGAGGAAGTCCTCCCCTACATAATTCTCCGCATGCCTGGCTTGATTCTTTCTGCCACGCTGACGCCCTGATGGCACAAACGGGCTTGGGAGCCTCAACTTCAACTTCTGAAAACTAAAGAGTTGATGTAAGTGTTTTTAGATGTGGAGGTTTGAAAGGTTTTACGCAGTATAGATAGTTACTACTGTCTAAGGTACAACAGTAAATTACCTGGCACTGAGTCGCTGTCTGAACTCAATATGTAAGCCTCAAGACACCTACAGAGACACTAAAGAGGAAAAGATTTACAGAAATTTGATTCAGATTTGTAGACCTTAAGTGAGAACATACTTTCTCTATCTTTTTCTCCTTTTGACAGTTTTATGTGCTCAACCACGCAGTATCCACATCTTAAAGCCATCAAATGCTCCACAGGATTGTGGAGCACATACTGTCTCTGTCACTCTTTTCAGATTACGTGCGTTACCTAGTATTGGATTATAAAAGACAGCCATGAGTCATAAGTTAAATCAGCCACGGAGGTGTCTCCTTCAGGGCTCTATTGGCGAAAACAAAAGAGGGTTTTAGTGGGGATTTTTAAAACAGCCAACCCCTCGAGTGATGCAGCCACTCTGCTTTTTGTTCTGTCCTTCGGTTTGTCACCTTCGAGCCTTTTCCCTCCCACTTCTCCTTTGTGCCTCTGTCCCTCACATAGGCTTTCTTCAGACAAAAGGGAAAAACACACCGCTGACTTCTTTTTAAGACAGAAGAAACTTGAGTGTGTGTGTGTTGTATGACAGTTATAGTGTCTACATTCCAGCTCAGCGGGGAGGTTTCCAAGCAGGTATTTTGCAGCCTCTTCCAGTGTTTTTGTTTGTGGTGACTTGCAGGGAAATGTGGGGTATAGTGCAGTGTGGTGCAGTCTACATACGCTAGAGCCATGATGCTCAGAGGTCGACCTGCCAACGATTCGATGCGCTTCAGTGTTGTCATGTTGTCAGAGGAGAGGCCCATCCCGCTGTCCGACTGACCGCCCTGATGATGAAAGAAAGAGAGGGAATAGTTAAAACATCACATTCACTGGTACGCATAAAATACAATAGCATTCAATATAAAAAGTCAGAATTCAAAGAATTTCAAGGAATGGTCAAACATTGTGATATTGAACAAAACATAAAAGAAAAACCATTGGGGCTGAAATGTCTATCTATCAGGAAGCCTCTGAAAAGCTTAAATGTGACACAGACTCAGCTGATCTGATCGTGAAGTGGGCTGTTCAACGGCGTTTAAACAGCAAAAGCATGATCTCTCTTTGTCATGATAGCTTGAAAAAACAAAACATTTGGTTGTCAGACCTCAGAGGTGTTGGTGCAGGAGAAGGAGGTAAACGATTGTAAATGTGTGGAAAAGCCAAACCACAAGTCATATATACAGCTGGGTGTCTTTGGTGTGGCAGTGTTGAAGTCACAAATAACACAGCCAAGAGCAGGTAGCAAATAAAACTGAATAAACTTGAGCCAAGTAGCAGGGCTTGTGGGACTCCATGTGACGTGGCAGCTGTGGAAAACATTAACTTATCAGGAGCGGGTGTGAAAACCTTTTTGAACAGTTAGAGTTGAAACCAATTTCAAGCGATTTAAAAATTCACCCTGATGATTTCCCATCATCTCATGTAAATGAGCCCCATTTATAATCTGATGTGGAGTTTTGAGTGAAATGTCAATTGTCTGTTTCTGGTTTAGTGTTGGGCTGAGCAACTCACCCCGTGGTTCTCATTTGTCCCGTTCTCCATGGTAACCTCGTCAAACGTTTTCACACTAGCAGGACGGATCTTGATGTTCCTGGCAAAAAGATATTTCCAGTATTAAGTGTCTAAAATATCTTAAAATATTCTGTTTCTGTTCAGATAATCCTCTGATTACACTGGAGCTCAGCAAAAAAAAACAACCCGCAGGAACTAAATAACTTAGATCAACAACGTGTAGCATCTGTGACATTGTATTTTGAAAACACACATTGTTTACTTTGCATTTCAACACTCAAGAGGCTAAAACGACTGCTTAACTTGACTAAAGAGGTAACTGTCATTACTGGTTTTCAACACCTCCTCAGTAAACACACTTGGAGGACTTGTGAAAACCCAAAGCTTTAGCAAATATTATTTGAAGTGGAAATAATTCTTGAAGCTGGCTCTATGGTTTTTGGGGGGAATTCCTCGCAGGAGCCACAATACTGAAGGCGCTGTGGCTATTGAGCTGTGTGTGTTTCTTATCGTGTGCCAATCAGGTCACTCATTGTGCTCAGGTCAGACCTGAATGTTCTCCTTGTAGAGCTCAGTCTGAGTACAACGGAACAATACCTCGGATATTATTCAAGATAATTTAGGCATTTCCTTTGCAAAACAGACTCGATGCGCTGTTTGCCTTTAACAGTCTGAGGATAAGTTTTCATGTCTTAAAGATAAGTTAATTTATTTTGAAATTAAATTTCTTGGACTTGATGGTGCTGTTCTTAGGCACAGTGGTGCTTTGAGCTAAATGCTGACTTCAGCATGCTAACATGCTCACAGTAATAAATTACAATGTTGAGTTGCCAATGGTGATAACTGATTAGTTAAAGGACGGACAACGTGATTACAAAGGGAAACGTGAATGTTTGCTACAAATGTTATGTCAATCTCACAGTGACGCCAGAGGAAACGTCAGGGGAATCACAAAAGTCACTAGGTTTCATTATCTGGGAATCAGGTATCTGGAGCAAAGGTCAAAACAAAACATCTAATAGTTGTCAAAATATTTCAGTGTTGACCAACGTGATTGATTAACCAATTGACACATTGACATTTCCATCCACTGAGCCCTGTCGCTAGTGTTGTTAAAAAAATTAATCGGCACTAGACAAAATCAGCAGCATCCATACATGTTCATTGGCGTTCGGTCTGTTATGTAAACCAGTGAACATTAAGGATCCATGTTCTCACCAGCTGCTCCCTGAGTCACAGTGGGAGGTGGGTCGCGTGGGTGTCTCCTCCGACTGTGATGTGGTGGACGGGTCTCCAACCGTAGCCAGCAGGGCTGTGTTGATGGGTATGTAGTGCTTCCCCTCCTAAATCAACCAAAGAAAGACAGGACATGTAAGACCTCAGACTTGTGCTTACACGATGCAAATTGTAAAGACACATAGGATGATGCTGTGTGCATACTGTACAAACGCACACATCCACAGGTTGTGGCGAGCAGCCAAAGAAACTACATTATAAAAAATGAACCCAATACAACGGTCACGGTGTTGGAGAACCCGGCAGAGTCTGTCACCAGCCTTCCTGCACTGTAACAATAGCCTTATTAATGAGAGTCAAACCCCTCCAGTTACAGTCTAAACTTCTTCTCATGAAGCTTTTACAGACTGATTTGTAATGCAACATGGTGTGGTTTTCATGTGATGTGTGGCCTTGTCTTTTTTCTCTCATTTATTACAGGACAATCTACAGTCCAGTGTAGTCTTCGCAGTGGAAGTCAAACATAATTCATTTTCTTCCCCAACCTGGATGAAGAAGGAGCCTCTTCTCTTCAGGGGTTGGAAGATGTCATCCCGATGACTGAAAATGATCTGGTCTTGTTAGGGCTCTGACCAATTTTCTATCATCAGTGATAGTTGATGCTTTAATTTCTGTCCATCTACCTCAGTATCATCTTGTTTTTCTTCCATCGAAAATGAGTTATTTTGTTTTAAATGTCAACCTATTGTTAAGTCACGCTGCACAGGACCATACATTGTTTTGAACTCTGTGTCCAAGGTTCCATCTGATCCCCAAAACCCTGTGTGCATTCCTTAATAGAAAATGAAAAGAAACTCACTGGCAGCAGCATGATTAACCACCATATAAAAAGCAGCTGCTAAAAATGTGAGTAGCAACATGTGACCCATGTGTTCAGAGAGAATCTGCTTGGATCCACACAACCACACACACACACACACACACACACACACACACACACACACACGAGGCACGCAGCAAAAAAAGTGAAGTAGATTTAAAGTTAATATTTATATATTAATATTTCGTTGCAGACAGTATAATAAGTTAGCATGAGAAGAAAAATAAACATGATTATCCTCTTGTTCATATTTGTACGCCTGATCATAACAAATACCTCTTAAGCCGTCTGACAGCCTTAGAAAATCCACAAACTTCCAACGACATAATTCATACCAGACACTGATATCTCATGTCACTTGGTTAATTACACTGTTTTCCATGTGTTTTGAAGTTTGGTTCGTCTTATGATGCAGAGCCATTTGAAAGGGAGCCAAGTGCATGTGTTGAGTGTTACTTCCCCTCTGGATCTTCTCTGATCAGCAACGTTGCTCCTGAATATTTGTGACTCAGTCAGCAGAACTAGTAGTAATTAATATTACAAAGACTGTTCTGCAAAGCCACCTTTTGGTCAGGATTCCTGAAGTATGCGGGGATTTAAACTTGAAAATCAACATTTTGATTTCCACCATGAACCTTTTGTTTGATTTCACACCTGAGCTCAACAGCTGCTGATAATAAACTCTTCATTCCTGCCATTCTTTTGATACAAACCTTTGATACTGACTGACTTTATAATGTTATTCAATGTGTAGCATTGGAGCAATAACAGGCCCTGTCATACCTGCTGCACGCTGGCCTGGAGCAGGTCTCCCAGCCTTTCCACCAGGTCAGTGAAGGTGGGTCTCTCCAGGGGCTCCCCGTGCCAGCAGTCCAACATGGTCTGGTATCTACAGGTAGAAAATAAAAATACACAGACCCTCAGCATGCTGTATGGACACACACTTAGTGCGAACGCCAAGAAAACGTGACTATTTTTTTTTTTAAACAGAGAAGTGAAAAAACAGCTGCCTTGGTAGTCCTTTGTCTCTCACCTCCAATAAACAAAACCCCTTTGAATTGAGCAACCACATCTGTGCCACCTCTAAACCGACTGTCATCTTGACCATTTGTTCATGCTCTCCAATCCGTTTTTCAGGTGGTCCGAGGACTCTGGTGTTTGTTTCTGGCTTTCTGGGTGTGAGGACCAGTGAGAGCGCGGACGGCCTCGCTCAGGCCTCTGACAAGCTGTCAGCGTCTCTGCCCATGTGGGAAGACTCAGAGCCTTTATGTGAGTTTCCATCGCAGTGGTCTGCCTCGCTTTGTGGAGGAATTTAGAAACAGAGCACCGCGGCTGCTGTTTAACTTACGTTCACAGCATGTCACTGATTGGCATCGGGTGGTGATGGATCCCTCTCCTCAGAGGAATCTTAAGTTTAATGTGGGTAAAACTCTTCGGATTCCTTTTTTTTTTATCTCAAATCATATTCAGTTCATATCCAATTGGAGGACTTGTAAAAGCAGATGGGCTGTTACTGCTGAATAGACCCCCCCTCCTCTCCGCCTGTGTTTGTGTGCAGGGCATCCAGACTTCACTGTCCTGTCAGTGTAGTCAGGCTGGGCTGAGAGAACCTGAGAGCCCGCGAATCTCATGATAATGAGTGTAGAGTATAGTTGCCCAGGTGGTAGCACTCCTTACTGTGACAGGATGTGAAGAGCATGATCACAGCCTTTATGCATATCATTCAGGGGGGAAGTGGACACATTGTATGACTGGTCAATTTAAACCACATTTCCTGCCGGGTCCGTAATGAGAATAAATAGCCTGCCTCCGCATGTTTTGGGGTCTTCAGGGAGTGTGGTGTTTTTGAGGGGGGTGAGATTCCGTAATACTGAGCTACTTTTGTCTGGTTGGGCAAGTGTGGTAGGATGGGAAGTGAGCATCCTATTTATTGTCCTCCCACTCTGCGAACAGCATCCGCTAAATTCCTCTGCAATGCATCAGGACGTGGGACCTCATTAACAGGCAGTACACAACATTCCTGATGAATCAGTGCTGCAGTGGTACGAATTAATGGCTCAATACCGCCTGCAACCTCGTGTGCTTTTCATGATTCATATAGCGTAAGTTTGTAGTCAGGGTCAATGTGTCAAAAACCTGTGTTTCCAGACATGCGTGATCCACTGCAGACCTCTCGAGGGGCTCAGCGGATTTCACCCCACTGACTCTGAGTGCATTACTGTGCATCCCATTTAAACTGATATCAGCAGGTTTTTATCTTGGACTTAAATTAGAGGCAGCCCTTACAGTCCTGAGCAAAATATAGTATCTGGCAGTTCTATTTTCATCAGTAGACTGTTTGAACCAAGATGGAAAGTACAAAAGATTCTTGGCTCCACTGGGTCTGCATCTACAGATCTTCCACACTGAAACATAAAGTCTGGATTAGATTTTATGCATCATTTCCAATCAGCGTCTCCTTCGCTAAGAGGATAAATACATTTAGTTAGCTTAACTTGGCACAAGTTGCTGTAAAACCCTCGACCTCTTGTTGCCACATCATTATTAATCAGAAGTGCAGCATTATGCTTTCAAAACAAATACGATTCGTGAAGTTTGACTATATGATTCGTTTTAAATGAAAACCAGACACAACATATGCTCATATGTTAGGGTGAGACTCAGAGACTCGGGGACCTCAGACTGTGATTGCTGGATCTGGATTGGCTGCACATATAACAGAAAAAGACAAAGTATTCTTATTACAACAGTTTGTCTAGCTGCATAACTGACTGACAGCACTGACACTGAAGAGGAGGACTTTCCGTTCTCCCACAGATATTGTCTCGCACCATCCACCAGCCCCTTCTCAAAAAAAAAGTAATGTTTCCTCATGCAACATTTCAGAGTAGGGTTACTCATGATTCTTATCAGGCACCCCTGACCTTCTGGTATAATCAGAGAGAAACAATGCTGGGGGGGGGGGGTAACTTGCTGCCTTCACTTTCCTGGCCTTTATGAGGAGAACATACCATACCGCTGGAGCTGGCTGAGAAAAACAAGACGTCTCCTCTTACAGGAAAGTCACACGGTTTTAAATAAGAGGATTGTTTAGTCTTGTTTTCATAGATGAAACTACATCTGACATATTTTTGGTGATCCATGTTTCTACTTTTGTTTGTGGTTTACAGAAGATGTATCTAATAGGATTTCTCACATTTCAGAGGAAGAGTATTCTGGTGCTCTCATCCTCGTCCCGTCTTTCAGCCTGCAGCAAAATTCTTCGTCAATTTGCACCCCTGGGTACGGAGAGGCACCTGGTGTAGGACAAAAAAAGGGGAGAGGTTTACCACAAACTTGTCCCCTTACTGGTGAGTGTGTCCCACATGAAAAAGGTGACACACATCATTCATATGATCATAACATGATGGGAAACATGGAGGTACTGTATGATGTATTGATAATGCACCTAAAATGTTGATACCTGGACAGACAATTTCGTCTTTTTTTATAGGCTCCAAAGAAAATTCAAACGGTACCATGTTTTATAAAGCTGATTCTTGCCAAAGTAATTTTCAAACTGTTCACTCAAGTTGGCCGGACAGAGTTTTCAGAATGAAGGAGATCGTGACCTGCAATAGTCTGATGGACAATTTTTCAATAACATTATGTTATAATACTTTAAAAGACAAGGTCAAGAAGGGAAATAAGAGAAGCAAAGTTTGTTGGATGAAACATAAAAACCATGTTATTACTAAGTTCCCCCCTCTAAACCTGAATGAACTAATAACCTGCAGGAAACACTGCAATGAATAGAGAAAAAAAATTAAAAGCTCACATTCTTTACTACGTTATACACAACATAAAGCTTACTGGTGAGTGAGAACTCACCCCAACATGCCCCAAAAATCAATAGTATGAGAGATTTTTGTTTTGAAACGATTGGACGATGTTACTTTGGTCCACTAATGACATAGAGTAAATGTGTAATATTGTTATACTTGGACTGCTGCGACGATAATCTGTCAAATGTGTCACTCGTCAACCAAAAGGGAACCACCGCTAATTATATTGACTTGTGAAATGTAGAGTTGGTATTACATCCTAATTTTTGAGCCAAAGCCTACTTCATGCTCAGTCATACACTGAAACAACTTGTATCCAATATCCAGTTTTGTTGGTTTTGGAAAATACATCCTAATTCTAAGTAGTAAAAAAATTTCTTGACTTGTAAAATAATATTTTTGTGTTCTTGCTTGAGTTCCCTCACACAATATAAAACACTGTCTTTGTGGCTACACTGATTCCAAGGGAAACCACAGATGTAGCTTCACAGTGAGCACGAGGAACTCTCAAGAGGTTAAAGCTTACAGAATAACTAAATCTGTGATTTGTGTAGTGCAACCACTTCACTCAAATCACAACTCAAGGTTTGCATTCAGGTTGCAGCCGATGCAGACAACCAATATGGTTCTTGTCATCCACACAAGAGATTTTTAACTTCTTTATAACTTGTGAAACATCTCACAGCAAATATTATGGAGCATCGAAGGTAAGTAAAAGGAATATTTATGTAAAAAAATAAACCTTTCCAAGAAATATAAAGGTTCTAAACAAAACTAGAATTAGCACAAAAGTTTACAGATAATACATAAATGTTCAGTAGGTTTGAGAATTGCAATTGTTTTGATGTGTGTGTTGTCATCTTTTGGTGGAATTAGAGAAAAAACCTAATAAATAGAGATTATCTACATCTTATGTGCTCGTGGTCTTTATATACAGTGTTGTATTGTATCACACCTCAATATACTACAAGTCTGAAGTGATCATCTGTGTTTTAAGATCAGATAAGCTAAAAGATTTCAGACATATGTGGAGATAATGGTTTAAATGCAGTATGGCAAACACCACAGGGACATGGTTTTCCTTCTGGCATCAACACTATGGTAACAAGATTTTGATATTTAAAACCCACAAACTTGAACTGACACACTTTTGGTTCACAGAGTGATCTGAAAAACACACTTTGGTTTCCCTGAAACTTCTGACCTCGGAACAGGATCGGATTGCAAAGCTCACGTCTTTGCCATTTTTCTTGGTCATGTTGTATCTTTGTCTCCTGATTTATTTTTCTGAGACGCAGCCAACACTACCAGATGTGCAAGTGTTTCTTTAACGAAAAATGTGGTGAGAATATGTCAAGAGTGAAAAAGAGGGGGTTGGGGGGGTTGGACCAAGAAAAATAAGGATAAAAAAAGGTGTCATAATGACGTCAGTGTGCTTTACATTTAAAAGAGTATGCAATTTGACACACTATTCTCTCGAATGCTGAGGGGGACAACACCGTATGGCAGCGTTTCAAAAGCAGCACCTTCAAAAAGTACAGCCTAGCAATACATCCAACTTTGCGTCTCTGCTTCTCTTATGTGTCCCCTGCTTCCCATGGTGACATTTCAACATACAATATTTCACGTTGAGTCTTGCTTTAGAAACGTGTGGCGAGCTCTGTGCCGCGGTGCACAGGCAATCATGGACATTAACACAATGCAGCCTTCGAAGGCTGCAGTGGTTTCACAGCAGGGCCACACTTTTACAATGATCTGGCTGCTTGGTTACTGTGAGTTTGTGTTGCCAGCTGGGAAGAAATAGAAAGCTTTAAACAGGAGGTGTTTTCTCATTTTAATCTCCCATGCCTGCACTAAAAAACACAGTCAAACTCCACTAATGCTTTTTGCGCGAGTGGCATGAAAATAGTTTTCTCAGGCTGACAATGCGGGTCCCGGCCCTTTGTCCCAGAGGCACAATTACACAGTGGAAGGAGACAGTTAGTACCCAGTGCATCTGGTGAGGCTGTGTTGCCGGGGGCACAGACTGTCCACGGAGCCGGAGCTCTTTTCTCACTGAACATCACTGATAATAGAATCCAGAGTTTAACTGAGATGCCAGGCTTTATGCTGGTGTGAGGATGTTAGGAATAAACTACAAACAAACAAACTACTGCTAATTATGCATGTCAATTCTTTTTTCCGATCCAGTATACTGTATTGTGCTAGTTTCAACTTGTTCTGAATAGTTAACTTGTGTCTGTAATGCAGCTTGGATTTTTTGTCATTTTAGCTGTTTACTTAATGATATTTCTGAATTTTTGACTGATGCACCTTCAGGATTGATGCTCATAATTTGGGCTCTATGTAGATGTTAGTTGCCTGCTAATGCTTTAAAAATTGCTTATCATATAATGACATAGCCTATTTAAAAAGCTGCTTGTCATTCAACCTGGTGTCAATTGTTAATTCAACATTTAAGTCATTGTATCCTCATCAAGTCCCTGCATCACTTCATGTCTGCATGTCTGGCTGTGTGAGTTCTACATGTTAAAATGTTCTCCCTTGCATGTTAAAACAATATGTGTGTGAATTATGAAATGAGTGGTCAACCCTGACACTTACCCAGAGAGAAGATCTCCCACATGAGAACACCAAAAGACCAGACGTCACTCTGAGTTGTGTAGATCTTGTCAAAAATGGCTTCAGGTGCCATCCACTTGAGCGGCAGTCTCGCCTGTGCACATGTAAAGAGGTTAGAAATCATTTACTGCCTTATCTCACCAATGTAGATATCTCACTTAACAATACCACCACTAATCATACCATCGAATTGGTTTAAACTGTTTGAGGAGGTGCTGCTTTTGATTCAGCAAAACCAACATTTAGTCTCCAATTTCTCCAATGCCTGTTTAGCAGTAGGTTTCTGTTTCACGTATAATCTACTTTTTGCTCTACTGAGCTAGAAACCAGACAGCTGGAAAACATAGATTGTAAGATGCAGTATATTTAAATAAACTTACATCTCCTTTGCGCACATAATCCGGGTCTTTGTAGACGTCTCTGGCGAGTCCAAAATCACAAATCTTCACAACGTTATTCTCTGAGAGCAGTATGTTTCGTGCAGCCAGATCACGATGGATGCACTAATGGAAAACAGGAAGAAACTAAATGTGTGACATTTACATAAATAAATTCCAGTTTTATGCATGTTATTTACTTCACAAAGGTACTCTGTGTGCTAAAGCGGGGCTGCTTGCAAGAGCAACACATGGTCAAGTCATCAGTGCTATTACAATAGAAAACGATGTGTTCCATATCCAGGCTAAGAAATGGTCTATAAAAGGTTATTTACAACAATGGCTTCATTCTCTAATCAGTCCCATCCGGTCTGCCCGAAATTATGAATGACTTTATATGAATGAGTTCTGGATGTACAGATGTAAGACCATACAGCACAACAAGCAAATCAGCAGTTGAGTCATTTATGTCATGCTAGAAGCAAAATAGTTCAAACTTGAATTTAGGAAAGCAAAATCTTTTAAGCTGTCATTTGCTGTGTATTTATTTGTCCACAATGCACATACGTCAATGCATGAAAACTTCAAAACATTTGAATACTTAGAGTATTGTCAGTGTGCACCAGTGGTCATACATCCGTCATTTAAATGCGGCTATAAAAAAGTTTTAGCATGGTGATCCTTCACTATGTTTAAATCAAAATAACATTATCCTTAGCATTATCTAAAAACAATTCCACACATAGTACAATTTATAGAAGGTTTTTCATAATAGACTACATGATTTGTGTGAAGAAGAGAATACCTTGCGTGAAGCCAAGAACTCCATGCCTTTTGCAACTTGGAAACTGTAGCAAATTAAATCTTCCAATGTCAGGACTCTCTTATATAAATCCTCAGATTCTGAAAAAAAAAATACAAAAAAATAAAAGAACATAAAGTTTTCTCAGTGAGAGTGATTTTTCATGTTGGACATATATGGCCTTTAGATTTCAGACATTAATCCTAATCATGTTTTTAAATATTATCAGTGTGATCATCTGTCAGATAAATCAGATAAGATGAAAAAGTAAGAAATCTCATTGGGCAAGTCCCAGACTACATCACGCCAACTAAGCAATTCATCCTGTGACGTACATGTCTCTACCTACACACTGTTTTCAAAACATTTCTTACAGATGTGGGATAAAATCTAATTTTAATTCTTCCTATTTTTCAGATGTCAGGTGAAACGTGTGGTTATGGGCCCGGTGTGCTGGTCGGGGGTCTGAGAGAGGAACTCACAAGGTGTCCTTCCATGGGCCCACCTGAGTAAACAGCTAATCAAACCAGAAATAACACAAAAGGAGTAACATGGCCGACGTGCCGTTCCTGAGCTGGAGCCCGAGAGCGGAGAGCAAAGCTCAGGTCAGGACAGGAAATAAACAGACGCCTCCCCAGGCTCAGTGGGATGACAGTGGCTCCTGCTGTGGTGATTGTACTGCTGAACAGGAGGAGGAAATGTCCCATCAGACCCAGGCTAGAAAACAATCTGAGGGGAGCTTTCATTCCTGGGCAGGAGGGGTGGAGCAGAGGTAAGAGGAGGGGGACAGCAAGAGGGACAAACAGAGGGGGGGAGAGGGGGTCGAAGGGAAGCAAGACGTGCTTGGCCTTTACCTTCTTCCTCTTCCTCTGATTCGCAGTAGCTCTTATCTTCGATGAAACCAGAGCTGGCTGAGCTTCCGGTGCTGGCCACGCTCTCCAGGCGACGCTTCATCAGCTCGCTCAGCTGGCAGGATGATCCGGACGACACCAATTTACCGTCCTGGCTCTGACCAGCAAACACATTTCATGTAAAATGTTAAGGAGGTGAAAATGCTGGTTGTCAAAACAGTTACTCCTGAGCCCGTTGCTACTGGACAAGAGAGGAAGAGTTTTAAATCATGCAGCTTGAGACTCAGCTTGAGACTCACCTTGTAGACGATGAAGTCGTCTCTCTTGCTTCTCAAATAGTTGGACAAGTTGCCGTACTTGCAAAACTCCACAATCATCATCAGTGGTCCTGTTAAGATGACACAGGCAACATAACAGCAATTCAATGTCCCTGTTAATGTCCCTTTCTCATGTTTTCAACTTTTTTTCTACCAGAATATCAGAACAGCAGCGTTGCATTTTATAACACCGTCTGTAACAATACTCACCTCCAGGCTTTGTGCAGGCTCCCAGCAGGTTGACCACGTTCAGGTGATGGCCAATGTGGATCAGGATCTTTAACTCTGACATCAGAGCTTTCCGCTCATTGGACGTAGCACCACCTGTAATAATGTGAACACAACTTTTTCAGAATTGGTTGGTGGATCTACATCCACCCATTAAACATCCTGACAAAAATGATATATATTTTCACAATGAATTATATTTTCTTTAAAAAAAAAAAAAAGTATTTTATTTTAAGACAATCCATCATGTACACTTGGAAACCAAAACTTTGTAATAATAATCCATCCATCAGCTGTACTGCTTATCCTCTGAAGGTCGTGGGGGTGATAAGTGAAGTAAACTCTGAACAGGTCGCCAGTCTATCACAGGGCTGACAAATAGAGACAAACCCAGAAATGTCGTCTTCTGTTTCTATTAGCGGACCTTGTTTATCGTCAACTTTGGCAATTGACAGTTCATCTTATTAATCTATTTATGCAGAAATCAGTAAAAAACTGAAAAATAAGTTACAAACTAGAGTCTCATATGTATCATAGAGTATCACGATAACATATAAAAACTCATGGACATTTTCATTCATGTACAAAATATTCAGTGAATATCCCGATTGTGTTATTTTTTTGCTTTTCCCTATACACTTAAAAAGATATTCTGGCTTTGCAGTTTGAAAGGTAAGTGAGAAAGCACGGAAAAAAAGACAGAATCAAGGTAGCTGGATTACTGGGGAATTTAATTTTGAGAGTTCATTAAATATGATGGAAGAATAATAATATTGCTTTAGACCCAGTGATACGAAACTGATTTTGAAGGAGGAAATCCTTAAAGATGAATGTAAAATAATATAAAACGAAAGGCGCTCACATTACGTATCCAATTTTGGAGAAGCATAATGTAATGTCTTCAACCTGAACTAAGAAAGTCAAGATTTTGAGATTGCCTTATGTTGTTTCCAGATATTTATGAGCGAAAGGCTAAAGCAGCCAGGGAGTCTCCAGCTAAACCACGGTCAATTTGAGGAGACCTGCTGCTTTCCATTAAGTTTGACCTAGGACTCACAACAGCCAGAGAGCCTGTTACTCTCGCAGATCCTGTGATTTATGCTGAGACATGATTAATGAGTATGACAGTGACCAATACATCTAACCAACAGCCCTATATTTCATCCTTTCTGAAACATCATCCCCATGTAGCACCAATCACTGAGAAGTATTCAGTTTTGCCACTTCTAGCAATGCAAGAAAAAGGAAAAGCATTTGCCTGCCAATTGTACGCCTCCGCCTGTCAAGTTGCAGTTTACATTCATGTCTGTCCAGAATAATATACGTAGTGAATACTGTGAAGGAATTTGATAAAAGACATTAAGTGTAAGTTGTCATAATTATCCAACTTATATGGTTCGTTGCATATATTTGGAAAGACGCAAAGAGGATTGTAAACAGTTCCTCTTAAAAGTTAGGATTGGAGGCAGGCAATTGTTTTGAAATGTCAGAGACTCTGAAATGTGGCATATATAAACATCATTTTTTATTGCTAATTTTCTTCCCTATCCTTAACTCTTGAACTCTTCCTCACCTGCAGATCTTGGACAGTCTGGTCCGAGCTGCTGGCTCCGCAAACACTCAATCTCTTCATCAAGAACAAGGGTTACAGTTCTTAACCTCAAACTGCACTTTGCACGGAACAAACCTTGCACGCTTTGTTTTGAAGCAATACGGCAAAGGAACATTAATTGCAGGCACATGTGGAGCTGCCGCTCATGAGTCTGTAATGTACTCATGAAATAAGCCCAGAGCCAAACAACAGCCTGTCTGTCATGTGAGGCAAACCAGGCCATACTGAAGATATTATTATTATTATTAGATAATTTCTAACAAAATAATGTTTCTGACATCCTACCTTTCAGCATTTTGACGGCAACTGTCTTGCAGGTCGAGAGCTTATCGATCCCGAAGGCAGAAGCCTCCACCACTTTTCCAAAAGCTCCGTGGCCGAGGGTTTTGCCTGGCAAAGGAATAAAAAAGTGTTTGATAAGTAGGAGGACATTAGCGCTTCCTGTTCCTGGGGTAGAAACATCAAACTGGATTCTTTGTCTGTCAGGTTATGGGTCTGTAATTAAAACAACATGCTGGGACTCTGATCACCAGGCAGTTTTTCTTGAGAATTTATGTTTCACTTACAATTAGATGACAGCGCATCACTGAGAAGTAATCACCCTACTCACCAGCTGCAGAGAGGGGTGACACTTATTCCATGTACCATGATGTGGCTCCTTACCATCAACCACTTAAGATGAACTTTTAACCTTTTGGAAAAATAATTACTTTTTTCATCTTACTGTATTTGCGCTGCTCGTTGCTCTGGGTTATCCCACCTTACTATGTTTTATCGCAGTGTATGCTATTTTAATATGCTCAAACCAGAATTCATCACCACAAATAACAAATTACTGAAGACATTACCTGGTGGGTTGTGTACTTTTTTTGCACATGCACGATATTGTGAGATTTCATCACACCATTCTTTTTTGAACATTGCTTATATCACAATAATGAGTACAAAAGTACATCAAGTCATTAATTTCAGCTTTCAAACTCATACCAACCTGATCATAATGAAGAGTCAGTATTGCCTGAAATGTATTAAAAATCTTAAAAATGTATTTATTTTTTAAAAATATATTATAATGATATTGATACTCTATTATGCTCTGTGTGTAAAGAAAATTCCCCTAGGAACAATAAAGGTCCTTTCATCCATTCATTCAAATTGTAAAATATATATTTTAAAAAAAATCACAAACTGGAAGGACGGCACAGTTCTTACCTAGTCGCAGACGGTCACGGGGAAACTCCCATTTGTTGCTGTCATACTGAAGAAGATCATTCTGCTCCTCCAGGGGACACTCGTCAGGGTCAATGATGATAGATGGACCCATCTTGTAGTGTGCTGGTTGCTGAAGGTGTGAGATGAAAAAAATAAATAAATAAAGAAGTTTTGAAAAATCACTACCATGGAATAATACAGATTTTTTTAATTTTAAGACGAGGAATTCTTGTAATGTACTATACACACTGGTTCCACAGAAATTCTTGTTGTATGTACTTAACTGCACCGAAGGCACAAGAAATGTTTCCTCACTGTTAATGTGGCACTAGCACATCATGTTCTCCTTTGAGATGATACACTAAATACAAGCACGTCCCAGTCGTCAGGAAATGTGGAAATCATAAACACTTGCTAAACTTATCCTTTCATTTAACTGTATTTCGCAAGAGGCACTGAGTCAGTCGCTTCCATAAAGTCACTGGCACCGAAGCGTCAAGAACATGACAAAAGCTTATCTCCTATGGTCTCTGGTAAAGAAAGTTGAGGTAACGCCTTACCTTCCTTAGCTTGCGGATGAAGAGGATAAGCATGAGCCAGAGGAAGGTGGCTGCAGCTCCCGTACACACCAGAATTATTACCTCGATGTTTGGCTTCCCCTCGTCCCCTGGAAAGAGAAGAACTGTCGTCAACTACATGACCCCTTTGGCAAAAAAAAATCCCTGTGGTTTTCTCGCGATCTCATAAATTGTAATATTATATTAACAGTGGCTTGTGGAGTATTGTGATCAAAAGGAAGCAGCCTGTTACTACATAAAGAATCAAGAGTCTGGTTATTGATTGAAGATGCCAAGACTTTTATTCCACATCATTTTTGGTTTATTTGTATCTTCATGAATTTTCTCTGAGAGCTTGTTTACAAAAAGGAAGTGGAAACACACTTCAATGTTTATCTCTGGTTTGTTTGGGACAGGCATGCCGCACTTTTTTCCTATAGAGTTTTCTTCCAAACACGATATTTCCAACCATCCATGTCGCCACTCTGAAAGCTCATATCCCTTGAATTTCCACCAAGTTTTTCAAGCTCTTATTTCATGCGATCCTTAACAAAACAGCCAAAGCTGAACAAGCACACAGTTTGTTGCAAGAACATGCTTGTGGTGACAATGGATTGGAAATCAATAAACATCATGAGGAAAGTTCAGCTCGATAAGAATCTGTTTAAATGCCTAGACGTGGAGATCACATTGCCCGTCATACCCCAGCTTCACATGTCAACAAGCAGCTTTACATGTAAAAGAAATGCATGCACACACACTTTACGAGATTGGCCTTCTACAGCGTTTTTCTACTGTGTGTTTCCAGTCCCTTGGCTATTGTAGCAGTCAATCTCTTTGCACTCATTAGTGGACCTCTTAACACTTCACAGAGGTCATGTCCTCAAGGCAAGGACCCTCAGCCAGAGCCTTGATCGTAAAACCCAACAAGGAATTCATTTGGCATTCCTGACAGCCATGCATTTTCTGTCAGGGAACATTTTTTTTAACACGGAAGTCAAACCAGAGCTGTTTATAGAGGTTAGAAGATGAGTACACACCATTTCAAACTGAGATATCATTGTTGTAAGGGAGCAGGTTGGGTTGTCTTTTTCGTTTGTTAGTTAATATCTGAAGGTGACTTACCGACCACAGTAACAACAGCACTTGTTTTCGCGACACCCTCAACATTGCTGGCTATACACTCGTACAGACCCTCATCATCCTTCTTCACCCTTTCGATGGTCAGAACTCCGTCCTCTCCCAGTGTTATACCTGCAACATACAAACTCTCAGTCAAACTGGTACCATCAAGTTTCAGAAAGTGCGTCATTTCACACTGCATTTCTGACTGTTTGTGAAATATCTGGTGAAATGCTATTTTATTCAGACACCAGACCTTGTCATGCAGAATATGTGACACACTGCACTTTTTAAAAATATTTTTCTACTCTTTTTTCTATGTGCAAAACTTGCTAGCCAGCAATAATAATTATAAAATTATAATGTATGTGAGAATGCAAATGTCCACAAATGTTGTTCCAGACATTTTCCAGAACTTTTCCTGCCAGCCCCCCCAAGAACAATTTCAGGAAAGTGCGCCCATGTGAGAAAACAACAGGAAAATCTCTGGGAGGTTCACAGCAAGCGAGTGGGCCCTCTACCCAGGCACCACCCCTCTTCTGCATTTTCCAGAATTGTTCCTCCTGTTGCAAAAGCATCTGACTTGGACAATCTCCTGCTGCTTTAGGGTTAGGGGTGTGAAAGGCAAACCCCGGAAAAAGTTTGGACCCAATTTTCCTGACATTTTCTGGAGTTCATGTCTGAAAACAGCTCTACTGCCTTGAAAATGTAAATTCGCCTTAAGAAGGGACATCATCTGCTCTCGGAGTCATATCAATCCGCTACAACAGTAAAGTGGGCAACTGGTTTTAATGATGCTGCTGATATGTTTATCAGGTGTATATATTGTTCACTTGTGCTTTGGGAATAAATGCTTTCAATGAAGAACTGTTTTTCTCTGAAGAAACACTTGCCTGGCATTCAAATGTATTCAGGCCTTTGATTCAGTTTGTGCAGTGCTACTATGCACTTTTGTCACTTGTCACCAAACTTATAAAACATTTAAAACTATCTTTTATTGTAGCAGATGAAATACTAGTCTGAAGTTACCTGGGCCTTCTTCCACTGGAACAGCATTTTTGTACCACATGATGTAGGGTCGAGGAACTCCCAGAGCGAAGCAAGCCAACATCAGGGTGCTGCTACTGTTCACATCTTGATTAGTCAGGTTTTGTCTCAGCCAGGGGCGTTTTCTCACTGCACCGAACAAAAGAAAAAAAAGTTTGAATTGGAGATTTAGTGTTGCAAGATTATGCTCTATGTTCCTGTGATTGTAGCATACCCAGTTATCACATGAGTACACTTCTACAAAATGATCAGTTTTATGGATTTAGCAGCTTCCTATTGATGATAGACGCAATTTACGTTGTAATTAGTAAAAAATGAATTCAGCTTCTCATATCCTCCTCTAACTTACCATCCACGACAAGAGAAGCATTTTTTAGCTCAACCCTCTCGTGATGCATGTATGCTTGGCACTTGTGCCCTGCAGTGCTGTTTTTGGACACATTGTGCAGATGGAGAGAAAGTGATATGGAGTAGCGGCTGAGTTGGAGACTGGACACGTTGCGGGTGATCGTTTTATTCGAGGAATCCAACCACTGCAGATCTGTGTAGAGGTAGCGAGCCGCCCGACAGGTCAGAGTTACGTCATCCCCCTCGATGGCTTTTCGAGGTTCAGTGGTAATTTCCTCTGGGTTATCTAGTGGGACACATTAGAGGAATGTAGTAAATTAGGAATCAAATTGTGTTAACTCTTGCAATTATCAGATGTTGTCAATGATCAGATACGAATATGGAATAAATATAAATTTCCAGGAATCCGAATCATACGTTTTATATGCATGAGCAGCACATCTCCTGCTGGCTGGACATCCTATTTTTGACAATAGTTTAGAACACAAAGCTGCTCGTCACGAGGCCAGCAATGTCAAATTTGCAGTTATTTCCTGTTTCATCACTGTTAATTGGAAGCACGTTGCAGGTCGCCTGCGTTGCTGATGGCGCTCCTGCACTCATCCAATTGGAGTGAAGCTGAGCCTGGGCCCAAGGGGAACCAGACTGTTCTTGTTTATTCAAATTGCTGGAAAGCATTCTGTGTTCAGTAAGAGAAGACAGCTGTTATTACACTTCTGTCCTCTTTTTTTGCGTCGTTCGATTATTCTCCATTTTCCTCAACTCTGTCAGAGAGTACGATTCCTCTTGGGACACTCTGGGAGACAAATCTTTGGTATTTGGCATCTCCTCTGTTACGTGTTCACCTACATTCAGCCATGTCCAAAAGCAATACTTTACACTTCACTCCACTTTTAGGGGAAATAGGATTCACTTTGTTGCAAAGTGAGAAGTGCAAAGTGAACTGTGTGTTGTGTGCAGTGACATATCATCCCCACTGTTATTACATAACTGTCTCAATGGATATTCATTTTGGGAACATTTGGAAAAGCTCAGATGCACGTAAAATTCTCTCACAGAGAATCAGAATTGACCCTGGAGCAGGAATGCAGTTATTCATAGCTGTTTTTAAACGTGTGTCATTATAGCACTCCATATGGCTCAGGACATGTTCGCCTCTCTTCCGCCCTGAAGCCATTCAGCTACAGTGGAAGATGGTTTCAATTAATGCCCCCCTCTGGTCTCTTTATTGCACAATACAATCTGCACATTCCTTCCCTGCACTTGCAATTCATTACAGTGTGTGCTGTTTGTGTAGACGATCCAAAAGAATCCAGTGCACGGTACAATGTGGTTTGCAATTACAATTAAGTTGTTCAGCATCTCTGCATCAACTTTCATGTGCAAAGATTTGAATCGCTGATGTCTTAGCTGTTGTGTTATTGTGACCCACTTACCATACACGTAAAAAGGGATCGTCAAGCTGCTGAAGCCATCCTCATTCTGGGCCACGCAGGAGTACTTTCCTGACACGCTAGCCTCTCCGATCACCAGCGTACCCACAATCTAATTGGACCGATAAGGCAATTATTACTGATTATTCAAAAGAAAATAAAACATAGTAAGACAAACAAATGCTTAATATCACAGTTCGGTAGTATTTTATCCTTGGGTAGTCAGTCACCATCAGACGAGTGAGTTGCTGTTAGCAACGGCGAGTAAGAGAGCTGGCCTGTTTTTACTCTCAAGTGCATCACATTAATGAAAGGGTACATCTGGAGTTTTAAAACTCACAACGTCTTCAGACCTGCACTATAGATCTGGCGTTGGGGCTGCATGTCCACTTCCTGGAAAGCACTTCTAGTGCCACACTCAATTTTGTCAACAGTTGCTAGTGCAACATAGACAAAATAATAAGTGAAACTTGGGTGGGGGCCAGACTGCCTGGGGCTCTGTTTAGTGTTCATATTGAAATCCCTTTCCATCAAAGTGTTTGAATGATGTGGGTGTGTTGTCTGGGTGTATGCTGACCCAAACTTCCTGGATTTGTATGTAGGAACCATTGTGTTGACTCTAAGACACACAGCCATTAAACAGCTAGAGCGTTCGTGTATTAACAATGTTTAGCACAAAAACAAGCAGTGAAAGAAATAGTTTTCAAACTTCTATCATATTGTCCAATTCGTGCTGTTATGACATTTGTCAAAACACTGATGGAGTGGCCTTATGGTATAATGTTACAGCTATTACTCACCATAATGTAACCCTAGCTCATAAACAGTCACTTAAATGGTTGCGCACAGTCTCTGAGAGGTGACCTGACCAGACGCACTGTGACCTTTGTGCCCATGTCTTCCCCCTGTGTTTTGCTTAGATTATGACCTGAACCAGTCTCTACTGGGCCTTCTGGGGAGCCAGTCAGAGGCCCAGTGCCGACTACATTCTAATTCACAGGCCAAAACGATTTATGTGATGTGACAGAGAGGAATTCCCCTCCAACAAATCCCTCTTCCTTTAAACTGCTGCTTGTTATCATTGACCCTTAGTCTTAACCCTCATAAAGCACCAGCGTTTGGCCACAGGTCCTTGTAAATAAAGTGCTGCCTCAAACTTACTTGGGAGACGTATTAGAACTGATGCCCTATGGAATTTTGCCATTATTTGGGGAGCAAAGAGCTGATCAAATTCTGAGTTTCGTTCTATACATAATGAGAGAGCAGAGGTCATTCAATTGTAAAGTTATTCATCAGAAATGTAGGTTAAAACAGTAATCGGAAAGGTTTGGGTTGAAGATGATCACACAAATTGAGAGTGTGTCTCATTCCAGTAGGGGGAAATTATTGTCGAGATCTTGTTTCTTATTGGAAAGCCTTTGTTCTAAGCGAAAAACAATGGTGTTATAGCTAGAATGTTACCACTTTAATTTATGTTGCACATGTACAGTGTTTATCAATATATTATCCTCCTTTTAGATGTGCCACATCATTTGCATGAAAGTGATTTTCCCATGTTTCCCATACTGGCTGTTTATTCCAAGAAGGAATCAGGTCTTTTTATGTGCAACATTGAAAAACAAAGGGACTGCTTAGGGCATTTTCATTGGTTTTGGTCACAGTTACATAAGTCAAAACTTAAATCATCTTCAGTGAAGAGAAATACAGCATCACTGCCAGTAGGAGGAGAATTGTGAGGATTTATGGATTTCAGATGTTGAATCTGCCTTTCGAAGCCCTGGTCATAAGAGATTTCTACTTGAATCTGACATATAGCTATCGTCTATTCTGTGTTTCACATCCTCTTTATCATATCTTATCAACCCAGCTGTTGTACACTGCCATTTTTCAACCACATTTCACTGTGAGCAAAGTATGTTTTCAGTGCATTCATCATTTAAATAGCGAGAGGAAGCACTACAATGTAAGTTAAACCACCTACCTTGTTCTTCCCTTTAACCAGTTCAGGCTTGGTGCTTATGCTCTTAATCCAGTTGTGGGAGTAATTTCCCCTGTCATCGGTGCTGACCAGGATTGGCTCAGTGTAATCAATGCAACTGCAGGAAAAGAAAAAAAAATGAAACTGACCATCTAGTTATGCTACCAGCATGTGTCATAACAGATACACTTGTAAATTAGTAGTGGACTAAAGAAATACGACACAGATGGAAAAAACAACAACTTCTATGTTGTTTTAATTGGGAACATTTGTGTAAGACTACGACACACCCTGGTCAGAAGAGACGGAGACTGATCTGGGTGTAATCCAGGTCTAGACCAGGTTGTCTGGGTTAAAAAACCTAGAGAAAGGATTTGACCCCCACCCCCAAACCCTTCACCACCCATGGTGGGGAACAATCAGCCTGATGAGAGGAGAGGCAGAGGAGGAAACAGCAACAGCGACAGGAAGGGTTGTGCTATGCGTCAACTCGTACAGGAACACCCCTCCGACGTTCTGGCCAGAGGAGATAAGGTTGATCGTAAGACCTTGGCGATCAAACAAGGGACTGCTGATAACTTCTTAACCTGGTGATAAAGACACCCCCATATTTCTGCTTCCTACACAGTCAGCCTTATTCCACATCCGACATAGCAAGCTTCGCTTGCCTATAACCCCCCCTCTCTAATCTGATAAAGATTTAGATAAGATCTGATCTTGAAGGGCTACATGTTGGATTTACAGTGACAGGTACTTTGCAGGGTCAGGGCTGTATAAAACAAACATTTTGCACAATTGGCCTCCCACCAGGCTATAGCTGCTTCCCTGTCTCATTAACTGCCTGCCACTGCCTAGCCACTGTTCCTCGTGCCAGCCCTGATTATCTTTAGGCTGACAGGAAGAGTTGCTTTGACCCAACTAACACTAGGCTGTTACTTATCATAAATCTGCCAAGTACAAAAGGTTTTTTGGATTATTTGTTTTTGATAAAATAACCCCTTGCAAAATGTAGCATACAGTAATTTGGTCTCTTTCAGTTGACAATGTTGTTTTTGTTAATGGCTTTGAAGCCTGATAACCCAAGGGTAACGGCCCATTGTTTTCCTGATCTTACAACTTGCAGGTCTCCCGCTGTCAATGACAGGCCAGGATCTCAGGGAATGTTCATCTTGTTTGTGGCTTCACTACCATGCCGGTATTCATGCACTGGCCTGGTACAGCTCTGTAACAATTCAGGGAATCTGAGGTTTAGTATATTTCCCCCATGTTTCCACTTCAGCCCACAGCACCGCTGACCACAATCGAGGGGGCAGCTCTCAGGGGCTCCGTTTCTTTGATAAATTTGTCATATTCTGGGCCTCAGTCAAATTAAATCTAGAATTAGAGTGGGATCCCTGGGCTGGAGTGGTAGCTCTGGATGCTGCTGTGCATTCGTACTGTGTCTACTGTTAAAGTCTGTGTGTTGTGAATACAACTCCAGTCCTGTGGTGGTATTCATGTTTTTTCCCTCCAATACAGCTGTGGAATTTGCTGTGCACTTTCAAAACACGCAACTTCATAATTAGAACAGTAAGTGTTCCATTTAACCTGACATTTAAATGACCAAGCATATTACATAAAAATATTCTGGACATAGAGAAACTTGAGGATATAAGAGTCCCCTGAATCAAATCTTTTAGTCTCTGGCATCTGGCAGCTAAAACTAAATATGCACTGTGTTACAGGACACTGGGTGAAACACCACACTCAACACAGCTGGTAGCATGTAATCGATTTGGAATCAGAGTAAGTTGGGTATTCCTGACTGATGTAGTCCTATTACATGTTTAAAAGATTTCTAGAGACTAAACATACTGTAGGTTACATAAAACAAAGTGACCTGTATATAAAACCTACTACCAGGAAATTGTTTTTTTGCCATTGATGTGTTTTTGATTCATCAAGACTGAAGGAAGTGAAGAGACCATGAATGCAGAAAATCTAGAGAAAGCATTTCCTTGCTTGGAGCATTGTGAGAGGGTGACTCACTCTTTAAGCGTAGGGTCTGAGTGACATGGCTGCCAGAGCCAAGTGATGGTTGGCAGGGGCAACCCGAAAGCGGTACAGGTTAGCTGATGCTGTTTGCCAAACATGTAGGGCTGCACGTCCATAGTGGGAAGCTCCGCCTCTGAAATAGTTGGCTTCACTGTGAGAGAGAAAGTGCATATAAAGAAACACAAGTACACAGACACACAGAAAAATGGGGAGAGAGAGCGGATGAGAGAGAGAGAGAGAGAGAGAGAGAGAGAGACAGCATGTTAGAACATCCATCTGCAATCCCAACCCAGCCCATTGTGGAATCTCGTAATGTCTTTATAATGAGGGACGACACTCATGATGGATAGCCGTGAAAAGGTACCACTGACATCAGTTGTCCTTTAGACTCTGTGTATGAGTAGAATGACAGGATGATTGGCTAGCCCCAGGCTGTAGGTCAAAGAACGACCTCACCGTGGCCCATGCCCAGCTCAGTGAATCAACCATGTGTGCTGTAATCAGCAACAGACAAAGACCCTCTTGCCACCTCGGGAGGTAGCCCACATCACACAGCCATAGTCTCCATGTCGAACAGCCAAAAACCGTCGACCTACACACAGTGACATCCCTCGATAGACCACAAAAATCCGCACAAATAAGTGATCACGTAGAACACATTCATAATATGTAGGACTGTGACAGCTCTAAACAATTGATGAACAAAGTTTAAAATAGCTCCCTAATTGATACCAGGATCTCTCCTCACTTTGTTTGTGCTTGTGCTTGTGTGTTTTATTTTATTTTTATTCCAATAAATCAACCCAGAAGGAGGCACTTTTTTCCATTTTTTGGCATGCTATTGGTATAGTTTGATAATGTTTAAAGAATGCAATGAAAATAACTCTTCCCCCCAAATTTACAATGTTCTCATACTAAATCCTATACCTATAAATGTTTTTTTAAGTCATCTTCACATCTTTACAGTCATTGTTTTGTTATATACATACTGCACAGAACATGTTGCTTATATCAGCTGCAGTGTATATACACATAGTGAGGATGCAAATAAATGCTGGGGACTGGGGAGGTCTGAACGGCTGGAGTCTGCGTGCAGAATACAGCCCAGGCCATTTACACACAGCGAAAAGCGCCTTCAAAAGAGCCCCAATAATCAACAACAGCTGCCCAGGCTACGTCAATCCAGCCCTGGAATCAACAAGCCCTCAAATTCCTCTCATACTAGAGCTGCTACCTGCCGTCCAGTGAACTGGACAGAAATCACCCACAGCGCTGGTGCTGCCAAAGTCCAAAGCCTAGGCACTGCTTCATTTCCTCAGGATCCAAAGTCATTATCAGGTTTGTGGTGCGATAGCTTACCGTCAACTACCAGAGTGTAGCTCAGGTTCCTATACAGGCCCTTCACGTGGTTGCCCAGGCTTAAGGTGAAGACCCCGGCATGCTTCTGCTGCACATCAGTGATAATCAGGTTGAAACCAAACATCTTGTAACAGGTGGAATTCGTATTGATTGGGACCCCATCCTTATACCTGAAAATTGGCAGCATAGAGAGTTCACCATGCATAAACAATAACATGTTTGTTCTATTTGTCAGGCACAGAGCTCATTAATCAACAGAAAAAGACTGTAAATGAGTCACGGCTGGCCCCCTGAAATTAGGATAAGATAATTTATCACAGTTGACTAATCGCAGATGTCCACAGATACGCATGATAATAACATTTTTGGACAAAGAAGGCAACACAACTATGATTTAGTAATAACAGTGCATAGAAAAGCAGCTCAATGCAAAGGCAACAGATGCAAACACAAACACTGTGAGAGACAGTGTAAGAGACGAGATGGAATGATTTACTTGAAGCTATATCTTAAGTTTATACTGCATTTAAAAGTTAGAGTATTGGTGCTATCTCTCAGTTCATCTTTCTGCACTATAAACTGACTCAAGTCCATAAAAATCTATAGTATCTGCAGAATGTTTACACCTATCAACATTAAATAAATTATTGATTTGTCCTATATTGCAATGAAAACTATTAGGCTCCCAGTCACATGTTTTGAGAGTCTGTTTGTAATTTAAATTTAAATGGTTTTAGAGTTACTGTGCTTGCTGGTGACCAGCTAGTATAATATGTTACGTGGGAGAAGATCAAAAAGCGTATGGTCTTTCTTGTGTGCCTAAAATTAGCCAAAAAAGTCACCTTTTTAGCAAACTTTTTAAATGATGGATTTGAATGTAGGAAATTAAAATCCAACTACAAGAAAACAGTTGACATAACAAAGTTTTATCTTTTGATTTATTTCGATGCTTTATAGTGGCTGTGCTGCTACAGTACACTAAATCCATAATTCAATGTTTACTGTGAATGTAAAGTGTCACCTACCATGCTATCATGTCTGGTGGGGGCAGAGCGTTGACCTTCGGTTCAAACACATGCTTCTTTCTACCCTCTTTGACGGTCACTGTGCTGGGACGCTCATGCTTATAGGAGATGTTGAGGAACGGATGCTCTGCAACAAAAGATAAAGACGTTGGAATAAAGGATGTTAAAGTAAAGTTATCGATGGTTATAGTATAACCACAGTGATACAACAATTTATATGTTGACAATTTCTTTTGTCTGATAATTTAGTTGCATTTTAAATGTAATAATCTTAAGAACTCATGTTCGTCCACTTTTGAAGACTGATTTTAAATCCATCCAGAACATGCTCACCATAGACGAGGACCTTCGCTGTGGCATTCTTGTGTTTTGTGGGTGCAATCTCAGCCTTGCAGTGGTACACCCCCTTATCCTCCATGGTAATATTCGGCAACACTAAAGCCTTGCTCATCACAAGGACCTTAGCAGGGTTGTCTTTGGTCTTCTGCTCATAATGCCGATTTTCCTGAAGACAAAGCAAAGTACCATAAACTCCACTGCTTCAGTCTGTGATGGTTCTTTTTATAACGTGTTCACAGTAAATCCTGAACTCACTTTCTTCCTTGGAAAATCCAATGTGAAGTTGATTCCTCCATTATAGGTGGTCTCACCAGTACAGTTAAGGATGAGAGTCTCTCCTACCAGCAGTTTGATGCGGTCTGGGGTGATTTTCACATTATTAAGAACAAGAGCTGTAAAATGGAGACAAAAGACAAAAGAAGACTGTGAAACAGAGAAACACATTTGTCAGCAATTGTCGTACTTTTTCAATGAGCAGGACAGAAGACAGAAACACAACAGACTCACTCAGTCTCTTGGGGATGTACATTGCCTTGAACTCCCGGCCATTAACCACTGTTTTACAGGTGAGCATAGTGTGTATAGTGTAGGAGCCGTAGGGAATCTTGAATCCCACCTTTGGATCCCAAACCATTTCCGTAACAATCTTCTCTGATAAAGCCGGGCGCTGCAATCGACACAGAGAGGTTTTGTCAGTAACCACAGATATTTGGTGACCCTCATGACATTAAAGATCACTGAGCCACACAGAGTGAAGTTTGATGCACTTGACTTGATTTAACATGTAACTCATGCTCTGCTGGACTCAGCTGGGGACAGACATCTGTGAGAGTGAAGGTCTCATTAGTTTTCATTGTTATGTGTAGTGTAACCTCTGCAATCATGTATGCAAGGGAGCACAAAAAATTGCAGACTCGGAAAAGGATGTATGCGCCTGCTGCTGTTTGTTCTTGCGCCAGAAGTTGGACTGGGAGAAGAGGCAATGGGAAGGGAAGGAAGGAAGGGGGGCAGGAAGGTCACTCGACCACTATCTGTTCCATCTGAGTCAGATGTGTTTGTCCACAGTAGGCACTATGACACATCAATCAGCCATATGACAAAAAGCACACACACTTGGCAACTTTGTCAACATGGCTTTGTTGGTTTTATTGACCACAATCAGAAATATAAAAAATGCCAGTGGTAGAGTGATGGAGCACACTTCAACCGACATCAGTTACCTGTTGTTTCCTCTGACTTGACACAGTCTGTTCTGTTTTTCAACTGCATTTCCTGATGTTTGTAAGAGGAGTGGGACTAAATTTAATCTAAGAATCTATTCTGAGAAAAAACACTCTTGGAGCACCTTCCTGCTCTTACAGGAAGTAGACAGGATGACTCCCCTTCACCGCCCCTGAGCTTCCCTCAGACAAGCCACTGTCCCCGATTTGTTTCTATCTGCTAGGGTGATTTAATACACAGAGGGTGTGAGAACCAGCGAGACACCTTAAGCACAGAGTGGAAACACTTTTTTTCACAAGACGACAAGTAAGGATATTATTAATAACTTGGTATTAATAACAATCTTCAATTATCATTTTTGATTTTAATTGTAATCAGTTATACTTGAGTAAAGCTTTCACAAATAACAAAATATTTAACCTTTTGGCACATCAACACCAGAATGTCACAAGAATAAGGACTTTGATAAGATTGTGAAGAAGAAATTGTATCTATTCCAACACACAGCAGGAGTAAATTGCCTTTTTTTCTTTTTCCTTAAATTATTAATAATAATATTTTTTCTAATTAAATTACAACTATATTCTTTTAATACAGTAGCCTAGAAATCTCAGAATTTGTTTTTCTTCAATATGGCCCAAATACACCGTTATAATGTAGTAAAAGTTTAGCATCTCATTTTTTGAACTGTTCCTGCAGTTCCAATAAATCCAACAGAGTGCGGTATGTTAGCATTTAGCATGATTTCACTGTCCAAAATCAAATTTCATTGGAATAATAACAAAACTTTCAGTATTTGGAACAGACAAACAAAACAATCAAATACTACGCTAGGCTCAACTCTAATATATACAGTATAATGCAACATCTTCATCTACAAGTGGAGGTCATGAGCAGATGGTGTGTAAAGTTTGTCTTTGTGAGGCCTTGCCTTACCCCTGTAAGTGTTACAACAGCATCAGGAGAGGACGTCCGGCATGGGACCGTGAGGCTTGTCTCATGCCTGTAGATGCCCAGGAGCTGAGCTGTCTTATGGGCATCAGCAAAAGGTTGCTCGGGATCTGAGGGACAAAAAAAGCCCATCAAGACCTGCAAGATCTAAAACACAGGTCAGACAGAGACTGCATTTCAAATCAGATGTGGCCCCTAACATTTTGTCCTTTGGGATAACCATGTTTTGTAGTAACTTTACAGCTGTTGCTAAAGGAGGGTGAAAAACCCCTCAACCACAGCAGTGCAATTGAATCAGGGCAATATCAGGGCATCCAACACAGAGCTCATATAAATAAATCACTTCATTGTGGCTGAATAAGGCAGCAGGGCACAGACAGAGCAATCATGCTATAGTGGTGAGTTCCTACTGGGCAGCCAGCCATCACACAACGGTTGTGGGAACCTCACCGCTACATAAATAGTCTGCGATTGGTATGAGGTCAAGCAGTAGTGGTGTGATAAAGGAACTATTATTTGAAAAGAAAGCATGGAAAATGATCTAATAATCAGCTGAAGGGCTTTGAAAAGAGAGTGTTAGACTAAACACCGGCACAGCAGGCTGCCTGATAGTCAGGCGAAGTGGGAACCATATTCACAGAGAAGCAAGAGAAAGAACAAAGTGACTCTAGTATTAGCTTGGTCTTCACTGTCTACAACCATTTCATTGTACATCATTTTTTGTAGTTTCATCCTTTTTCAAACTGAGGCTGACTTGCTCTCCATATGTTGCCTAAGGCACCATCTCCATTTCAACTTGCACTCAGCACAGCGCATACCTCCAACGATGCCAAACAATTCTACATACTCCTGAATTTTACATTAAGATTGCTACACTGAAGAAAGAAAAATGCTCACCATCTTAAAAAATTACTGGTACCACATAAATAAATTAAGTTTGTTAAACTTAAAGTTATCAGTTGGCTTCCCTGGCCCGTGATCAATTCCTGCTCCAAATTTGTCAGTT
Organism: Scophthalmus maximus; assembly: GCF_022379125.1. Taxonomy (NCBI): domain Eukaryota; kingdom Metazoa; phylum Chordata; class Actinopteri; order Pleuronectiformes; family Scophthalmidae; genus Scophthalmus; species Scophthalmus maximus. The sequence goes on from NC_061523.1 coordinate 15,864,028, forward strand.
CTTTTTGCATAATGCGACAAAAAGAAACGGGTTAAAACGTAACTTTCTTGCCGGAGGTAAGTGTAACTCGTGCTATCTGACGCTTTTGGGGAGACTAAGGGAAACAGTAGCAGGAGCAGGAAATCACAGTCAATGACCAGGGCTTCCTGTGCAATCACGCTTCACCCCTCCACCTCCAGAAGAAACCATCGTAGCAAAGACACCACTTCCTCTTTCCGAGAAAAAGAACTGTGGCACTTTTGGTGAGCATCCTTCATTCAAGGAATTTTTCTTTCTGTTAAACTAAACGCCCTTTTTCTTTTGCTTTCTCGATTCCTTTTTTCTTTGCAGTCAAAGAGGTCAAATGGCTCGGACCATTTTATTCTGTCGTATTGCACCACTGTTTGCAAGCTCATTTCAACACTAGACGCCTCCACTGGTGTCAGCAGATGAAAATCACACTTTTATCAGGAGTCTTCCATGACAAACACTGAGTAATAATGGACCGAAAGAAAAACAATTCAGTTGGAAAAAGAAGAACCCTAATCAGTGAAACAGTTTATAGAGCAGTTCTTTGTATTTCTAAACCACATTTGTTTTTTCTCATTATATAAAAGGTCTTTCCCACTGATTCACTGTGCTTGATAAAACCAGGACCCATAAGCTGTGCTGGTCACTATACTGGTCTCCCGTGTAGGGAGCGCTTTGCGGGTCTCACCTTTGACATAGACATAGGTTGAGGTGATGTGGTCTGAACCATCTTTGGAGTATTTGCAGCTGTACCTCCCCGTGTCACTGGCACCCAAGTGTGTGATTGTGAGTTCGCTGCAGTGTGAATGAGAGTGATGTCCAGAATCACACTGCGTCACGCTCACCCCCTCCGATGAAACGGCTCGTTGGGGATCGGCAAATGTCCAGTGCAGCGGGCCATGACCTCTAACAGAAGAGAGAGTGGAACAGTGTTAGATGAACTGGAAGACAAAGTCAGTCATTTTCAGGAACTTGACACATCAGCATTACATTAAAGTTAATCTGTAAAAAAGAAATGCGTAAATTGGATCTATTTTGAGTGTCACAGCTGGCAATGACCTCACAAGACATTCAGCTCAGGGTGGCAGCCGCAGCTTCTCCCCGTGGGACTTTTTAGCTTGATGTTCCCTTTTCAGTTTATTTTGAGTTAATCTTGAGTCATCCAATAAGTTGAGCTTTCACATGGGAACATGTTTCTCTTGAATGATGTGCTCCGCTAACACATTCTTTCCACACTGCATCTATTTTTAAAACTGTCATTAAAGAGATCCCAGAGGAACGTCAAACATGTTTTGCATACCACTGCCTTTGCCTGCACATTTTTGGGTCAAGCAACCTACAACTCGTGTCCAATGACAATCATCAAGACAGTCCTGTATGGGCCAGGCATCTTAGCACATGGCCTTGTAGGGAATCATTACATTAGATAGACATGAGTTCCTCAACATTCCTTGCAGTCCTACAAAATGATGCAAGACTCAAAAGTCAAAAGAACTAAACACTCGGGTCCCACCACCCCTAAAGGAAATTGCATCAGACTGTTAAATGTGGACCACCACCATAGATTCCTGTCAAGGGTTGTCCCAGTTTCTTAGCAGCTTGCAAGTGTCCCGAGACTCAGACGTGTCCCGTTTATTTCCCTCCTGGCCATTCTGACAGGTCTTGAGAGCAGGGTTTAAATTTTATGGCTGTTGTGACAGTTCAGGACCAGACCAATTTCATCCCGACTGACCTCTGATAACTGGCCAGGACGGGGCAACAAAAACCAAAGTGATAAACGTGATAAGTTGATTATCGCAAATGACAAGATACTTGACTTTTCAAATTAATCGTGACTTTGACCTTATTCATCACTGGCGAAATCTGTGTGTTTCATACCTGCATACAAGGTTTAATGAATCATCCACTTGAAGAGTTAGGGGATTCTCGGAGGGCAGAATCTTAAGAGAGCGCTCTCTCTCCAAATGCCCTGTGGAATAGACACACAAACACACACACACACACACACACACACACACATTTACAGCATGTATTTAACATCGTTCCTCAATCACTATCGCACTAAACATTGTTGGAAAACCCATGAATCACTTTCGCACTGCAAATGTGGATTCACTTAAGCAAGTGACTGTCCACTGTGAGAGAACTGGAGGTGTTTCCGGTGCTGGTGGTGCAGGTTGCTGAATGGATTGTGTCGTGGGATGAGCAATAAGAAAAGAGGAACAGAGGGAGAAATGGGGCAATGTGGGGAGCAGCTGTACCACTTTACCAGAAAGGTCAAACCAGTCAGAATCTCACAGACCCTGTTGATTGCCATTGCACGCGTTTCCTATAAATCAACTGCTCAACCTCCTTTAGTGGCTGCTCCCTTCCTCTCCTTTTGTATTTTTTTTCATTTACCATTGACCTTGCCCTCTAAATGCTATTATTAAGTTATCAGGGGGGAAATAGGAGGATGAGATGTTAGATTCAAAGGTGGCCTCTATTTGGCTCAGCCAGCTCTATCTGTTAAGAGGTCCATCTAACAGCGTTCAACATAGGAAACACTGTGATTCTCCCCGTTGCCGTCCCATATGGGATTTCCTTCTTTTCACCGACATCCCTGAACAGCTTGTCACTGCGGTTAGAAAACAAATTTATTAAGTCAACCCTCCAAATACGACAGCCTTCAGGGAAACCTTTATTTGTAATCATAGGATCGAGAGAGACAATGGAGTTACACAACAGTGTGTAGTGCCAGGTTCACATGCTGACATATTCTGGACAGCCATGCATGCACATGCACGCACGCACACAAACACACACAATTGTCATGTATTTGTCCATTATTCAGAACAGCTGTTGTGCTAAGAATGAGCTGACGTTGCCAGTGCTGGCAGTGGCACTCGTTATTGACTTCCTCACAATTTATTATATTATTGTTTTATCGTCCAAGGTTATGCAGAGGGGAAAGGTTGTGACTCACACACTTTCATGCTGTAATACCTTTAAAGTATAATAAAAACATTTCTGTTCATTAAATTAAGATTAACTGAGGCTCCTGATTCACAATTCACAGTTTAATAACTATCTCTTGTTGTTTTATAAATATGTTTTTCTTGAATCACATTTCAGAACTGGGGGGGGGGGGGGCAATGTAACTGAAATGCTGAAAATTAGGTCAATAATTCTCAGAGAGAATTTGACCGCTGGGACCAGTCAAATACAAATGGCAAATGAAAAGTGCAATGTATCATGTTCCAAGACCGATTTATGCATATTTAATTAGTCGTTTCTGTGACTTATCGGCCGATACGAATGCTGGTATCTGCTTGCACACATAACACCAATAGAAACATGCAAAAACACCATGCTGACCTTGAATGGTACTGACAGGGAGCTCATCTCTTGAAACAGGCCAATTTTTCTTCTATTCTTCTCAGTAACTCACTACAGATGGATAAATCAGCAGGGCCCCCAACAGCCCACTAAAAGAGAAGAAAAATGAACATTCCTGTTGTCTCTTTACACCCACACCCTCAGAACTTCCACTTGTCCCAGTGTCTGCCCGATGCTGACCTCAGCAAGCTTCCCGACACCCCTAACCCCCTGCAACAGCTGTGTGCTGCATTCCTCCAGCAGATCGCCTGAAAAATGCCAGAAATTGTGCTTATTGTGTTGGTTCAAAGAGGCCTAAAGCTGGTTCTCATTAAGAGCCCTTAAAAAGAGGACAGGCATGGAACAAACAGACAGAGGGAGAGAGAGAGGCCAATGGACTTCTGCTTCAGTCTCTCAGTCAACTGATGAGGGGAGCCAGTGAGACAACAGTAAACTGATTATTGACACATTGCCAGGATAACTAAGATTAGCCCAGGAATCACACTTGCATGTCCTTGTCATCACTTGCCTCTGATGAGGGGAGGTGGCACAGGACATATCGTTTCAAAAACATTTGTGGTGTTGTAGGTTCACAGGCAGGAAATAAAGTTAAATAAAAAATTCAAACACTGATGGATTCCAAGATTTACTAAACTGAACTGGAGTTTTTCAATTAATCAAAGAAGATTTTCAGCAATGCGCTATAGACCTGCCGCTCATCTTTCATCAAATGTCTTTTCAAGGATCTGAAAAATGTTGTTATTTGAATTTGGTGTATTATGACGTTTGATGGTGACATTCAGAGCACAGATATGGTGATATCTGAACCACTTATTGCTATAAATTGGACATGTGCCATGAAGGGAGAGGGCTTTCTCTGTTGCTGCCTCCAAGCTTCTTGTCCCACTATAGATAATTTAAAATCAAATTTTTGAATCATTGCTTTTGATATAGCCTGATTCTGTCTGTATTTTTTAATTGATGTGAACAGCAATAAAGAAACTGAGGGAAGAGGTTTCTTCTGAGTTGGTGTAACTGTTGGCAAGATTTCATCAGCGTGTTGCAGCTTGCTACCAGTGGCTTAAGTTTATTTTTGCATAATAAAAACGACTATAACTGTATGAAATGACTGTACTGTCACTGAATTAAATGGGGAAACTCCAAGTCACAGCCCTTCAAGTGCTTGGCATAATGTGCGCAATTCCCTTCTCTTTTGCAGAGTACAACTCATCCCGCCGTACCTCCTGTCCCGTCATGAAATAACACAAATATCTTTTTATCGCCTTCAAGGTAAATGTAACAATACAGCATTATGATTCCCTTGTTTAACCTTGACACTTCAGTCCTTGTACATCTGTGATAATGCAATACATAAAAAGGGTGGAGAGGGAATCATTGTTTGACAAAAGAGTGCAGGGTCACTGGTGGTGAGTCATCTTCGCTGCACTGAGACCATGGCAACAGGAGTTAAACAGTAGTGAATGGTCACCAATTGGCGAGATAAGATTCCTGTCCTGGTGCAAAAGCATTACAAGCCATCTGCGGAGCCTGCAGATAGTCTAATGATTATGATTATTGTTAATGAAGCAAAAAAAACACACTGAGAGTGTTGCAGTCAAGTCAATTAACCTCGGGTCTGAAATCTCAAGTCCCCAGTGTTCGAGTCCGAGTCCAAGTCAACAATGAAGACTCCAAGTTGAGTCCTTCTGCAGGGCAACCGCAACAACTGCGCTAATTTAACATTAGCGGAGTAATTTAACAGGCAAACAATGTACAGCAAGCAGGCAAGTAACATAATGCAGCAAGGGGCAAAACGTTGAAACTATTGACAAGATTTCAAATCACCTGCCAAAATAAGGAGTAACTGCCCCTGCTCGAGCTGTGCTTCGTATTCTGCCAAACAGAACCCTTCTGACACCCCTGCACTTTGCCAACTGCAAGGTTAAGACAACAGTTAGGGCGAGAGCCTTTTTTATTAGTCACATATTAGCCTTTGGAGATTTAGAGGCAAAATGCCCCAGACTCCTTAAAAAAGCAAAATACAGGAACATCTGGCCATGATGGGTGGCCACTCTAGGTTATACAAAGTTGAGTGGAGCCGACAAAGTCCTGAACCGTAAACCCAGAAGATTCCTCTTGCACCGTGTATGATTAAGACTGGTAGGCAGACAGAAGCTCCTTAAAATTGAAATCTCATGCAGGATTCATAGAAAATTTATTGCTAGCTCAGGGTGGATATGCCAAGTATGGACCAGATGCTGCAATCATCCGATAAGAAGAGCTACACAAAGTCATTTGTAAAGTTCAATATCCCTGTGTAAGAGAGACTTGTTTATGCTCTGCTGGTAAGTCTCTCAATTCAGGTGTGTGTGTGTGTGTGTGTGTGTGTGTGTGTGTGTGTGTGTGTGTGTGTGTGTTTCTCTTGTGTTGCCTGCATGGACCTAGATGTACTGCCAGTGAGCAATGAGTCCCCACTGCACTTGGCTGACCCCTCATCACTCCCATTTTCCACTTCATTTCAAGTATCCGAGCAGGAAAGATAGTCTGACTCCAAAACAAATTAGACTCCGCATAAACTCTGTCTGCGAGAAGGACAGCTCTGAAAGACACACTGTCCTCATTGAAGAAAGAGAAATTGCTAATTGAAACAATGCTGTAAAAGACCAAGAGAGAAAAACTCAAACCATGAGGAGACTTAAATCCGTAATAATCGTTTCAATCATCACTTCCCGTCACTTCTTATTTTCAGAGCTTCAGTCAGTGGCCCTAATACACGCCACTGACTGAAGCTACTGTATGTGACTCCATACCTAGATACCATTACCTCCGCCAGGGAAATATGTGATTGGTTTGGTTTGTTTGTTTGTTGGTTAGCAGGATCACTGAAAAAGTTATGGACGGTTTTGCATTGAATTTGCATGGACATGGAAACAGGTGGTTACATTTTGAGAGGGATCCAGATCCAAAAAATTGTAGCCAGTATTTTTTTTTTTTTTTTAAAGACTCTTCACCATTGTGAGGTGGGGATTTGGTTGAAACAGCATTTAGGTGGGGGATTGCTCAGCCTTGGCAGAGGTTCTGCGCTCTTGTTCCCTCAGTCTTGTCTCATGATTCTACGATACATTCACCTGTACAACAGAGGAAATCATTTGTACCGAAATATTATTTACAGTTCGCTGAATCAATATTATTGCATCCCTGGTGATATGCGGAAAGCTTAGTCATTAACCACGACACAGACTAGGGAAATAAGCCTGTAATACAATCAATCTTCTAATCACAGAGGGCTACAAAAGGTTCCTGTACCCCAGTCAGTCAGAGCTGTAGTGCATAATTTCATTTGGTATGACAGAGCAACACACTAGATCGGTGTTCATTTCTGAAAAAGGACCAGCTGCAAGTAAAATATTAACAAATTATCATAGGGTGGACAATTTTTGAAACTGGTCAATCTCAGTAAAGTATTTATAAATGTCTCTGTAATTCGGATATTAACCTAGATATTGTGACACTGACAAGATGCTACATGATTCATTATTTCCACATCCCAACATGCAGCTTTGCGTCATGTTTATCAGATCTAAAAACCTGCTACACACCTCAGCATCAACAGAGACAGACTGATTGACCATCAATCACTAATTGTTCTACCAGTCTGTGGCTGCTACGCAGAGACAATGTCCTCCTTTCCTCTCTGCCATTGTCTTGTGGATGGAGTTTGACATTGCTCAATACGTGCAGAAGGAGCTCGGGGAAGAAATCTTTGCTCAGGTAGCGTGTCACGCTTCCGTGACCTTTACTTGCCAGAACAATTCCAGGCTGCCTCTTGCCCTTGCGTCCGCTTCCTCCTTGTGTCTTTCCCACGCTTTGTGTGTGGACAGTGAAGGAAATCTACTCAAAAACATCGTAGACAAAGCTTCATAGGCTGACAGCGTGTGTGTGCGTGTGTGTATGTGAACAGTATTTCCTTTGTTTGGATGGGCTGTTTATTTGGAGATGATGAGGAAGGCTTCACTGTGTATGTCAGTGGCACAGCAGACCTGGCACAAGGTGGAGGAGCATCCACCTTTTAAACACTATCGTGTTTAAGGAGTGACACTGAGACAATGGGGCTGATTGTACTGCCAGAAGAAAAACATGCATTCTCCTGCACAAATGTTTAATACCGCTGGTAACCCAGAGATGACAATTGCTGGAATAAACATGTTTCATAATAGTATTAGCGAAAGGCTCGTTTGCAATATCTTCAGAATATCGAAGGAAACAAATCTGATAAGCCCAATTGAAATCCAATCAATGAAAACCAGAATGACATTTAAAAGTAAAGCGTGGTCATCTGTAAAAAAATGACCTGTCTGAGTCAACGCATTTTATTAACTTGTTAATAATGACACAATTACAACTGGTCAAGACTACCTCTAGTGGCTGAAATGAGAACTGCAGGTCCAAACTGTTGTCACATCAAATTTTCCTTGAACATGCCAAATGAATATTCTACTGTCAAAATCCTTACATAATAAAATGTCTTGAACAAAATTTAGGATCAAGGGAAAATGCGACAAAATGATTGTTGTTAATAACTTTAAAAAGAAACCCTCTATTTACCGATTATTATTGATGATATTAAAAATTTGCATTCATCCACTGAGTGCGAAACGTGTCCAACTGTGCGATGTTAAAATTCTCTTCTTTCACGCACAAAACTCTACAACAAGCACGAGTGACTTCTTACCATCTGTGAGCGATGAACAACAGAAGATGACAACGAGCAGTCTGAAGCAGTCGGATGAGACCATCCTGCCGGCGCTTCACCAAAAATCCCCAAATTGTGTTAGAATAGAGTAAGAGGCGGAAGGCGCACTGCTGACAAAAAAAAAGTTTCTTCTCAAAGCCAACAGATCGAAGTCTTATCCTTTTTTTCTTCCGAAAACTGCGCGGTTGTAAATCCCCACAGTCCACCTCAGGTGTACATGCAGAGAGCGCCGGTGCTCCTCCTGTGTCCCATGACGCGGTTCGCGGGGGGAGCTCTCCTGCGCAGCCGGGCTGTGCCAACTCCCGGAGCCGCAGCGAGGAGCCGGCTGTAGCGCCGAGGGTGCTCCTCCGGACAGGTGCTCTCGAATTAAGACGGTCCCGGTTTCGATGAATGAAATGTGTGGGATGGCGGGAGACAAAGAGTTGGGTGAGTGGCACAAGAATCGGCGAGTTGCTGCCTTTATACGCGCGCGCCTCGGACAGTCTCCCTCCCTCTCGCCGCTGTGCAGCACGTTACAGTCCACTGCGCCATGCGGGCGCGTTTTATGGAGCCTCGGAGGAAGGATGCAACGTCACTTTTTGGGGTGGACAAAGTCCTTCTCTTCAGGCGAGGGGGAGATCACTGGACGAGAAACAGTGATTCTGCAGCAGACTTGGTGTCACCTCCACATGAGGGGTGTGACAGGTATAGGCTACACGCCATTAAATATGAGAACATATGTAATAAAAATGACTCGTTTAGTGGGTAATTCATCTGAAAAGGTTTATCACGTAATGGTGTTTTTTGTGGTTAAAATCTTTAATTCAAATAGCAGACTTGGTGTCACCTCCACACGAGGATGTTACAGTTAGGCTTCACACCATTAAATATGAAAAAAATATGTGATAAAAATGACTCCTACAGTGGGTAATTAATCTGAAAAGGTTTATCACAGCATTGTGTTTTTTTTGTTTTTTTAAATTCAAATAGCAGATTTGCTCACTGCATTGTTTTAATGTGATACACATTGTATTAATATCAGTATCACCCAATTGATTTGTATGAATACGTGTCAAGTTAAACTATGAAGTAGATCATTAAACTGCATTTTCTTGTTTGCTTCCTTTGATAAAATCAATCTAATGCGTAACTGAGGTTAAAGGTAACAGAGGTTATCTCGTCACAATCCTCATGATATCAGACCGAATCTATTTGCCCGAGTGTTTATGTGGCGGGTTTATATTTAACTTCAGAAACAGGACGCGCTGCTTTTTATATCAAGGTAAATAATCCTCTTTTGTGCGGCAGAACCCTGCAGTGTGTGGATGTGCTGCAGACTGTTTTCTTTTTTCACCACAACAATCACTCTGCTACTGCAGGTCACAGTAGCAGGCATTGTAAATAAGAACATCCTGCCCTCACCTTTCCGCCCACGTCAGGACTGGACCATCACCATTTTTGGGGACGGGAACTGGAGTTGGTGGTGCACAGCAGATAAGGCCCGGCGGCTGTGAAATGCGATTTGGCAGCACTCTTCCATCACTGTAGCGGGAATACACGAGAACATGGGAAACAATTTTTAACATCCCAGATGTGGGAGTCATTTTTCCTGGTTTCCCAGAGCACAGAATGCACAACTCAAGAATTCCAAAAATTCCTACACACCATCAGTATTTTAGGTCACAGTTTGCTGCATAAGTAATACAGAACACTTTCTCTGTTTTTCTTGAATCCACCCAAGGAAATCACTGAATGTTGTCCTTGTGTGGTGGCTCGAAAGAGTGTACACATCAAGTTTGCTCTCCAGCATGTTTTATTCAAAAAAGGGGGGCATAATTGACTCATGTGATTTGGCTCCAAGTTTGAATGAGACTGTGGACACATTGTTACTGTGAAACAACAGTATATCCTCCCCTTTCTTACTTTTAGATTTTAGATTAAACTCGACAAGGTATAACTCTAAAACAGTCTTAGAAAAGGGCTCCAAGACATTGGCAATCACGTCTCAATAATGAAATACCGGTAAAGATGATGCGACGTAAGCCTTTTGAGGAGAACGTTAAAATCACTAAATGAAAAAAGGTGAGGTTTGCAAGAAACTGCCTGGTCTACGACGTTCAAATTGAAGTCGTCAGTAAGGGAGACGCTCCCTCTGGGGCCAAGAGGGCAGCAGATAAGTCTCCTGATGAACAATTGCTGGAAGTTGCAAGCTGAGTGGGTTGGACTTTAAGTGTTTTTATTTTAGACTCCGGCGTTCAAAACACATTATGGGGGAACTAACGGGTTCTACACTCACAGCATGGACACGCAGCAGGCCTTCTCGGGTAAATGAACCAGTAGAATTAAAGTCTTTCTTCAGCAGAGGACTGGAGGAGGAGTGGAACTGCCCTGTTGATCAAATGACTGTGGACAGTATTGAGTGAAAATAATGGGACGGTCTCCAGACCCATTCATACTGCACATCTGGAAGAAAAGAAACCTGTATTTATGGAGTACATGATTGTAGGCAAAGGGAGATTTATAGTCCACAATATTAATAAAACTTTTTGCATGATAACAATTGTATAAATTGTCTGTTTTCAAGCCAAGGTAATGGACAGAATCCTGCATCAAAGACTTTGCATCAAATATGACACGCAAGCTGCCAAACAATTTGATTTACCTGCAGAACATTATCAAATTATATGAATGAAAATATTCTTAAGAGTTGACATGGAAAAGGGTGATATGGAATTAAACATCGTCACATCTAAATACAATCTGATTAAATTGACTTAAAAGTAGATATTTGGAAATTGAATGCACAAAATTAGCATATGCGAGGAACCACTGAAGATGCTGTTTATAGAACAGAGCTCTCTTAACAGAGAACATGGGAATGGAAATGTTTAGTCATGGCGACCAAACTATATAGCTGCTGTACTTTTGTCAAATGGGCCTGTTATGGTTGAATAAAAAAAGTGTTTTGGTTTTCCAAAAAGAAACGGTGTGCATGTGATACATGTTGTAAATGTGGACCAGGTCCCATTTAATCTTATTACTCTGCTAGAAGAAATGAACAATAAAGCCATGAGTTGTTATTGGTTTGGCACTTTGTTCAATGTTAAATGTGATATTAACTCATCTTTTAACTAGGAAAGTTTAGTATCTTGATGATAGTAAAATAACTGAATGTTGATGCCTTTTGACTGATTCAGTCTTTAATAATGGCTCTGCCAGAATTTTACTGATATCAAATGGACACATAGTCAGTGCACCTGAAATTATGGTTTCTGCTGTTTGCTTTACTGACTCCGCGTGTTCTGTGTGAAATAGATCGATCACATACAAGAGACATTTAAAGAAAAAACAAAAATCTCTCCGTCACTTGATGCTAGCTAATAGCAAAACAGGCTTGGGGAACTTTCTAACATGCTAAATGTTACTTTATGTAACCAAGTATCAGCCAGTCCTGTTGAAGAATAGGATCTGGACACATGTGATGTCTTATTTTGTTACCTTCGGGCTCTTCTCTTGTTTCTCAGACAGTTGTCAATCAAACTATGACAAGCTAGCCTTAGAGCCGTTAGATAAAAAAACGACTGCCCCTCTACTTCGTTTTGTACGGTAACGTGTGCGCGCACCGACAAGGACTTAAGGGGCGTTCAGAAGCACATCTCAAACTCAGTAATCTACATATGAATGCCTACGAAGGGAAAACTTAAGAATATTGTGGACTTTTGTGAAAACGTTTTCATGAGATTTTTTTAATGTAATTATCCTTATAGTCCCTACAAGATTACATATAACATAACTAACTAACGAAAGAAAAGAACCAACGGTTGGATGGAGGCACAATGATTCGAGGCCCTCTCCTGTTTAACTTCGGGTCTTTTCGATATATTACTGAGTTCAAGAGGTGCCCATGAATGCGTCACGAAGTCCCCGAGCAGAGCCTTTTCTGTACAACATGACGTAGAGGCGCAATCGATGTTTAAGTGGCGATATAGCGCCAACGCACATCTGCGAAGTGTAGATAATATGGAACTGTCTGTTTCAACCGTGAAATGTAAGTTATTATCCCCTTTATTTTGTCAAACTATTATTTGTTGTATGAAGTATTGGTTCAAACCCCTTTAGGCGACAAATTACAGCCCGACTAAAGTTAGTCAACATCCCCAACTCCAACCTAGCTAGCTCATCAAAGGCTAGCTAGGTTAACCTAGCTACCAAAGAGTTTCACTGATACTGTATGTGATGTATGTGTCTTTTATCAAGTTAATATGAGTGTGTGTGTTTTACATTTAAATACTGTAGTATACAGATGCAAATACACTATTGTTTTAATTGTATTGTATTTAAGTTTTAATCGACTCGATGAAACGATTAGCCTTTGGACAGACGATTTTGCTAATTTAGATAAAGAATTGTTGACGTTGTTGATTCAGTGGTTACAGCGTGACGAATACTTTGGGAACAAGTGATGCATTCCTGATTTCACACCTAATAACTACACTGACATATCAAACAATGGGTGGTCAGCATTAACAGAACAATATGTCATTTCAAAAGGTTTGAAAGCTACAACAATATAACTGTACTGTTGTCTTCCATGGTGAAATGACGGTTGCTGTCGGGGAATTTGGCAGAATTCTATTGTGAAAGGGCTGAACCATTTCAGACATCACTGAACACTTGTTGTGGTCTGTTTTGCTCTCACCGTGTTCATGTCCTGTCAACATGTCTTGTTCTGCCTTTGGTCATCCGCAGGTCTCATCGAAAACCTGCTGCAGAAACAACAGGCAGATTATGATGAGGTGATAGAGACTCTTTTCTCTCAAGTCTCTGGCCTGGAGGATTCTCCCAAAACACCAGATCCACAGGTAGATAGGAGTGGGAGAGCGTCTGACTACAGCCCGTGGTCCTGGCCGACAATCTAGGTTGTTACTCATGTGGTCAAGGATCCTGTACAACATGTGAAACTAACAGCCTCTTTTTACCTGGCAATTTTCTTTTACTCACAGAAACAATATTTATAGATATGACAAATAATGATAATTATTACTCTTACTTACATTTCAGTTTGAGGAGTGTGCCATCCAGCTGTGGAACTGGACAGTCACTAAGAATGTGGGGACCACTATAAGTAAAAACCAGAAGGCCAAAGGTACACTTCTAGTTGCAGTGTGTAATTTTACTGATGAGCATGGCAATCGAATATACTCAGACACATTCACTTGTACTCGCCATCTCTTACAGTGCGCCATGTCGCATGCAGTGTGCTGTACTGCTGTGAGCCCGAAAATCCAACAGAGGGCGTCATCCGCAAGCAGATTCTGGTAAGCAGTACTGTAGTCACCCTCGGTGAGTGCACGGTGTTTCAGAACAGGGTGTGTTTGTCAGTGTCCAATCTTTACAGATGGCCAGCAAAACAGGGAGAACCTGGCTGGACTGCAAAGAACCCCAGAAGGCAGATCACTTCTTAAGACTTGCCGTCAAGGTGAAGAAAAATTGGGAGAGCCTGGATCTATGTCAGTGTGGTGTTTTTACAAATGACTCAACATACAAAATATCCCTAGAGCCTGGAGACCCTCTATAGTCAACTAATCTCCAGAGGTGATGGAGCAGCTGACATCGCTTCATCCAAGGGGGATGTGGAGAAGGATCTGCTTCGAATTCTCTCGTGCCAGGCAGAGTCGGTGAGCTGTGCCGCATGTGATGTTCAACACCTTCGATGTGAATACTTGTTCGTGTGATATTTGGCATCTGAGGAAGTGCTGTTCTGACAGACTTGCAGTGTGAAGTGTGAGACAGCTGAAATGTGAACTGAGAAACAATGACAGGGGGGGGGGGAAACTTACTCTGTGCTAATAGGGAGTGGTATATTGTTTGATGACATTTCTCCTCTTCTTTGCAGGCCTTAAGTCAAGGGAATAACCACGAGGCTGTGGTCTATGTGCAGCGCTGTAAAGACATGCTGCTGAGGCTGCCCAAAGATGTAAAAAAAAAGGAGAAATAATAATAGCCCTGTGTTATTACTACAGCAACACTACTTTATATATTATTGTCTTATACCTTTCAGGCATAGTTTACATATTGTTATTGAAATACGTTTTAATATGGAATATATTTTCTCGATTCAGACTGCGTACCTCTCCCTCATGTGCTACAACTTTGGAATAGACACTTACAATCTGAAAAATTTTGAGGACAGTGCCTTTTGGTTGAGGTAAATTTGTATCTGTAATTGTATATAACAAATATTGTTTAAACTCAGCAGAGATAAAGTCAGAAAATGAAGTAGGGTTTGGAATACGTTATTTTTTCTTCTTTTTTTCAGCCAAAGCTATGATATTGGCAAAATTAATGTGAAATACGCCCCAGGATCTGATGTCCAGGTAATAGGACAATGTAAAAAATTATTTCAAGCGATTAAAAAATTACATTTTATTAACTGTCAACAATTTTGCTCACAACAGGCCAAAGTATTGAGGCTCCTTGCCACTGTTTATTTAGAGTGGGACTGTCAGAGGTTTCAGGAGAAGGCTCTCAATGCCGTCAACTTAGCCAACAAGGTGGGTAATGAAAAATCATTTTCACATTGTAAATTACATATGCATTATGAAGCATGCAACTACAAATATAAAGCCCAGATGCTGTGTTTCTAATTGCCCTGTGAAATTTGACAGGAACATGTGAGCACCTCTGGGCTGTACCTCAAGATCAGAATACTGCTGAGATGTGGGGCCTCAGACAATCATGTGAGAGGAGGTTAGTTATTACCAGACCACACTGACTTATTTTTACTGAACTTGATTTACATTGGCAGCAGCGAGGTGTCAGCAGCTGAGAGATGAAGAGAAGGGGATTGAAGAATTAAATCTTTCTAGTTTTATTTTCTGAAGCTAGTGGGACAAAAGTGGATTTGTAAAAACTCACAGTGGCCACCAATGAGTTTAATAGCTTCCCAAATCTCTGCAGTGATGTAACTTCTCCCTCAGCTTCAACATGTCAGGTCAGGTGCTGCAGTACAGCTGCAGTACAGAGTGTCTATGGGCGATTTAAGCAAATTTAAAAGCGCACATTTAAAAGCAGATCATGTACAAGAAATATCTTTTCAGGACTTCATGAGATATTGGAATCGGAGGTTTCTCTTGACGTGTGTCTGAGCACAGTGAAACTACTGTTGTCTGCAGACAGGTAAAAAAAACTTCAGCGTCTTTACTCGTGCTCTCACTTAACTTTGCTCTTTGTAGAAGTGCATGAATCTCGTAGTCGTATAGAAATGTGCACATTTCCCTTGTAGGAATGCCCAGACACATATTAACTAACTGTTGTCTGCCGTTTTTTTTACAGAGAAGTGCTGGCATTTGAGTATTTGAAACATGTGTGTCAGCGCTTTGAGTCGTCCCCTGACCTGGGAACTGCTCTTGTCTTGAACATTGAGCTGCTGCTGCAGAGAGGCAAGGAGCTGCTGGGTAAACAGAAGATAGAAGATATCATCACTGGTACTTCATTTTGTCATTCCGTGTATAGAATAGTTATGAAAACAACATCATGAATAAATATTAATGCTGGTAGCATGGCAGCTGTACCTCTGTAGTCATATTAAAAATTGTTTACCCCCAAACAGGCCATTATACAGGGAAACAGCTGACTCCACAGGCCCTCACAAGTCTGCATGTCATTCTGTGGGACAAAGCATCGCAACACTTTGAGGTAAACAAAGCATTGTTTATTCTTATTAGTTATCAGCAGTTGCCCCACCCATCTCTGTGGAGTTTTGAATGATTTGTGTGGGTTTGCCTTGGATGTAATGGTTTCTTGAAAATACAAAGACATGCATGTCAGGAATACCCCGAACACTGACAGACGGAGACTCCGGGTCCACAGAGTGAGACCAATGTGGAAGTGCCTGAAACCTGTATTCTCTCAAATGACCAGCAGAGGGCAAACCCACTGGTTGCAAAAAGAAGTCAGTTTCTATAAAAGTGAGAAATTGACTCTACTTCTCACCTGATTTAGGTCAGTAAACATTTTCCTGAGGAGTTTATGGTCTCAATCATTAGTTTCAAGTCTTCTCCAATACAGCATGATGTTCATTTAGTAAATTATGGTCTCATTTAGAGTAAAATAGACGATAAAAACTGGTCTACATTGGGGCGTGGATACCGTGTGATTGACAGCTAGAACCATCAATTGAGCACATATTTGCAGGTGTAGGTGAACGGGCAGTGGACGAGCTCTAAGTCAGCCCCCCCCAATCCTCCTAATATGGTTACTTCTGGTTCTAAACAAAGAAAGATGGCGCTGGTCAAAATACTAAATGTGAGGCTTCAAAACTGCAGTTCACAAAACAATGGGTGACGTCACTGTGGGTTGCCACTTGGTACTGGCCTCAGAAATAGTGTTGCGCACTGAATCTGCCTACTCCTCATCAAATAGTTTGGAAAATTTATAATAGAGAGACTTAATTTCCACACATTAAAAAAAAAAACTATAACTGACTGTTATATGTTTCTGTCCAGGCCAAGAACTATTCTGAGGCACTGCAGTGGTACAACTACTCCCTCGGTTTCTTCAAGGGAGGTCAAATGGAGCCCAACGTCGCCAAACTGCAGAGGAACAGAGCTTCTTGTTTCCTGAAGCTGAAGCAACTGGAAAAGGTGACGAGGCACTTTGAGCCTTAACAGCAAGTCAGGCAAACACTTGTTGTCCAGTGGCCGTATTAGTCAGAACCCGCCAAGTGGTAGTTTGTTTGCGTCACCAGCCACGATGTGATCTTTTTTTTTTTTTTAAAGTTCATGTGTGAGATGTTTGCATGTTTCTAAAAACTTGTGTTTATCAGGCCAAAGAAGCGATCAAAGAAGCAGAGAGATGCGATCCTGACAGCATTTTCACTCAGTTCAGCATTTACAAGGTGGCCGTGCTAGAGAACAATGTGAAGAAAGGTACCTGCCAAACATTACATGTGATGCATATGAAAAAAAGCTTGCGTGGTAGTAATGTTGCATTCTAGCTCCTGCTATATCCTCAGCATGTTTGGTGGTCTTGTTTTTTTTTGCACCAGCTGCAGAGGCAGTGAGTGCAATGGGGCAACTGTCCCGGTGTCCCGTGGCCCACGAGGACAAACTGCTGGTTTCTGAAAACGCTGCTTCCAATCTCCTCAGTCTGGCGGCTCAGATTGCTTTGGAGGTAGCTCTCACCACAGGACTCTTTACTCCCTTCGAGTTCAAATCAATGAGGGGAAAAAAAAACACGTTTGACCTAGTTATCACATTTTCCAATCTTAATGTATGGTTACGATGTCACAGGGCCTCAACACAATTGGCAGTGTTAGTGAGGGGGACGCCGATAAGGGATCATGTGCTTGTTATTGCACTCTTTGTTGATGTAAAATTTCACCTGCATTTTTTAATCAGTCAGCAAACATACTGGGCAGCAATTTAAATGTTATTATCAGGGTAAGGATAAGAAAAATAACTAGAATATTTATGAATAAAAATGTGTGGGATGTGCGGTAATTCTATTTTTAGTTCACTGCATGTTTGTGATGAATATGAAAACCCAGACTTTGTTCCCGTGAGACAGAATGAACAGCAGGAAACTGCCATGAAGGCTCTGGAGAGTTTGTGTGAAAACTCCAAAGATGAGGCCCAGGTTCTGACTGCGCTCAGGTCGGTGACAGCTCAAATATATCTTGAATATGCAAAATTACTACAAAAATGAGGCTTTTTTCAGTCATTGGAATTGTAATTTTGCATAATTGTTGCTTTTGTTTTCATTGCTGTTTTGACTAAACATGGCATTTGGATACAGTCTAAAGTTGGAGCAACCTTGACATTAACCAAGTAAAGTTTAGGTTTAAAGACAGACAGAAATATTGATTCACGATTTCAGATTCCCACATTTATATTTTATCCATTTTGAGACGTCGAATTTTCACACATGGAGACGGTGTAAACAAACCACGATGGTGGACCACACATAGTAGTGATGGCTTGTGTGATGAGACGGCAGGGAGCGAGTCTGTTAGATTTCCATACACCTCTGTGATCCACTGACCTATATTCCCTTGCTTCTGCAAAAGTGTGTCTCTGCATAATAGTAGGTGAAAAAAAGGAGGTCAACCCCATTCATCTTTTTATAGGTGTTTGGTTCGTCTTGTGCTCTCCACAATAGAGAAATCGAGTGATGAGATGAGGTGAGTGGAGGGGTGAAGTTGCTAATAATGTGCGATTATACAGTATCATTGAAGAAAAAACGGACTTGTGTTTTCTACCTTCACTTCATGTAGGAATGTGGGTCTGGATGCCCTGCTGCTGTACATAAAAATGGGTGAATACAATACACAACATGGGTTGAATTGTCTTAATTGCAGTATTTCCTGTGCATCAGAATCTACAAACGTTTTGTTTGCTTTCACTGCAGCTCTGCAGATTGTTTCACACCAGACTCACATGAATGTCGAGCAACGCACAGATGAAGCCAACTGGTTCAGGAAGATCGGTACTGAGACTTTTTCTGTCCTTGTCAATTCTTGTCACTTTTATCTGACATAGTATTTTATCACTTAAAACCTCGGAGCACCTTCATTTGTCTCTGTGTGTGTGTGTGTCCTTGTTACAGCCTGGAACTCGGCTCTGCAGTGCGAGAGCAGCCCTGACAGGATGAGGGATTTATTTGTGCTCTCTTACCAAGCAAGTACCTTTATTGGCTTTGTCAGGTGGATTTAATCAATATTTACAGTATGCGCGTTTAGATCAATAAGTGCCTGAACAGCGATTTAACATTGCTTTAGAAAGGTAAACATGTTAGTTTAATATTAAGAATCACGGCGACTCACTGTGATCCCATCCTGACGGTTACCTCTGTCCTCTGACTTTGCACATAGTTAGTTCAAATACACGTTTTCATTCCTGACAAACACTCACACACAATTGGAAGCTTATGCCGATGGTTTATGAGCAGATGTTTCAGAGAAAATGGGACAGAGTTTTTATTTTAAGGCAAATCACCATAAAAGCTATCGGATGAGTTTCTTAATTCTTTGCTGCCACAAATTTACGAGTTTGTCTTGTGCTCAAAACAACAACAGGCCTTCGGATCACAAGTCTTTCTCTTGTTCTGAACCAACCAATCGGACATCTAGTTTCCAACAATCCATGTGGAAATACAGGACTTATGGCGATGCTATACTATCATGTCTTAGATTCTTTGTGAGAAGTGTTTGTGTGTGTGCGTTTACCTGTAGCTCTCCCAGTCCTGCCTTCCGGATCGCACACTGCTCATGGGCCAGAAGACGTGTCTGCTGATGGCTGCTGCTGCATCTCTGAAGCTCTGCAGGATGTCTCCTTGCTCTGACCAGGTGTGCCACCCACTCCCCTCAGCCCATCTCCTACATTTAGCCGCCTCCTTATCCACATGGATGGAAATTTACCAAGTGGAGAGGAGAGGTGACTAACCACATCACTGGTGCTGGGCGTAGGTGTTTTAGTCCTGTGAAGAGGAACCGAACTCTAGGTGGCAGTGATGATTCCTGAATGCTTTTTTTATTTTGTGGGTTTCTGTTTGTTTCGCAGACTGAGGAGCTCACTCAGGCTCTGGAGCACATTCAGATCTGTTGGGAGGTTTGGAAAACTCTGAAAGCATCAGGTACATTTAGTACCTGCACTAACAATACAACTGCTATGTTTAAGTTCATTCATTTTTACTAATAAACCTCATTTTTTAATTATAATAAAAAAAGAAACAAATTACAGATTACACAGGTGCAAATACCTAATTTTTAACTAATGAAAAGGGAACTTGAGAAAAATATGATTAACATGTACAGTACTTACAGGGAGCTTCCCAACAGACCCGACAGACACACTGCTGCTGCTGTATGAGTTCGAAGCTCGTGCTAAGCTAAATGATGCTAAGGTCGAGACGGTACTGGAATCCGTCCTGGAGCTAGAAAATGTTGAAACCAAGGTCCTGGAAATCATTGCAGGTAAAAAAAAAAAACAACTTTAGACACGCCTAAAGAAGTAGACATGTTCTAGTATTTTCATTACGCCAACTTCCCCCCCTGTATGTAGCCTTAGCCATGGAGCCTCCAGCCCACTTCCCTCTGTTGTGTAAGAAGGCCTTGAGGGTCGCTCTCTCTCTGCACAAGAAACAACCACAGGCGGACCTGGCCCGTTGCAGGCAAAACCCTCTCTACTGTGCTTTAAAAACACCCTTGACATTAACATTCAATTACCACAGAGCAGGATTAGGAACGAAAGAATTTGTCATTGTGCAACTGTTTTTTGTCTCGCCATCTCAGCAAGTGTGTCCACAGCCTGATCAAGCTGTCCCTCCCAAGTGGCGTGTCAGAGGTGGAGGCCCGTGTGCTGGAGGAGGTGTGGGACTATTACGAGGAGGCTCTGTCCATCATCGCGGCCACAGTGAGTCGTGCCAATCACACACCGCCATCCCGTGGCTCCCACCTCCTGTTCCCTCAAACAGAGCCGCTGCCTGCTGTATAATTAACCCCCTCTCTTCCACTCCATGCCTGCCTGCTGTTCTAGAAGTCTCTTTTTTATCAATGGGCTTTCAGCCGCACTTCAATTAGCAGATGCTTCCATTCACCACCCCCTTCCTGCCAATTTGAATGTTAATGTGCTGTACAAATCATCACACTGCCGGTGAGCCGCGGCTCTGAAAGAGGCAACAAATTATTGAGCCATTACGCTGCTTCTGAGGCAGCACACATTTCCCCTTTCATAGAGTTATTACTCCAAAAGCTATGGAATTCTTCGGATCAAAGTGAAAGCCCGAGATTAAAGTCTTTTGAAAAACATTAACGCTGAGCATCAGCAGAGGTTTTTAACATAGTCGAACGTGATCGGATGAAATTCAATAATGTTACTCGCAGGCTTTTACCCACTAAAATCATAGTTTCCTTCCACATACTTGTCTCAGGGGAGTCACCCAGGTGGCCTCCGTTAAATGGCCCTTTTTGATCCATATTCCTGGTCTTCCGTAGTCCGACGACTTCCCAGAGCTGGAGACCCTGTGGCTGCTGACTCGGGCTTGGAACACTGGGATATTGCTGTACAGCCTGGCTCAGTATCCCGAGGCTGAGAAGTGGTGTGGCCTCGCCATGAGCTTCGTCTGCCACCTGGGATCTCTGCAGGAGAGCTACGAGACACAGGTACAGGCCTGGGGGGAGAGGGGAAGGGGGTTGGTGGCAAGGTTGACAGCGATGGCCGTAGCAGTAAAGCATAAAACACCTTGAATTAACCATGGGTGTGTCTTATATACCCACAGATGTCTGGTCTCTACAGTGAAATCCTGGACAGGTTGGACAAAGCCAAGAAGTACTTTGCCATAGAGGACTAAAACGAGGACAGGTCAGCCTCGACCTTTAATTTATTCAGTTTCACTAAGATGTTATTAATGTTGTGGTGAAATATCCATCACTTATTCCAGTTTGGAAAATTCTTGCTGTAAATGCTGTGTGACTTAGGGACACAGGATTCACCTAGTGGTTAAGACACATACGTTTCTGGGGTTTTTTCGATCCATGTCCCTTTTCTCTACGGTGTCCTGTCAATAAAGTTTAAAATGTCATTAATAAAAAATCGTTTCGAACAAAAGCACAATTGTGATGATGATAGATATTTTCATATCCACCAAGTCAGTCAAAGCAGAATAACAATCACATCAATATCATAACTGAGTCACATATTTTATTTTCAAACAAATAAACTCTTGTCAAGTCCCAAAATAAAACCCAAACAAAAGTTGCAGGACTGTTCCCTCATGAGTAGGACAGGGAAGACCATGAGGCCGCGTGTCCTGATAGGCTGTACCACCTGCAGTGACAGGAAGGAAACTACTGTACAATCAAAGGGTTCATGTTTGCAAGCACTTACTGCACAGATGTGCTATAACATAAACATCACCCAAAAGTACAAACAAGAACCCCGACCCCCCCAACCCCAAAAATAAAAGCATATATGTCATCATTTCTCTCACCAGAACAAAGACCCCCTCATCAATTATACACACACAGAGGCATTCAGGTTCCATCTCGTTATATACCACCACCTCAGTGGAAAGAGTAAAATGAAATCAAGTTCTTTGGGCTTTGACATGGCTGACTGAGGTATGAATACCACACACATTGTTAACAGTCAGCTGTATTTCAACTAAACACCAGCGAGGACCAATTCTAAACTTCTAATGATGGATTGATCAATGCTCCTGGTTCTGGTGATGTTGTGTAGGTTTTCCGCCTGCGTCTCTTTTTTCAGTATTTTACAATATATAATTTATTTTTTTTAAATCTATACACCCAGACACGTTCCACAAGAAATCACATGTAGACAGGCCCTATCTGAAGGAATCGAATTCCCAACTGACTAGTTAAGTGTTCCAATAGGCATTTTTGAAGAGAAATACCAACGATACAGCACATTTGTATGGAAATTAAATCTCAAAAGAGTAGCTCAAACTTTACTTACCTGACATTTGTGGTCTATAAAACATGTTTGTCCCAGTTTGATTCACACATGCATGAAGCACAGGTGAGGGAGATCTGCTGGGGGCTTATTTACATTATACAGCTACCACACCCTTTTGAAACAGTCTGCTAGCAGTTTATAAATGGCTCTGTTCCCTTCGGTTATTCCCTGAACTCTGGTTTTGACACAGGTAATGACAGCTGGTTTAGCAGTGGTGCCTGGCAGGTGGGAACACCTGTTCAGAAAAATGCCTGCAGGTACAGGTGCTCTGTGGGTGGGCGAGAGCAGGGGACCCAGAGGTCTCGGTAACCACTTCTCGCTGGGTCTGGCTCTCTTGGGAGAAAGGAAAGAAAAAAAAAAATCTCCTCGAACTCTTCAAAAAGCTGCGGAGGAAAGTGAGAAATGTTCACAAGATCAGGGGCCACAGTATTCCTCCTCC
Organism: Scophthalmus maximus; assembly: GCF_022379125.1. Taxonomy (NCBI): domain Eukaryota; kingdom Metazoa; phylum Chordata; class Actinopteri; order Pleuronectiformes; family Scophthalmidae; genus Scophthalmus; species Scophthalmus maximus. The sequence goes on from NC_061523.1 coordinate 15,887,042, forward strand.
TGCTGTGCCCTCTCACATGCACACATCAACATACAGTGCCAAACTCTGCGGGGTGGGGTCAGTGGCGCGCGTCATTTTCAATCCTGGAGAAAGGCGTCAAACAGCCAATTCAAAAAGGTTACCACGAAGACAGCCTTTGAACGAGCTCCCCCGCCACACGAAAAAAAAGAGATGTGTAATACAACCGTGTTTCACAACCCGATAACGGCGTTCAGTCGAAAACATTTTTTTTAACAAAGATATGTTCGTGCTATGAACTTTTTTTTATATCATTGCCTGAACGTTGCCTTCAGTCACAGGGAAAACTATCTGTATGTTAAAGATTCCTGAGCCGGTCTAGCTCGTCCCAGACGCACAGAGAGCTCAGCACAGTGGTTCAGCACCTGCCAACAACAGATGCGTGAAAAATTCATATGTTTATAGATACACAAAGCATATCGGTTAAATCAAACCCAACTTTAGTGTTTTTGATAGGGGGACATGGGGACAATCCAAAACAGGTTATATTGACTCTTTTAATTGTTAGGACATCCAATACAATTATTGTCTTGTTCTACCCGTTTTAAGGCCACCGTCATGGCGGCAGATAGGACAGTACCATGTGACCATTCAATCAGAAGAGAATCCTCTTGGAAGGCAGAGAGTGTAATAGGGTGGTCTGCTGCTCAACGTGAGCTAGGAGGCTCTGGCTGTCCAAACTGTAATCAAATGGCCAAATTTCTTATTTAATTATACAGCAAAAAAATGTTGAAATACAGAGGTGTGGGGGTGGGGGGGAAGGCGCCCACAGAGGTGAGACTTTGTTTTATCTATTGCACTCAAGTCAGGCCTCCTGGCAGTTGGAGGACACAAAAAAGAAAGGAAAGACGAGAATGTCTCCTCTCGTTTCCTCGTCGATTATGTGCAGCCTCCCTCACAGACAACAGGTAGTCACAAAACAGAATTTGTATTTGATGTAAGGCAGTTTGGTGTTTTGCAGAGAGCCCAGTTACACTTCTCTACCCCCGTCCTTTACACAGAGCAGCTAAAAACCACAAGCGAAAAAATCCCACAAATAAAGAAAAAGGGAAAAAAAAAAACAGCCCTCCAAATTGACAATTCTATTGAAGTGTAAAATGTGTAGTTTTTCTTTTAATATGTAGTAAAATCTCAGTAGGATTTTTATCATTTAACTTGTGATTCATAATATAAATGTAGAGATTCACGACACGTTTCTTCCTCTTGATCTGCCTCCCGAGATGTTTTTATCAGCTGCAGCACAGACAACTGGCAGACGACCAAACAGCAAAGCTGGTTTGTGATAAATAGATCACCAGTCTGTAGGCTCCTCCGCTAATTTCCTCAGTCATTATAAACGAGAGATGACTCCTTGAACAGTACCATCAGCAGGGCTCAATTTTCTCCAGTCTTTTTAGAAAAGAAAAAACAAAACAAAAAAAACTGAACTGGTCTTCAAACTTCTCATCTCGCGCGTCTTTTTAAATGTGATTTTGATGAACATTTACAAAGTGTTCCAACTTGGTATGATTTGTCTCTGTTCCCCTGCAACTCCTCACTCCGGATTTCTGTAAAACATTCTGATCTTCAGTCAGTCCCAGTTCACAAAAAGGATTTATTCCTTTTTCCCTTTTGTTTTTTCGCTTGACAAATTCCTTTGGAATGGCATTTCCAGTCTTGAATGGATTTTGTTGAGAAACTCATGCAGGGGTGTGCACAGTCACAGTAATGGTGATAAGACTTCTTTTTCATTTAGAGAGTAACATAATGATGACACTAAAACTTGATATGAAACATATCTGCAAAAAGGAAGTGAGGAGGGGGGAGGGGGGCCTATTTGGGCTTGGGTGGGGTCTCTGGGAGGCAAGAGGGGAGGAGTCTGCACCAATGCAGAGTGGTGGGACGGCAGGGAGCTCAGAGCTTCTCTGAGGAGGGGATCCAGATGTAGGGGCCGGACTGCTCCTCGATGATTAGCTTGATTTTGTTGTAGATCTCCTCTAGTGAGTCACCCTGTACAATAGCTGAAGACACAAACAGCCAGGAAAGGTATTGATTAGTAAATGGGTGGGCTGAAAATGAATCTGCAACAATTCATTTAATCATGAAAATGTCAAATATTTTGCTGATCTGTCTCGTGATTTGGAATTTAATATTTTTTAGGTGACATCTGTTGGTATTACATTGGGTTATTCAAAACTGTGGTGGACATTTTTCTCCTCTTTTGACATTTTGATATAATAAATTTTATGAACATAAATTAATTTAACTGAACAGAAATTGATCAGCAACTTTTTTAACATTATTTGTTTTGTGTAATTTGTCAAGCAAAATAACTGAACATGTGGTTCCTGCTTTGTCTTTTTTTGTATTCTGACAAATTTCCATATAACGATTTTTTTAAAAATTCGACAAATTAAAAATATAGCAAATAGAAGAAGTACAAATATTGTGGCACAAAGCAGAAGAGCAGTGACACCAACCTGTGAAAAACTCTCCAAAGTCCTGCTCCAGCTTCACCGCCTTGTCAAAGACTTTATTGGCCTGCTCGTACGTCTGCCTCTTATTCATTTCCCTGAAAAATGCAAAAGTGGTTCTGATAAATATCACAGACACTCTTACGATCACTGATAATATCCCGACTACAGTGTGTATCAGACTTACATTAGAGCTTCAATGGATTTTGGTTTGATAAAGATGGCAATGGGGTAAAGTTGTGCTTGCTGCAGTCGTTTTATGGCGTTCCCAGACACATCCAGAATGCAGTGTTTCCCCTGTAGGCAGGTAGAGGATATGGTTTGTTAAAAAACACTGTGGCACTATAAATGGTTCTTGTAGTGCAGTAAAATTGTGGACTGAAAGATGAAGTTTTGGTAAAGTTAGGGGTGAATTCTGTAAAATTTAGCATACTGACAAGCCTCTGGTTACATCCCCAAAACACCAAACTCTACAGACACAGGAGTCGGCGCCTACCCTCTCAGCCACCGTTCTGACGGACAAGATGCTCGTCCCATAGAGGTTCTCGTTGAACTGTCCAGCCTCGATGAATTTATTATCCTGAATGTCTTTCTCCATTTGCTCTCGCGAGGCCACAAAGTGGTAGTCCTGGCCGTCCATCTCGGCCTCTCGCCTGGGACGAGTCGTATCTGCAGAGGGTGAATGGGTACATTTTTATTTATAAATATATATATTTTTTGTTGATACTGCAGACATGTTTGGTGTTTCCAGTGCAGAGCAGCCGTGCGCTCGTTGACTCACGGGGTACACAGGAGCCAAACTTGTGGGGAAACTCAGAGATGAGGTCGTCGTTTATCCTGTCCTTCATTGGGCCCAAAATGATGACAGGCCTTGTGTAGTGGACTGCATTGGAAATAAAGATCAATGTAAGACAAGAAAACCCTAGTTTTCATGATACATATATATATATATATATATAAATATATCTTAATTGTGGAGAAGTGAGTTACTCACTTTCCTGTCGAATGACTGGCTCATAGGAGAGAATTGTGTCCTCTTGTCCCTCTGTAATAACAAAGATATTTCGCAAGTTATTTTAGAAAATATAAAAATTATCATGGATGATAACATTAAGAGAAATACTAAAGTATAAAATATAATAAGTTGCAGATGTTATGTCACTGGTAAATGTATCATCCACAATGTTATTCATGTAGACAGAGTATAACAAACCAGAAAGACCAAGAGAAATTTAAGGCGACTCACTCGAACTGCTTTCACTGTCGCTCGTGTTGGATGTCAGGCATTCTGTGAAAACATTAGATCTGTGTTAAAAAAAACCGTGAGACACATGTAAATTCAAATAGGGGTGAAAATTATTTTCACCTATCTCAAATCTCAACAGCCTAAGGGGGAAAAAGCAGTTTGTTTCAGAACATCTAGGCCATTAAAGAAAAAAGGGAAAAGAGAAAGCAGAAGTCTCGTCTGGTACAGTAGCCATGCTCTTGCAATATTAGGGAAGTGGTTTTAGGTGCAGGCAATAGGAAATTAAGTGTTTCCTGTGACAGTATCCCAAATGACCCACAATTCCCTTACTAGTGTTTCCTATTGCTAGATCTCATATCAGGGAAAGGACAAAGAAATTATATACAGGCGTAACACTGTCCACAGGCGTAACACTGTCCACAGGAGCAGACTGACTCTGGGGAAGTGAAGGAAAAAGTGTTTCCAGCCAGGCAAAGCAACACTCGGCTCTGGTGACAAATACATCCCAGCTCCTTATGACCTCATCTGACAAAACTGTGCTAAACATTTATTATAACATCCCCAGGAGACATTCAGAATAAGTGTAACGCTCACTCGCCCTCCCGTGGGAATGCATATTTTATATGTACTGTGAATCCGAGTGTATTGTGTGTGTGTGTGCGTGTGTGCGTGCGTGCGTGCGTGCGTGCGTGTGTGTGTGTGTGTGTGCGTGTGTGTGTGCGTGTGTGTGTGCGTGTGGTTTAGCATTCCCAGCTGGGTCTGCAGTGACAAAGCATATTTTCTTTCTGCGCTCAGGGGACAGCTGCTCGACACGGTATAACCACACACTTACTCAAACTCTTTGATCCATAAAAGTCATCGCTTAACCCTGGGAAGTCCTAGGTGTCCCGACAGGTGAGAGCAGAAACCAAGAGAAGAGAGCAGACAGGAAGAAGAAGAGGTTAGTGAGAGTCGGGGCAGAGGAGGGAGAGGAGTGCTGCGCAGTGCAATGCTTGCCAGGCCCGCTGACACACGGTGCCGCACTGTACTCATTAAGCCTGAGCCCCACTTTGTTCATGGTAAGCCACGGCCCTTTCAATTACATGAGCCCAATCCCATTAAAATGGGATTTTGACCTGTTAAATGTTAAAGCTTCAGTCCAGTTAATGAGATTCTTCTTGTTGTGGGTCAGTGACTGACTGGGGGATTGATCATGACTTATACAAGGAGTAGCATCAGTGTTAGACGGCATGTGTGTTAATGCAGCCGAGGACTTGTGTGCGCACACAGCTGGCAGCACACACACACACACACACACAGCCAGACACTCCTCTGGAGCCCATAGACAGATGCACAGACACACCAGAGAGAAGCCCACATCTTGGGCATCTCTCTGGGACAGTGAGAAAGGGATGAGAGCGGTGCCATCACACACACACACCCCATCCCTGGAGGTGAGCGGAAAGATGAAATTGAGAGGCAGAACTGAAGCATGAAGGGGAAAGGATGAAAACAACGCCCGCCTGCCCCCCTCGATCACACAGCTGGTACTCACGTTCAGACTCCACCAACTCCTGCACAATATTCTCCTTGCTCTTGTAAAACGGGAACTTGCGCGAGAGGTTGAAGCTTTTTTTGCGCTTTACTTTGACTGGCTGCTTGTGTGGGTGAGAAGGGGGAGGGGGGGAGGGGGCAATGAGAGGATGAAAACAAAAACAGAATGGGTTTCAATGAAGGTACTCGACATCCATGCAAAAAAAAACAACAACACCCAACACGAATGAAATGTAAAACAAATACACGTCAAATAATGAAAATGAGCGGGTAATGCGTGAAAATGGATGGCAGATCAATGTGAAGCAAACAGGCTTCTGCTAACCAGCTTAAACATGAGCTGTTTTCAATTAATTGAACCTCCGTGCATAATACAGATTCAACATTACAGCCAGAATTTTTTTTTTTTTTTACTTCTACAAATTCAATCTGACAGATCAGCCTTTGACAAACGTGCTGACATTCTGCAAGTGCACATTTCTTAATATCACTGAGTGCACAGAGCTGCGGAGGTCACGGAGAGCGCTCGTCTACACGGAAGCTCCTGTGTAATCTATACAGTAATACGAGTGCTTTTTGTGCTCGCTTCAGTTAGCAGGTGCTGGTCCCTTTCCCACACTCAGGGGGGAAGTAGGCCGTCTCCCTGGGAGCCCAGCAGCAGCTCTGAAGACAGCCTCTCTGGCACCGGGGCAGGGAGCAGCTGGCCCTCTACACTTACCCTGTTGGACTCAATCATGCCTGTCCTGGCGTGGAACTTGACTGTTTTTAACCTGGCCCGCTCCTTCTTCTCCACTCTGGAGGTTGGAAAGAAAAGAGAAAAGAAAACAGGAAATAAGCTTTGGCCTGGGCAATGTATGAGTGTGGTCAAATTTGTTTTTGTCTGGCACGAGTACACTACAGCAAATGAAGAGCAACTGTACCGTTTCTTGCTTGGAATAACCCCGATCTGCTCACTCTCTCCGTGTGGTGTGACCAGCCTCGCCTGCCACCACTCATCATCAGAAGCATTTATAACATGGAGGATATCCCCGTAAGAGAAGCTCAGGCCTTGGCTGGGCAGGCAGCTGTCCCTCGTTCGATCGTAGTCAAACAGAGCTCTACAAAAAGCAAAGGCTTTGATTACACTCTGCTCCTTTTATCTTTGAATTTGTCTGAAGAGACTCCACAAGCACCAAGATCAAATAACAGTGTCCACTCTGCCATGTGTTACACCATTTCGTTATGTATCTGCACAGCAAAATTGGTCCCTGTCACTTTGTGTTGCTTGCATGTGGGATTTGATTGAGATTACATTTTTTTAAATTAACTTGTGACACATTCAGACAATTGCTAGTGTATATATATACACAACCATACAGACAAAAGTAAGAATATAATGCAAGCATGCCATCCTGACATGACATTTCTACCTGCTGTTGCAATTTCCAACACAAACATTCACTGTTTGTCGTCTGTCTGAGTGCGTCACTCCCTCGTCAGACAGGTAACCCCACCCCCAGCCATGGCTGAAGACATTCATACCTGCTTTACTGGCTTTAGTTTTCCTTGACCTACAATCCTATATCTTCAGGGCATACACCACGGTTTACTGGACGGACGGGCTGTTGCCAAAACCAAGTTTTTTCTCCTGTGCTGAAATTTATATTTGCCAGGCGATTACTGCCAACTGAAACTGCACGTGGCAGTGAGTAAACAACACGGCTAAGACTGTCATGATGCAATCAGTTGGAAGCTCATTGCTAGTGTGATTTACTGGGAAAACGAGAACAACATAGATTGACGAGGGATAATCGAATTCCAACCAATAACCGTGTTACTACACATTGACATGCTTACAGTGTGACGCTGGTTGTAGGGTTGGGTTTTTTTTTTGGAGTGCACCTTGGAAGTTTAACGCCTACACATTCCTGAGGCTTGGCTGGGAGAACATGGCGGCTCCTGCATCAACCGGCTAACCAGACAGCGTTTCCTACATAACTATGGGCTGAGTCACCCGCACAGGAGCAAGCCGAGATCTACATGCCTCCTAGGGGCCAGTCTATAAGAGAGGCGTGAGTCAGACATGTTATCACTCCTCTGACTATCGCATGTACCCAATGAGATAACACCTATATTCTTTTTGATATATCAATTAGGTCCATTGCTATTGAACTCCGGCTAAATCAATCTCCTAATGTAGCTATTAGGCTTAGGTTAAGTGAAGCGAATTAGTGCTTCAGGAGAAATATGGGGAACACTTGGACTATGTGGTTACATCACACAGTCCTTTCACCTTGACCCCTGTGAGTCCTTTGTTACTTGCTGCACTGCATGTATGTGAGCAGGAAGGATGCCACCAGTTTTAATTCCTAAATGAGCCTCTGTCCAGTTTGGCATCCGGCCTAAAGTGTCATAACACAGGACACTTCGCCAAGCTCCCCTGTCAGTTTACATCACAGGGAGTAGAGCTAATGTCTTACAGAGCATCACAACAATAACGGGTAAGTTCTGTCCATTCGCTTTTTGATGATGATGCACAGTATCAGCCCCAATGCCCTGAATTAAACCTTATCCTACAATAAATAATCAATTGTTATTGTATGGTCTATGTCACATGGGTCATTAGGGACAGGTATCGTTAAAATATTAACAATACTACTACTCTTATCGATACTGCTTATTGGTCAGGTACATTAAGGGTACTCTTATCGATTATTTTTGTTACCTTTTAGGACAGGGTCTGAGACAGAGACATACAGTTCTCTCCAAAGGATTGGGAATAGCGAGAATGCATCATATACGAATGCATTGATTTCTTCAATAGCGTTAGTGGCACCTATAACGTCGGAGCTAATCGATACTGTGGTGTTTCATAATTTAGACCCGTGGGTGGTTTAGTAGCGGGTTTCAGTACCCATCATCCCTATGTGTCATTCTGTTTTACTCTTGACAGCGCTGCAACTTTTGAAAACATCTGCTTTCAAGCTTCATTCACCCCCACAGGCAAGTAGAAGTTTATAATGCAAAAGTGTTTCTTTGACTATAGATCTCAGAAACCTGATGTAGTGAGTGCAAGTGTGTGTGTGTGTGTGTGTGTGTGTGTGTGTGTGTGTGTGTGTGTGTGTGTGTGTGTGTGTGTTCCAGCTTTACCTGACATAGAGAGAGCGTTTCTCGCTGGTGCGCAGGGAGCCTGATCCTGAGCTCATGCTGCTGTTCATCATCTGCTCCCTAAGGTCGTGGATCTTGGATTCAAAGCGACTATACTCTGCAACAAACAACAACAGCAGCAACGGTCAACAGCAGCCCAAAAAATCGGCCTGTGGGAATAAACAATATACAGAATAAATTGACCCCCTTGGCTTCGACAACAAAACAGAATTGCTCTCCTACTCCACTGGAAAATTCTTGGCGATCTCTGCGGACCGTGCTGCAGTGAGCTGAAGTGAACAGAGGAAGGGTTCAGTGAATCCTTAGGCTGATTAATGACCCCAGGAACAGATGGTTTATCACAGATCTGCCGTACACATCCAGTAATGTCTCATGTCAGGTCATTAATTATACAGATTAATTAAGTTCAACTTGGGCTCTTTAGTGTGGTTAAAAAAAGGGGAAGGCCTCCAACCATTTCAAATGCGTGACCATTTGTCTTAAATGTGTAAATCCAGTTGTGGCTCAGCAGCACGGGGATGATGTATGAATCTACCTGGACCTCCTCGTTAAGAATGCTCTCATTAGGCCGCTGTGCGCTGTGTGTTCAGGCTGCGGGAACAAGCTAGGCCACCGCACCACAAAGCACACAGTTAGATAAACAGAAAGGCAGATGCAGCTAGAAAAACAGGTAGGCTAGGTCGCCCATGTGATTACACAAAAGAGGTGTTGGAATCGCAAAAAGGCAGCACTGTGAGTGACAATTTTACACTTTACAGTGAAAGAAAAGTAAGTAAGTACACTCCAATTACATAACATCTGTAAAAAAAAAAACTAAAAAAAAACAGTGCCAGAGATTATCAAGCACATTTTTCAACATATTTCTTTCCCTGCCGTGCCTGTAGGGGCTGACTCCTACCTCACAGTTTAATCATCCAGAGCTGGCAACACTTCCTGGAACGTGAACAAGATATCAAAGTCCAGATTCTGTCAAACAGGCCTACAAGAAGCCTCGAAAAACATACACCCATGCCTACACTGATTTTTGCAAAACGTTAGCCCAAGCTCCTAGAAAATTCTGGGCAGGTGCAAAAACAAGCTTTTAAGTTACTGAACTCTTAACCCCCCTATTCTCTCCTGCCGGCCGAAAACCTAAAGGGGATTCAAAGCGAACACAGATCCGGCCCCCCAGGCCCAGTGACGAGTCTGCGCCCTGGTCTCAGCTAAAGGGGCTGACAATTCAACAGAATGACGCTGCAAGGTGAGGTAACCAGACACCACCCGACTGCCTGCAACCAAGAGCAACGCTCTCGCACACCTAACAGTTGCGGAAGCAGCCATTCAGACTAGACCGCTCTCAGGCACAGGAGGGACAGGGGAATGAAGCACAAGACAGGGCAGCTTGTGAGGGACAAGACAATGAGGGACCAGGGGACAAGACAATGTGTAGCTAAACAGAGAGAGAGCAATCTTCATGCCCTGCTTCACAATATCACCAACCTGAAGGACTGGCTGAGAGCTGAGTCGGTGAGACATTGGTTTGTTTAGCACAGGGAGTAGAGCGAAACGCTTTGCCCTTTCACATTCCTAACATTTTAAGTATTAATCAAAAATACTGTGGACATTAAAGAGGAACAGGAAAAGCAGTACAGCCAGATCTAAGCCTCTGTGGTGAATGGAGTGGGAATCCAAAGCCAAAACATAAATGGCTGCCTCACCTTGTTGCTAATGACAGCATCAGAATACAAGAAATTCTGCATTTCAATCATGTCATGTACTAGCAGTTGGCAATCTTCCAAAAAAAGTCTTATCACACAATGCTTTAAACACACAACCACTTCCCACAAATTGAATCTTTCTTCCCAGTTTTGAAATGTAATGTTGATCTATGGACTTAAAGCACAATGGGCCCTCTTTTACACTCAAGTTTCCCTCCGACGCAATTTTCATTTTCGTGTTTGGCACCCAAAATAATTATACAACAGATATACTGTAACAGAGTAAAAACAGAGAAAAGTAGGAAATTTCACAGTCAGATATGTAACAGTACAGGAAGATTAGTCCCGTTTCACAGAAAAGGGACGATACCCCCAGTCCTAGAATCCACTACGATACTGGCAAATGTGTGAACAACCAAATAACAATGGTACCACGTAGAATAACCTAGATGATGATACCTAGATTCTTCAATCAACTGTTTGTCTCATTTAAATATCAAGCACATGGAGCAACAATTATAATAGAGTCAAATCTTTCAGAAGTGTTTCTGGATTGTGGGGGAACCAGATAAAACCAAACACAAACACTCACAAACCGGAGTCACAACCATAACGGCAGCGTTTAGCCCAGAGATCACCCACAAGAAGCATTTAAACGTCAATGTTTCTTCATGATCAGAAACTGATTGATGATTACAGGCCTCACAAGTAGGGCACCCTTATGGCCCAAGGGTTGAGGTGCTGACCATGAACCAGCATGTCCCTGGTCTACACGTGGCCTGTTATTTCCCCTCATCTCTCCACCCTCAGCATAAAATGCTGCAAAATTAATTGTTTTAAAAAGCTGGTGAAATAAAAAGACGACTTCAGTCGTCAGTGTGTTTTTGCAGAGGGTATTTGAGTCACAAATTCAATAAACACCTTTTAATTATTTGAGTCATAAAAACTGAAATGACACAAATAATTAATACCGTCACTCAAAATTACACCTCCTGCTCCCACTCAACCTGTCGCTCTTTAACAAATGGCCAAACAAGGGTGAAAAGGTGAAATTTAATTCTTCATATATGGACAAGCAAGTGACTCAAATCTTAGGTTAAAAAGCTGAAGCCTCTGACAGAAAACGCTTATATTAGGTCAAAACAGGCTGGACCTTTTATCTGAGGAAATACAGGATGGTATTATTCTGGGACGAAACCACATTTCTACCTGGTTAAGAAAGAGCCGCGTGTTCAATATTGATCAATACAGTCTTGAGCTCTTTGGAATGATTAATTCAACATCAATTATTCTTCAACATCCCTACTCAGAAGGAAACCACTGACATTTTGGGGGAAAATATTGTTAAAATCTGTCCCTTACAGTAACATTATATAACATAACTACTACTTCACCTTAAAAATAACAGCTCCCATATTGTTTATGTCAAAGTGCCAAACTGAATGATAATCAATGGCTTAAACTACAGCAATCAGGCCCTGCGACTTCCAAGAGAAATACAGCCAATGAAACCAATGTTCATCTCCAATATTCAGCAAGTACATTTTTTAAATACAATAAATTCTCAACAGAGTTTGGCCTGTTTGTTAAAGCAGCAGCTCCTCTGGTTTGGAAAAGCCTCACAAGGAATATGTTCAGCAGTGTTTCAGGTCGGTTGAGTGGGACTACGCCGTTACACTCCAGTCAAGCGAATGATGGGCTTTGCTTTCTGTACATGAAAACCGCTTAATCGCCAGCACGTGGGGCCCAACAAAAATACTACCACCTGAGGTAATTTGCATGGTGTTGCTTTAATACACAAGAGTGAGCCTATATTTTTAGGAGTGACCCACAGGAAGAACAGACAGCTAATAGAAACTGGGCCTATTCTTTGTTTCACTCCCACCGCGTGTCCTCATTAGTCATACAGCTTTTTTATTTTGGGGGACGGTCGCTTCTCTTTTGATCCAGTTATGCAACACAGCAGGCATGTACTTGTAATGTGAGAGTGTGTTATGTCGTCAGGAATAGTCGAGCCACGGAACACACAGACCCAAATAATATACTGCAGGAGGAAAATGAAGAACCAAGCTAAAACTACACCTACAAACCTCTGTAATGCACACTGGTTTGATGAGGGCGCATGTTGTATGGCATTTCCTCCACAGCCCACCTCCCATTTCCTCCACGCGTGTCATTACACTCCTTGATAGTGGGGCAGGCCAGCATGTGGTAACCCTCCCCCTGAACACAATCACTTCCATTGCTTCTAACTGAATGCAAGTTAAAGAGACTTGGGGTGAAATACTTTGTGATGCTCCTGTTGTGGCCTTTTTAGCAGGTTTCAGTGCTGGTCCTTGGACGCCTGGACCCCAGCCCCTGAGACTACTCTCCCTGACATGAAGTAGCATTCACCCTCCACTTCCTCCACCTGAGCGGCCCTTGTACAGCTCACAGGTGGCTCCTCCTGCTCCAAACTCCCAACAAAAACACTGGTCACTCGCTGCTACAGGATGCCAACAGATTCACTGGTGACAGATCTCAGGTCACTAGCGGGGATGCAGGAAGTCAATCATTTGACAGTACTCAACTCGTGTGTTTAGAGTGGTTAAGCATTGTACACAAACAGATAAGTGTCCTTAGCGGGGTTGCAAAGGGAGTGTAGAGCTGAAAGCATGATTTCGTATGGAAAACAAAGGTTCCCTTCAACTGAATTCATCATTATTCAACATGCTGCCCGAGTAGTCTGGCGTGCCAGACAACATGAACTCACACTGACAAGAATGAAGCATTGAAATCAGCATTTCAGGAGCAGAAGGAAAACATTTACCACAATATTGTCAGTACTGATCTCAGCCTGTGTCCCTCTGCCTTAGCCTAGCTGCGTGCCAACTGATCCTCGCCAAATCCTGCTCCACCTCAACTTCAATGACCTTGAGTCGTTATGGCACATTTAAGGCTTTTGTGTTTTATTGAAAGTGAAATGAATGCTGAGAGAGAGAGAGCATGCTCCAACCTATGCCCTCGCACATTCCTGTCATAGTCCAACCTCAGATCTAAAGCTTACAATATCCTTGCCACTGTTGTCAGACCATTATTACGACGTGCTGGAGAACAAATGAAAAGAACTGCAGACACGCAACAGCCAAAGTCAGCCCCCTGTCTTCTTCACTGTTGCTAAGACAAGAGTGGTGTGAAATGAACTCTCATTAAGGTAGATTAAGTGTTACATTGGCAACACATTAACTCTGCTTCAGTCAGCAATGAAAATGGACATGCGGTGTGAGAATTAGGGCCACAACTAACGATTCTTTTCATAATCAATTAATCTGTCAATTATTTTCTCGATTAATCGTTTAGTTGTTTGGTCCATAAAAATTCATAAAATGTCAATCGTGTTTCCCAAACCTCAAGGTGACGTTTTGTCCAGACACCAAAGGTATTCGGTTTACTGTCACAGAGGAGCAAAGAAACCAGAAAATATTCACATTTAAGAAGCCGAAATCACAAAATCTCTACATATTTTTCCCTATTGAAATTACTTGAACCGATATTTATAATGTTTTACATTTTTGTGTAAATATTGTATAGATTTTTTTATATGTGTGCCGTGTGAATCGTGCTGCTGCTACACCAGAATTTCCCAGCTTGGGATGAATAAAGTCTTTATCTATATCTATCTATCTATCTAAATGTGATGCGCTTACAGTTCACCTGTGAGGTCACTGTTCGAACCACACACACACACATACACCCACACACACACACACACACACAGAGAGAGAGAGAGAGTGACACACAGACACACACACACCTGTTTGACCACACCTCTGTCACCACCTGAAGGGTGACGTTACATAAGAACACTATGGCGTTTGTTCAAAGTGCCTGAATGTGTCCTGCTACGTTTACAAGACAATACGAGGGTTTTCAACTATTGAATTCAAAGAGGGAGGGGGACAAAGTTTTAGACATCAACACAAGCCGATTCAGATTCCAGGTAGTGGCTCGAGTCTCATAGCACAGAGGTGGTTCTATTAACTACGAGGCTGTCGCATGTCCGCCACGGCAATTTAACATCAGGTTCAGACCCTGTCGAGTCGCTCGAGCAGCTCACTTCTGGCTTTTCTGATCGTCTCCAACGTGACGTTTGCTTCTCGAGTGAAACTGCCGCAAAGTGAGACGACGGCTCGGTTGAGTATCGGTCAGAGTCAACGACTTCTTCAGTGTAACTCACGCGGTTCGGTCCTCGTCTCAGTGAGTCAGTGTGTTTTCCTTCCCACGGTCTCTTCCTTCCTCGCCTCGCCTCGGTTCAAACGAGAAAGCTGGGGCTTTTCGTTTCGCTGTCGCCGCCGGTAGTTTTCTTCACCCAGCCATTAGGAAGTTCATGCGGCTTCTGCTCTGCTGCTGTTGTATTCCGAGCCCATCCCCCATCCACACACACTGGTGTTCTCTCACACACACACACACGCGCGCACACACATACACACACAGAGTTGGGACGTTGGGTTTTTTCTTTTTTCTTTTTCCACCTTCGGTTTCAACGCTTTTGTATTTAAAAGCAAAACAACAACCCGTTCCCCTTTTTGCAGTCGTAATGGAAGTAAGGGCTCGCACTTTCCGCTTATTCTCCTCTTTCCATGGCTGTCTGTCCGGGTCTGTCCGCGACCAGCGGGGCAGGGAGGGAGTTTGAACCGGGGGAACACAACAGCGGTTTGCCCGCCTTACCGTTGGCTCCACACTTCAGCCTGCCCGCACAAGCGCCGCCCCCGAGCCGGAATACTTCCTGGGGAGGAGCCAATCAGGCGCGCTGCCCTCATCGCAGGCGGTCCGCCGGAGCTTGTCACGCGCCACACCGGAGGAGGTATGTCGGTTATCGCGATGACTTCAGGTGTAACTCTGGGTGTTTTCCGTTGGAAGAAGCCGCTGTTCTTCTTATCCGGGGTAAGTCAACATGGCAACTTATGCTGAAAGCCTTAACTGCTACAGAGCAGGTGAAGAAGTTCGAGATAAGCGGTCAAAACCAGTCACCGGTACAATTACTGACCAATCAGATCACTGGATAATTAGCGTCATCATTCTACAGGTTCTTGACTGGGACAAAAGAGTTTAGAGTAATATGACAACTAATAAAGCGCGGCAGATATTTAGCTAAACAGTGACTGCCCACTTTTAGATGGCTCTGGTTCCAGAAGTGAATTTCCGATTCACTCACTTCAGTGATGTTTCATAAAATTCCTATATAAAGAGTTTTAAACCTGGATCCGAGCCAATGAACCACGAGATGAATCATTACCATAAAACATTGTATTCTAAGCAAAAAAACCAAAAAGAGAACAAGACTGTGTACATAATTATTGTAATGGGCAGTAAGCGATTTCGGAGAGAGCTTGTCTCTCCCTTTGTTCGCTTACTGCCCCTTTAAGAGTCAAGGAACTACTCATCCCATAAACCATTGCGAATGCCTTTCCAACGATTCCATCCAATCACAGCCGTCGTTGTTACGCTTTAGGTGTAGATAGGGTGGGTAGTGTAGTACTCAGTGTAGTAGTGTAGTAGTCAAAGCTATCGCAAATAAAACTTTTGTTTTTCTTAAAACAAGGTTGATATCATATGGATTTGTGGCTTCTACAGGTGCATATAATTAATAATAAAACGTAAGATTATGTCTTTTATTAGAACAATGATTCAAACACTGATCAATATTTCTCATGATCATGAATGAACAGTTCAGTGTTTTTGACCTAATCACATATTAACATCACTTCAGCTTCTCTTCATATTTGTTTGATCATCGTAAGAAAAAAGTCCCAAAATATTCACTCAATAGTAAACTTAATAAATTCCTGTTCTCATTTACATAATATTTTTAGGCTGATTTAAAATTTTGAAAAATATTATGAGTGGTTCTTTTCTGTTTTAGTTGTTTGATCTTATTATTGTCATTTCACTTTGTAGAGCATTACTTTTACATGTCACCTAAACCAAACTGACCTACACATATCAGCATTTCTTTTCGTATCATATTAAAAACTTTAGTAATGGGCCCCCGGAGATATCGCCCATAATTATCGACTCCGCCCCTTCCACAGGGAAAACCCAGGGTTGACTGAAACAGTTGATATCCAGCTTTGTAGTACAGGTTGTGTTAGGTTATGTCAAAACGCACAAAGAAAACATATCCAGGGTGTGTTGAACTTGCTTTGTAGTACAGCCCCTGGGTAGATCAGTTTCACCCAGGTTCAGTAGGTTTCAGTGCAACATACTGTATAAACAGGAGTCTGTTGATAGTTTGCGCTTTTCTTACTGTCAACTAATCCGACAAGTATTGTCTTTTCATCCAAAGCCTGATATGACTTATTCATCTGTAAGATACACCTCAGTAGTTATCCCAAAAACTATTAAAGCATACAAGAGAGCCCTATATTTACAGAGGAGTAATAGGGCCAGGCAAGAGGGGGGAAAATGAAAGGAGGAAATTGTTGGTTTTTCCTTTTTGCATTTGCATTCCCTCCTCTTTTCATTTTTTTTCTTAAGCCTGGCCCTAATACTCTTCCGTACATATTGCAATGGGTTACTTATTCATTCACCATGAACATTGGCATTGCAGCTCTTTCCATCTAACTTCTAACTCTAAGAAAGTGATTGAATCTTGAATATTATATAGAATATTTTCCCAGAATATCAAACTGCAAGTTTCCATAGGTCAGACAAAATCATTTAAACACTTTTTTAGACTTAAGACATTTTCCCTCAAAGCCACAGGAGACTATCAAGCTAATACTGCTCACAACACTTTTGGAAATCTAATGACTAGATAAAATTCTGTATGATGGCCACTCTTTCCCTAAAAGACCTTTAAAACTCTTTGAGATCCAAGATCCATTTCAGCACAGAAGTATTCAAGTGTGATATGAGAACATAGCGCCTCACCTTCAGGCCTGTACTGAGCAATGATGGTGACGGTCTGTCCAGCTCTCTTCAGTGCTGCAGCGGCCTGCTCATGTGTGGCGTTCCTCAGGTTCACTCCATTCACCTGCAAAAAAAAGCAAGAACAAAAAAAAAACTTGTCAGATGTCAGAGTAGATCGACAAGGTGTGTCGCTTGTCTAATTCTTGAGCTCTTTAGAAGAATCAAATCCAACTAAATGGAGCAACATCTTTCCTCAAGCTGAATAGTTTCATTTCAGCCATAGGAGATTTAATCTGGCCTCATCGTGTGAGGATATGACATTAATAACGACCATTAATATATGTACGAAAATGATGTGACTTTTACTGCAAGATAAGACTGCTCACTTTGAATAACCTTCTTAAAAATAAGTGCCATTTTAGCTGTCAATGTTAACACACCATCTACATTTATTTCTCCACCATTTGGTTGAACTAATTTTTTTCCATATAATGTGTGGAAATTCATTTTCAGACAGCGATATGTCGGTAAACACTGGATTCTGAAAAGGTTAAGAGTTATGAAATACAGGTCAAGGGATTGAAATGCGTAATTGATTGGATATTTTATTGATTCACAGAATGCCCATGTCTGGCAAAGCACTGCTAAGCTCCATGTGAGGTGTTATGAATTGAATGACTTGCCCAACGACATTTCAGTAGGGTAGATGTTTGCTGGCTTTCTAAACCCTTTTTATGAAATCCTCATTACTCTGACAGCTGGAGTCAGCTGAAAATCTTCCAGAAATATTGTTAATGTGGATAAACAAAAAACTGAGGTTGAGATACTGACCGAGAGGATCCTGTCGCCCCTCCTCAGCTCACCGCTCAGGTCAGCCGGCCCTCCTGCCAGGATGAAGGAGACGAAGATGCCTTCTCCGTCCTCCCCACCGACGATGTTGAAGCCCAGGCCCGTGGAGCCTTTGTGCAGCAACACCTTCCTCGGCTCCCTGCCAAAACAGAGTGACAGTGTCAGGGTGAAGGGCAAGACGAGGAGGGCAAAAGGAGAAGAGATGAGCAGATAGAGAGGCACAAACAGATGTGTACACAGAGGATGTTTCAGACAACAGCCGTCTTCTGCTATTTGATCCCAAAACGTTGAGTGCATTCAGCATAGGCAGGTACACGCAGGCCTACAGCAGCAGAAACACCCCAACACCCACATGTAAAGCCTGTTGAGCTCTCATTATTTACCAATGTGGCAAAACTATTTTTTTCATTTCACAATTAACACTCACACCCACATAAATCAGCAAAGTGTTAATCTATTTAAAGTAAGGGAAAACTATATTTTTCAGTTTTATTTTCATAATAAAGTTGCGCTATCTTCTTTAGCTTAAGATGGACAATAATAAAACAAGGTCAGAGCTGTTATCATTACACCACCGATAAACCTACAGGACACTATGAACTGGTAGAAACAATGATTACAGAAAAAACAATTATGCAATAATCATGTTGCCAATAAAGATATTTTGGATTACTTTGATTACCACTTGGATAGCACTCATTACTATGTGAGCAATAACACAAGCAGCCACGTCTGCATCCAAATGCAGCTTATCCACTGACTGGAGCACTTTCTGCTTATGCATGGCAATCTCATGGAAATGTGCACACTTGAACACCCACTCATATTAATGTACGCAGAAACAATGAGCTACCTCATGCTCAACAGACTCGCTGAAGCTTTAGCTTTAGCCACCATGACTCATCCTCCAGCAGGCTTTTCAGACTGCCTCAGTTTTAAGATGCTAGAGAGGCCAAACCGCTGCTATGGTCCAGCAAAAACCCACTGGGAACACACTTCATAGGAGTGCAAATACACACACAGCCCGGGAAGCTCAGCATCATACTTTCACGCACACACATACTTCACACACGAATACACACATAGGCATGAATTCAAGCATGTGCATAGACACAAGCGTGCACGGAAACACATTAAACACAGATTCGTTTCCTAACAGAAAACACTGCATGGTTCCTATTAGTGGTCTTCTATTGCAGTCCTCATCCTGTGGTCTACAGAAACAATTCTGTCTCAATCCCTAATGGCTGAGCTCTAACTTTGCTGTTAAGACATTTTCACAATGATGGCAGCTGAGGCAGCATTCCAAACTTCCAGAATCATACCCATAAGTGACTGGAAAGAACACTGCTTACTACATTAAAAGAGATGAGGAGCAAACGGAAAAATCCTGAATGGTAAAACAGTGGCTGCAGAAAGTTTAACCAGACCGTTAAACTGTCTTCATCTAGTGACACTTAGATGCAGTGTTTTTGCAAAACCACTGAATACGACACACGAGTAGCAACCTAGTGACTGCAGGATTCCTTACAAGTAGCCGTATGTTTGTACAGAGCAGAAAAAGGACATTTTCACTACAAATATACTGACATGGGTTAAAACATTTGCACTATTATGTTCTTGCTTTTTTTCTACAGTGTGTGAGATTTCTTAGCACGAAGGACAAAAGAATATATATTAAAAATGGCATGTGGCAATTGCCTTTATGCCACAACAACTGACTTCCTTTCAAGTCAAGCTTAAAATAACTTTGCTTTCCATCTTGAGCTTTTCGTCACAGCTTGACAAGGCACACAGATCTCCATGGTTACCTTAGGATCCGGATCCGGTGCTTGCTTCTGAAAGAGCATTTCCTAACTGTTCGCTCAGGCAGGCTCCTCACCAGCGACATTGAAGATGAGATGTTGACCGTGAACATGATGGCTATGGCACATCGCTCACCTCACCTCTTCGTCCACAACCCCTCTGCGTATCTGGCCTACCCCTAAGAGAGGAGCTACACATTTAGAAGCTCCTGCCTGATGTTCCCTATCTCATCCTTGTGTGCTGTGATGGGAAACAGCTCCTCTCTGGGCTGTCACAAACATTCTCTCCCAATATTCGCCTGTAAGGCAAGGCTCAACACTTTAACCCTACCGCTTCCGGGCAAATCACCTTTGTTCCATTCTGCGGGAAGAAACCAAAAATCACACCTTACTCAAATCTGGAATAACCAGGGCTGCATATCATCAAGAGCACGGGGACTTGGGTGTGTCGGAACTCGGGTGTGTATCCAACTTTGGTCTCCTTTCATTCTGTGCTGTCCCCTAATCTCTGCTCCGATGGGTCCAGCCCCCCTCCTCGAGTGCAGCACAACAGCATTCCTGTCTGTTAGCCTGGCCCTCTGGAGACTAGGCAGAGAAATATCCCGGAAACTCCTTGCTACTTTGTATAAGTGTAATTTGTTTGAGCTAACTCTCACAACCTTCCGCCCTTGAATTTGATGACCCAATAGTGTTGCACGCTGGGTGGCAAGCTACAATACCTTAGGTGAAAATATTGTACATACTTCTGTGAAGAATGAAAACACAAGTCCAGAGTGTTTTTGTTTATCTTACATTTGTTCTCCAAAGAAGCAGCATGCACAGGTGTTTTTACATGCACTATTTGTTTGAAGGATGTGTATCACCAGGCAGTTTTCATGGAAAGTGGGAGTGAATTCCTACTCTTTACAAGTGGGGCGATCAAGTCCCCCCTCTCTATCACAAGACCTGCCTTCCCCTCCCATCCACCCCTTTGCCTTTTCATCCATGCCAGGAATGTAAACAGTTAGAGAGCAGTGAAGACACTTTCTCTCTGCCCAGCCATTTATCCTGCGACTCTTTTCTCTAATCAAAACCTTCCACTGCATTTTCCCTGTCTTCTTCTAGAGTTTTGGCTGAGGCGGTCGCAGCTCAATCCTAGAGCGGTGAATGGATATCTGGCCCGCGGGGTTCAGCGGGTCACACTGCCCTGGAGTCAGCCCAGTAATTGGCTCTGCTTGGCTGATTAATGGCGGACAATGCAGATGGACGCCATTTTCCACAGACACTACCTCTCTCGCAGCACTTTATCACTCCCATTCCCTGAGCAGATCACATCAGCTTATGTAAAGATACAGGTACAGATAAAAATAAAATGCTGCTCTGTCTTTTCACTGCTTAACTTTCAGCCAAAGATTTTCTATGTCTTGCCTCTCCCTTCTCCATGACCTGCAATTTTCCTCTAATATCACAAAAGGGAAAAAAAAATTCGCTGCTAAGTTGATAGACAGTTAAAGATATTTAAAGCCTCTCACTGTGACTATGAATAAAATTGGAGCGTTGAATGATTAACACCTAAGACGAGTGATTACTTTTATAAGATTACTCTTATTTCAAACTCCCCTTTGTGCCGTCCACAGTCCAAAGGTCAGAGTTCCTCGCTATTGACGACAGAGATCCTGGCCTGCCCAGTCAAGGGTTTTGTGTTTGTGCGTGAGACACAAAGTTACTGATTAGCTCACCTGCTGCTGCCGTCCTCCAGCTTCTGTATTTACACAAGCTGTGCCTGAACAAAGCAGCCTGACTAGCATGCATATTTAATCCAGAGGTTTTATCTGGTATTGAGTCCAATGTGGACAGTAACAAGGATGCAGGGGAGCTGTGTACAGTACTGACATACCTCCAGAAAGGGGGTAATATCAGATGGAGAAGATGGGGGGGGGGGCTGTCTGTGATTACACCACTGAGGGGGATGTGCAGATGGGCAGAGCGCGATACAAGCTCTGACTCATTCCTCAAAACCAGACTGCTCCACTTCTGCGGAAGCATGTGCTTACTATAGAAACCATTGAAAATAACCCCTCCTGGTCAGAGCCAATGGGGAAGCTCCTGGAGCTGGAGGGAGGTGTCTTTTATCTGCCTGTCAGTCTGATGGAGCCGGATGCTCATCTGCTGTGACTGGGATCAATTCAGTTGTCGGACATGAGGTCCCAAACCATGCCACTCTTTTCTGATTCCACAGCAGACATGACACACAAGACCCGCTGCGGGCAAACAGGTGCATGCATGGTCACAGTGTGCAGGCTGTTCTCATCTGTAGCATTGATTTATGAGAAGTCTGATGTGCAGGATGTATTCGTGTGTCCCTGTCACAATTGCGCATTGCACTTGAAGCTGAAGTATCTGCGTGTGGGCTCGTATGTGCCAGCACATTATGAGCAAACGTCTGAGTGTACAGTATGTGTGTGTGATTGGTGCTGGCAACATGGGGGGATGAGAGGGGTAAGACCTGAGTGCATGGCCTGGTTTTCCCAGCATGCAGATGAATCATGACAGCTGCAGGACTGTCTGCTGCTACTGGTCTGCTGGCCCGCATCGGATCAGGCTCTTACTCCCCATTACATTTATGGTAGCAGCAAGACTCTGTGTTTATATTTACATACACAGAGCAGCAGGCAAAATATTCCAATGCTGCAAAGCAGAATTTTTGTGTTGGGTTGCTCCCATAAGCCTTCCAATCGTCCTGTACAGTACTTTCTTTTAAACACAACAACCTGCCCTAATTTACAGCCAAACGGGAAGACCAAAGTCTGTCCTCCACACACACACACACACACACACACACACACACACACACACACACACACACACACACACACACACACACACACACACACACACACACACACACACACACACACACACACACACACACACACACACACACACACACACACACACACACACACACACACCGGACACACAAACACACAGAAAAACACATGTTGGCATCTGTGTATGGCATTTATGCTACACAATAATGGTGACATTAAACGCAAACACATTACGTGATAGCAATGGTTCACAGAAAAATTGGGGCATTCATCCATGAAGTAATGCACAAAGGACAAGATTGTGGGTTTAATGTAAAAAGATATTTACAAACAGGAGTCTTTTTGCACATTTGACGATGCCAAACAGTGAAAAAAACTAAACAAGCATTGCCATAAATATCAGGTATATTATTGTCTTCAGCGGTAACCACAAATAAAAGTAGCTTGGCTCAAGATAGAGGCTTAGTTTTATCAGAGCGTCCTGACAGATGGAATTGAGCAGCTTGTGGGAGCGTGAAGCCCTTTCGGCTGCTCTCCTGTGGAGATGTGTTTGTGAAGAGCAGGTACGACTCCATTTTAAACAGTGATGAATAGAGCACCATTGTTTGAGATTTATAGATGTGAGCAGAGCAGAACAAAATTAATGGACAAATAATGACTAGGGGAAGGCCATTTAAAATGGGAAACGTAGTAGTCATAGTAGCCAAACCCCCCCCCCCCCCCCCCCAACACACACACACAGATAATACACAAAGGGTAAGAAAGAATCAGATTGTTGTTGTTTTTTGTTACTTCTGCTCTATCGTTAATTTGCTGCTGTTGTTGTTACGATATTTAGTTTTTTGAATACATACGAACAGGACCAGCATATAAAACATTAAAGTACACATGAGGTGGGGGAACATTTACATGCAAACATACAGACAGAGAGAGACAGAAATATAAAATGAGCTAAAGAAAGAAAGCCCTGCTTGAAAATAAGAGGTCTATCAACAAAAATATCAACCCACCACCCCCCTCCGTGCCTTTGCTCTCCTTCTTCTTTTTCTTTTTCTTCTGTCCATTGCTCATCTCTTTCTATTTCTGTTTGTGTGATTTGTTTGTAGATATGGTACCATGTACAACTGGCAAGGGAGGTGGCCTCCATCCCTGTCTGGCCCTACTGCTCTGTCTGATGAGCTATAGAGAGGAGGATTAGCTGAGCAAGGCGTGATGGACTAGGTTAGTACCTGCCAGAGAAGGGGAGTGGACCTTGGCACAAGGGAGCAGGGGAAGGACAGAAGCCTCTGTAGAGGGCCTGGGGCACCTTGCTGTCCCCAGGTTTGTGGATGACACTGTAAATAGGTTCAGCCCTGCTGTGGGGTACAGGAATCACAGTGAACGGGACAAGTGTAGGACAGAGATAAAGCACACATACCAACAAAGGTGTGACAAATGCACATACAAGTCATGTAGACGGCTTGGACAAGGACATTGCAGGGGCCACACAACTACAGTCATCCAGTAACACATTCACTCCAAAAACACACACACAGACACGTAAAAGCGCCTACATGCAGTCACGCACAGGGACAATTCCTGCCTCTCCCCAGAGGTGTTGGGTTAAGATGACCTAAGGCCTCGTGGGACACTCCAATCAAGCTCCTATGAATGCTTCTTGTGATCCAGTACTTGGATAGGAGGCCAAAGGTTAAACTTCAGTCATAACAAGTAAAAGAAGTGACAAGGGGCCTCGCTCATCGCACAGCCCCACACACTATCGAGCTAGTCGTACGCACCACCATGGCCCTGATAAGTTCAAATGTTTAATCTAAAGATTTGTTCTGCTTCATCAAACACAAATATGTGCACGTATCATCAAAGGAACCATGACAACGCCTGGAAAATAACGTCAAAATGGATGCGGGTAGAAACAAAAAGAAACGTTGAAAATTTGAATGATATGTTTTAGAAACTAATTTTTGCCCCAAACAATTGTGTTCTACATATTCCTTAACTGCAACTACACCAGCAAAATACCAAAAAGGCGTTTTAGCTGATCTCCCGTGGCACACAAACTATGTGCTATGATTCTGTGAAATCTGCATTCATAGAGCCTGTATGGGTGTGATGTATGGTGGGAGAGAACAATTCATGAAGATCTGGTCTGTAACATACCTTGTGAAGTCTTCCTCCCCCAGCATGTGGCGGGGAACTGGCGAGTACCTAGACGGGGTGACCTGGGGCGGAGGGTACACTGGCTTAGGCTCCATTGCCCCCATGTAGTTATGGCTGACGTGGTTGTCCACCATGGTGGGGAAGGCTGGAGGGAGGGCCAGGCCAGTAGGGGGAAAGAAAGAATGATTACAACACAGGTGCAAAAAAATAAAATGAGGTATCATTCTGCAAAATGATTGATCAAGACGGAAAAATAAAACGGTTGCCATTAAATTGACATTCATGGTCCAAAGAGGACGAATATTACTGGGTTTGACGATCCCCAAAGGTCAAAAAATGATTTGTGGTCAAATACCTTTGAAACTAATGACATACCACTTAGCTTTTTTAATATAGTGCTAATTAGCAAAAAATGAGCATAATAACATGCTAAAACCAAGATGTTACATTATACATAAGCATTTTGCTCAAAGCACAGCTGCACCTTTGCACAGCCACAGAGAGTTGCTTGCATGATTTGAGAGTCCGTCTTTCCACCTTATTGATTTTTCCTTTGGGAAATTGCATTTTGTAACAGCTTGGTTCTTTTAAGTTTTGGCCATATGTCTATATTATTATTATGTCTATTTGTATGTTTGTTACCAAAGTAGTTGTTGAGATGTGGTAATGCAGCACCGAACCAGTAATAGTTCCTAAGTGCGCAGGAAAACTATTAGAACACCGCTGTGTGTATGAGTGTGTCCAAAAAGTATGCTCAATCATAACAAGGATTTTATGAGCAACAGGAATGGTGGCAAAAACTACACAGATAAAACCCAAATTTTAAACTGTAATTTACAGAAGAAAAATTTGATTTAGGAAACTGGCTTGGCATAACCATCTCTTGTCTCTGTTCTCTTGTTCTAGGTCTATGTCTTACACAATCTTGCACAAACTTTCACGCATGCAGACTGATGTATGAACAGAGATGTCTCAGTATTCTACATCTGAGATTTAAATCTGTCAATCCTCATATACAAGGGGACATTTTACGACAAAGGTCCTTGTGCATGTAAAAGCAAGATCAGATTTCTCCTGATTTCTCAGATTCTCGTTGGAGGCATCTGAGCATGCCAAAACAAGTGTTTCACATCCAGATCATCTGACCACAGGCTGTACTGTCAGAGCAGGGTTAAGGCTGCATTAAGGGCTTGTTTAAAGCCCCCCGACAACTGCAAACATTCAGCACAAACAAAAAGCCCTCAATAGCCCCGTCTAATACTAAATCACTGTTCTGTGGAAATTTGAAATGCTGCAGCTCGAGATCGTGGGCTCTCATGAGCAGGTGGGATGTGAGAAACCGTCCACACTCAGTGGGAGGCAGAGAACTGCGCTTCTTGTTGTTGTGGGAGGGATTGTGTCTGTGTGTGTGCACAAAAAGTCACTACATTCACTATGTGGGTGTCTGGGCATTGCAGTTTTGGGGAGAGAACAGAGATCCAACGCAAAAATTCATGCAGGCCAGCTGAAAAATCTCTGATAAAGATAAAAAAGAACGTATGGACCTTGACAGTAAGAATCACTTTAACTTTCATCAGACGTTTTATATAAGTAAACCTGTTGTAGTTTCCGGGGCTGCTGCCTATGTATTTGTGAATGTAGACTGTAAAACACGCCAGGGCAGTGTATGAACAGCATTTATGAGCACGACTAAACAACGTGAAGAGGTAGATACGTACTGCTAGAGTAGTCTGGAGGGGCATACATGTCGTTGAGATGCACAGGGCCTGGCTTGGCCACCTTGAGGTAAACCATATCAGAGGTGTTCTTCAGTGCAGCCACTGCCTCCTCGTGACGCACGTCCTGCAGCACGATGTTGTTCACCTGAATGCGACGACGAGAGAGGGGGATAAATTGCTGTAACAACCACCTGAACACCTCGTGCCTTGACTGCACTGTGACAACATCACGCATCACACTATCCATCACACCAGCCAACACAGTAATGAATCATTGCTCAGAGGTATTAGAATAATTTTGTGCATTTCAGTAGCAGAGTGAAAGGT
Organism: Scophthalmus maximus; assembly: GCF_022379125.1. Taxonomy (NCBI): domain Eukaryota; kingdom Metazoa; phylum Chordata; class Actinopteri; order Pleuronectiformes; family Scophthalmidae; genus Scophthalmus; species Scophthalmus maximus. Next base: position 15,913,693 of record NC_061523.1, read on the forward strand.
TGGTGTGTTTGTGCAGCACTGAGAGAGGTCAGTAGCAGTAGGTAGAGGTTTTAACGATGCTCTCGATATCTACAGCTTGTGTTATAACACGTGAGATGTTGTCAGTCAAAAGTTTTTGAAGACCTCCTATTTTATCAGCTTTGGCTAACCTGAAGCAATTGGCTCAGTGCACTGTCAATAACAGACAAGAGTGCAAGTGAACAAGTAAAGTTAACTATGTGTGAAGTGTTGAAATGGATCTTGATAACTCTCTTATTAGACAGCCACACTAGATAACACGCTATACTGTTTAATTGTGCTGCAAAATGATGTCATCTGCATGTTGTCGATATACAGTTGGTCAACCAAACTGCTCTCAAACTGAGACTGTCCCTGTTTGATCATGTAAGGTGGAGGGCAACACATGTTTTCTTTATTTTCATTTCTCAGGAGAGTAACAGCTTTTTCTCTGTGGCGAACTAACGTTTGACTCCCATAATGACAGCAGATCTTTGTATTTTATTAGCTGCCAAGGAGAAACGATGACCTGATTTGTTCTTTACTAAGATCAGGTGCACTGGAAAGTTTAATCCAGTACACAGCAAGTTGAAACTATGTAGCATGATGCCTGAAAGCAAACTACTTGCCTTGCTCTCAAATGTTAACCCGATTTCATAAAAGTTTAAAAGTTTAAACTTTTGATTGGAACCACATCTGTGATTCAACAGTGTAAAAATGATCAGTGAGGTAAAAAGTCTGTAAATAGAAATTGGACTGACAAAGACTGTAGTGATGAGTCACCTATTGTTTGATATACATTAAGGCAAATGAAACTAATGCAATGTTTCTCACTTTCATACCCAGCTGACGGGGCTTTTTACTCTCCCATGGCATGGGACAATAAATTATCGATCATGCACAAAGCCATAAATGCTGACATGTGCTGCATGTCTCACTAAGCTAAGAAATGATGGAGCAACCAACCAGATAATGCGGTGTACTTAACGTGTCCCATAAACAGTCAGTTATCTACAAAGAGCACATACCCGCCCAGTTACAGCAATATGTATTAGTAATCAGCCCTAACTACTCAATTTCTTTTTTTTTAAACTAGCCAGTGAACTAAATGAACACCCTAAAAGAGCCCATTTTGATTTGAACGCTCAATACGTGACTCAGTCAGAGGGAGGTGCAGGCTTACAGCTAGCAGGCGGTCTCCAGTCTGCAGCCGTCCATCTTTTTGGGCAGCTCCTCCCTCTATGATCTTGGTAATATAGATGCTGTTGTCTCCTGGTATATGCTGGTTCCCAATCCCTCCAGCAATGCTGAATCCCAGCCCTGGTTGAGCGATACACACAGTCAGATTCAAAAATACATGTATGGAAAATAACCTCTGGTTTTATACATTTTTAGATATATCTAAATGTCTAGGTCTGTCTCCTCTATGCTTAAAAGTGAATTTCTTACTCAACGTCACCCTAAAAATCTTAACATTAAGTCCTTTTTTTCCCAAAATTTAAAGCCCATTAATCCAGGAAAGTAACGTACGTCTACAAATGTGTCAAAAAATGGTATATATTTCTCTGACCTTTTGGCCCTTTAAGCAAGTTGACTTCCAAAATCGTCTCGGGTGGGGCCTGCCTCCGTCGAACCAGCAGCCGCACCACTGGGCCTGCCTCCTTCAGGGCCTCCACCGCCCGGCTGTGAACCACCTCAGACACATCCACGTCATTCACACGCAGCACGCAGTCATTTACCCTGTGGAGGGAAAAGTTTTAACGTATACATTATACTTTCACTTGCATGCCAGCTTGTCTGTAAACAGACAACAGCGATGGAGTTACTTTGCAGCACAAAGGCAGGAAGAGACCCTAGCATGGCCAATGTAATCGGAAACCCCTAAAGCACATAAAAAACAACACTCCATTTCATAATTTTTGCATGTTTCAGGACACAGTGGTAGTGAGCGTTGGAGAAGAGAGAAAGGTAGTTAGAGAAGGGAGAGAGGACAGGAGGGGTGCAGAAGAGCCTGGTAAGAGTAGAACAGGATGAGGCTAACACGCTGTGGAGGGGAACTTACCCCAGTCTTCCGTCCATAGCAGCTGCTCCTCCTGGGATAATCTTGGTGATGAAGATCCCTGGATCATCCGGAATGTGGGGATTGTCTATTCCTCCAGCAATGCTAAAGCCCAGGCCAGAGTTCCCCTGCAAACAGGTTATGATTGGCACTTTCAGGAAGGAACAAAAAAACAACAACACATACTGTACATGTACACACTTAGATGGACCCAACGTGGACTCAAGGTCAGTACAACATGGCTCCTAAGTGTATTGGTAGAGGAACGCGTGATCGATGCAGACCGCTGCAGGGATTTTTCCAGGCACTTCTGATGTCCTTTTTTCATGGACGTGTGTGTGTGTGTGTGTGTGTGTGTTTGTGTGTCCTTGCATGTGACAAAAGATAATGCCACGTATTGCATTAGAGGAGGGCACTTCATTAAAAATGTCATGCTTATTCCATCAACCCACAGAGAGGCATCGGTTCTGAGAGATGCCCCGTGTCAACAGAAAAGTAGATTTATGATCTATAGTGACGTCATTTCTATTCCATAGTACAGAGCCTCTCACTCTCTGTGGGACAGACAGACGGACACTACCACCTCCTGCTGTTTGTGTTGCTGGAATGACCAAGGATCCATTTGGATCCACCGGGTCCAGGCACACTGCTGCATGTGACAGCCGTGGCCACTGAGACAGGCAGCAAACAAGACAGCTGAGAAAAGACTTCACTTTATTGTTTTCTATAATTAATGAGCTACAGTCGCAACAGATTAGGACAGAGGGAGGCTGAGGCCTCCCAGTGTGCTGCTCCGGAGCCGAGAGGAGTACACTGGGCCTTACCGCCAAATGTTACACACCCACAGACCTTTTAAAGTGTGACTTTGCCTAGTTTATTCAAGCCCTCCGCATGCAGAGATGCCACTTAGAGTTTGAGGGCCAGAAAGATGGTGTGCATCTATCGCAGGGTTGGAGGTGCATCCATATGTGGGTGGAATAATGAGAGAAGAAACATAAAGCTTTGCCACTACAAGCTGAAACACAGCTGACAAGTGTAGTGGTGCCTGCTGAACAATTGAACAGGAAAGCACTTTACATTTCTCGGTGTCTGCTGATGACATGTGCATCAGGATTATGTAAAAAGCGACGACGCCTCATTGGTGTGATTCTGTGCTCATACTCACATGAGAACACACAACGACAATTTATGTCTTACTGCAGTGATGCAACAGCTATAACTTCACCAACAAACAGTGTGATGTTTAATTTTCAGATTTTATCATATGGATTTATATTTTTCATGTTCTTTAGGCTCCATGGGTGAAAACTGATGTAGCTTACCACCACCTAGTGGTAAGAAATCCATCCATCATGCAGAAAATACATTAAGGAGGAATATGTAAATTATGGAAAAAAGATGCAATGAGTAACTCACCCTCTCTAAAATGATTTCTTCATATTTATACATCCCATCACTGCCATTTACCTGCCAAAATAAAAAACACATCATGGTTAGTTACATCACTGAGCCTAAATTATGCCTTTTCTTTTCTGAAAACATAGTGAGCAAAAAAGAGAAGCATGCAAAATCTTCAGATAAATCCCACACCATATGACACACAATAGCCCTACGTACAAACTGAATACAGAGAACCCTGGAGAATAGGATTATTGACAAAATAAACACAAGATACATTCACCACATTGTTTTACTAACTAAAAATATCACCATGAATTTTTTTTGTAATGTAAAGTTTGTTCTATCTTAGAATGCATTTGCACAAAAACGTGCGCATTCCCAACAAACGGGCTCAGGGTCAGTGGGAGAATGGATGTTGGTCCACATGGCGAAGACAATGTTGCTTCCAGGAAGATGCCTTTTCATCCACACACGTAAACAAGCTCATGCTCCGATACAGCGGGAGAGTGAATGAGAGTCATATATACTGTACAGAGAGAGAGAGAGGGAAACAGATACTTACATAAGGGCCTGCATCTAGTGAGTCTGCATTGACGATGATGGGGGGAGGGTTGGCCTGTGAATATGAACACATACACATTATCTCAGTGTGTGAGGCTGGCAGCACACAGACGTAATGCACCACACACACACACACACACACACATGCGCCGCGCACACACACACACACACACACACACACACACACACTGCCACTTGGGAGCAAAGTGAACGAACGCCACGAGCCTCTTTGGGGCTGAGGCTGTGGGGCGGTGGAAAGGTGTGAGGACTGAGAATGAGGGCTGGGGCAGAGAGACGCTGCTTCATTAACCGCCTCAGCCAGACGTTCTGCGGTCACCTCGTAAAACAAAGCTGGCTCTGGCTCCAGCTGCTGGGACAGTGTGTCTCTTCCACATCAGCTCCTTTTTTTCACTTCCACCTCACACACAGAAATAACCCCAATGTAGCATCACATTCAGAATGCAAGAGCTTTTTGTTTGATAACCATTCAGTCAATACTGTAACAGGACACTAATCTTTTAGATTTTGTTGAATAATAAAAAATAGTGCATGATGTTTATCGTTAGGGAAAGTAGCTGATTAATCGATTAGATGTCTAACAGAATTATTATAATCACTGTTATAATTATTATGATATAATTACTAACAATGATTTTGATAATCAATTATTTTTTCAAAGACATTTATAAATCATATATTTTTTCAGATTATTATTATTATCATAGTTATTTGAATACCTTTGCTGTATGTACTGTTGGTTAAACATTTTACAGTTCTGGGAATTTTTCACTGTTTTCTTAAATTTTGCATGTTACTTGGTCACTTTATGAATAAAATGAACAGTAAACAATTGTTATTTATTAATGGAAAAAAGCCAATATTTGTTGTTAACATCTCCTAAAAATTGTGAGCATTTACTCTTATACTTTTTATCATGTATTTGGGTTTGTGTGAAAAAAAATCAAGACGTGTGAAGACTTACACTGTAAGACTGACTCATTCACACCATTCACATTTTGATGATGATGTATTTATGTGTCTTCTGCCATCTAATAGTTAGTCAACAAACAACACACAAATATATATTTCAATACAGCGTTTTCTTGATCCGAGATGGTAAATATAATTTTTAATCCTCCCCTCTGAGACCTATATACTATTTTCTTGGAAAAATTGACAATACTCATCAGGTTTTCATTTTCTTTGAGCACATCCAAAAGGTAATATGTAAACTGCAGATCAACTATTGGCAATATTGATGCATATTATCAGTAGCAGCCTTTAAAACCCAGTTGAACCAAAACAAGTGTCCATGGTTTAACTTTTCAGCTCAGCTCTATTGTGCCACCTGGTGTTTCTTCTGCCGTGTCAGGCCTGAAGAGAAGCTACAAGCTGAGACCACAGAGGAAAGTTGCCCTGAGTAGAACGTGTGAAGGTGGAGACGCACTGAAAGGTGTAGGAGCAGGTTGACGCTCCTCTTGTATACAGCAAACTGGCTGTCTACTTTTTTATTGATTTGACTGAGCTGTGTGGGTGAGGGGGTGCTGACAGTGCTGCTCTGGGACGTTATACTTCCTCAGGTGCAAAACTAAGGGGAAAATCACTCGCTGTTTATATTGCTCACGTGACTGTATATTCAAGGGACAGACATCGCAGTGTAAATGCCATAACATATCATGTCACCAGAAATGACTACTAATCTGCTCTGTGCACTACACGTTATGTTTTCTACTCATTGCACATACTGTTATTCAATATGAGAAGTATTCAAAATCCACTGTTTAAGGTTTTTCAGTCAAGCTGCACGAGGCCGCAATACTTCTGCATCCACGAGACAGTAGAACTTATACATCTGATCATTTGATCAAAACCTCACAAGTCGTTCAGGTCTCATTTCATTCTCCACACTTGGCACTGAAGCGAGTTCCCTGGCAATGAAGGTCTCTCTCCAGATAAACCAGAGCTGTAGAATTTGACCTGCTCCGCTCGGCGGTGATGCGCTATGACTCTGGACAGCTGTGGCTGGGAACAACCCCGACCCTCCCGCACAGTCAGCACAATCCGGCCTTCTTTCTAATCTGCATATGGACTAACAGATGCTCATGTCTGTGCGTGTGTTGGCACAATTCTCATTCATGCATTGCACTTTTTCACCCCGTCATAACATACACCCAAAATCCAGGAGAGGGTTCGGTAGTAAGATAAGCATCTGTATCCTCAAGTCCACGACAGCCATGTAATTCACAGTCAAATGTAAATGAAAACCCAGAAACCAAAGCCAATGCAGAAAGAAGAGATGAAAAAGAGCCTGGGGGCCACACAGGGGAATACATCGGCTACTACTGTCCCTCGGTGTCAGGCGCACTGAATCAACTACTGAGACCACATGTGAAAACACCTGTTACAATATAATGCCTGCAGTGCTCATAGTAAGTATCATAGTGGACCGATCACTGAAGCTCCAAGTCCATCTGAAACACAGTAAATCCACCAGTCGTAGAAAACAGCAGCATTAACCTGGCCCGGGATTGCTGCGTAATCCCTCCATCTGAATCTCACATAACAAGCAAACAAAAAGGAACAATGGAAAATAATCCCAGCATGAATATTCTCAACATGAGTTTGTTAAACCTTTTGCAATCTGTTGCGGTAACTCGGATTAGATTGGATTACCCCTCCTTCCTTGCGACTGTTGGTGTATTCTTCACTGTCAGAGAAAAGACAGGTGATTAAAGAGCGAGAGATCTGACCGCCACTGATGTTTTATGACACATGGCGTCAGTTGCGTCTGTCAGGGTTGTAATGGGCCCACAGAGGACGAGCAGAGGACAAATGCCAAGTAACAGTATCTGGATTTTCCTACAGTGGGAGGCAGGTTGAGGATCACAGTCGAGCTGTGTGGTGAAGACAAAAGCAGTCTCTTATAGATTGATGTCAGTCCAGGAGGGGTTGTTGGGAATGTCTGTCAGTGAGTCGCAGGTGAATGTGGGTCAGGGAACTGGATGTAATTCAATCGGTGAAGCAGCAAAAGTTGCAGATGTGGTACTGTAGGCCTGAGTCTGAATCACAATATAGTTAGAAAAGTGAACATTTTACACTTGACTACTGATTTTCTAATTGACTACTCTGAGAATTGACTTTGCAAAAATCCTAGAGCAACCAAAGGCCTCAGATGGCAACATGGCACTACATTTAAATTGTATGCCTCCTCATTGAAAGGACAGTAAAACAACACAAGTTATGGTGGCATAATTTACACCTGGTATTACAATGTGATCTTTCTAGATTTATTATCTGGATAATGTCATCCAATCTCCAGGCATTCTGCATTCACACTTCATTATAAGCATCACTATTTTCTTGACTCGGCCTGTGATTAGATCACAGTATGCAAGTGAGTTGGTCAGAATTGGTGGACAAATTTGACACGTACCAGGTCACAGACAGTCGTAGCTACTATTGCTACTACTTGAAGCTTTTGCCAGGTTTGTGTAAGCTGCTGCTGCTGTTGCTGGTGGAGTGACTAGTAAGGTGACCTTTCACAGGTTGCTGGGTAGCTTTTTTCCCCCTTAATAATGTGGTCACGCTTTATAGATTGTATTCACACCTGGTTGAGATCCGAGCACAATGCCATCCAGCTGATCCAGTCATATTCTGAGCACAAGATATATCCTGGCATGTATAACCATGTGTTAACACGTGTTAATACAGGTTGCATGATAATGCCAGGTTTAAATAGGGCAGGTAAAAAAAAAAAGGGACTAAATGTGGACATGATTGCCCTTAATGTTCTTTTGATTCATAAATTTACTCATTAACAGTCGTTGTTTGATTGCAGATGTACTGTAGCTTATATGGACCAAAGGCTGAGAAATGGAAGCAAGTGAGCATACTGGACACAAAGACCTCCTGTACAAACAATGACAATGAGTCCAGACTGCTTCCCCAGCATGGGATCATTACAACAAGTCCCTGCTGACCACCAGGAGTGATGAGAACTCATTCGCCACAGTCCTTTCTTTCTCTCGCTGCCTCGTCTTATTCACCCATCTGCTCTCGATTGTTTCCTATTCATCAATCTATCATCATGCTCGTCTGTCAGCTGAGATTGTGTCTCTGTCTCTTGTCCCTCAGCATCACGGTTCGTGTGTATCATAACCCCCTTGGCATTACACCACACAACGCGCGCTTGGCTGCAGACCCCCAGGACAGTAACGCTACAAAGACTCCCACTGAACCTTGGCAAGTGGCAAGGCACGGGCTCCATCCAAATTGTTAAATAATCAATGTGTTCCCATGGTAACCGGTACTCGTACGGCATTGGCCGGCTGTCCTGCTTAGCCACCTCCCCCCTGCTTCACCTCTCAGGGCTCTCAACTGCAGTTAATGCAGCTCTGTGTCTGGCCATAGGGTAGGATGACTGTCTTCAGCATATCACACACACGCGCAAGCACACGCACACGCACACAAACACACACACACACCACTAGAGTCACCGATTACCTCTGTGTACTCCTTAATCCCTAAAAAGCCAAACGTGTAGAAACAACAATGTTGTGTGTTCACGAGGGATTTTGTTTCGGCCACTTTTGGACAAGCCATGCTTCCTGTTTCCCACGTGCTTCTTTGAGCTAAGTTAACTGGCTTCTAGGGTTAGTTTACCACACATACCATCAATAATCTCGTCTAAATCCTGGCAAGAAGACACATTAGCGTGTTTTCCCAAAATGGGAAACCTTCTGTAATTGATATAAATAATGTATGTTTATGTAATGGGGTTAAATGGAGTAATGTAATGGGGTAAACGAATGGCAAAAAACATGTGCTGCAAACAAAACAATAAACTAAACATCATCCGAAAACTAAATCTAATTTAAAAAATGCTGTGGTATATCCTGTGTGACGTGCCTATGCTCTCCGACTGATGACATTAGTATCACGACTAGGAAAGAAGAACAAGACCAGTGAGGAAGGTTAAGCCTGCTGTACTCTTCTTCAACAGTCACCATCGCTATTTTTGTGTTTTCAAAACCTGGTCTTCCTGGCAGGTAGAGCAGAGGGGAGGAACAAGAGGGTGCAGCATGTGCACAGTGACGGCATGCTGACAGGGCAATAACCCCCCTTCTCCTTAGCAAACATTTCCACATCAGTTCCTCTACCGACGAGCCACACCGACACGACAGCTAATTCTCCAGTGGTGACATCGCAGTGAAATATGACAGCCCCGCTCAGATGAGGCACCCAGTCAGTCAAACGATATAGCTAATGCTGAAGGAAGCTCTTCCTCGCTGCCAAAATAAGAGCTAATACTGTAGGAGATAGGAGAATAAGGCGTGCTACGACGTCCTTATGATATCTAAAAAGGCAATGTTCCTTCATTTTCTGACGCCCCTGGTGGTGCTGCGTTTATGTTTTCCTGCAGAATGAGGGATGAGAGGCGCAGTCAGCGGTGCTGCTCTGATCCTCCGGCTCTCATTGGCCTCTCGTAGGCCACGCTGCAGTCCAATCAATACCTACTCAATTACCATGCACCCAACATCTTATTCACGCTGTGGCCCCTGTGCCGGAGGGGAGAGGGAAGGAGAGAAGCAAGGTGAGAGCAGAAGTGACAGATGGAGCTAAACAGGATGAACACATGACGGCCGAGAGATGATTTACTCGCAGGCACCATCGCAACTCAATGTTGCATTTTGTGCCCGGGACAAAGGCGGAATAATGAGATATAATAAAGAAAACCCCCGTAGCAATAAAGGTCAACTGCTCCTTTTCTCCTGCTACGACAAAATTAATTAAGTTCACCCATAAAACGGCCCCATTAAAGCTCAAAGTTTTCTGATTTGATGGCTGTGATTGAGCATTGTGACTGCGTTGCCCGCCCTCCCAACACACACACCGCAGACGAACATTCATGAAACCATAATTAATAGCTCGTCACAGCTGTCAGCAGTGCTCCCTCCTCATCTTTATGTAATACTACAAAAGCATGCTCTGGCTTACCTCTCTGCCATGCTGAGCAGCTCCAAATGAGAGAGCCGGCCAGTTTGACCTTCACAAAAGCGGCCACAGAGGAAGAAGTACTTAGTGTAACAAATATTATAGACCGTGTTGCTCCAGAAGGCCTTCTACATGTCTGCTGACAGCTGACGAGGTTTGAACATGACTGTCCTTGATGCATGTAGTGTACATGGACAAATCGAGTGTGTGTGCATGTGTGTGTACAGAACACAGCCCTCATTAATGTGTTGAGCTTGTGCTCTGACAGTTTTATAATATTTTGACTATTAGCTATGACATGAGTTTGTCATGCTTACATTCTACAAACTTGTCTGATAAAGGGTTCCACGAGTTATTGACATTTTTGTTTTACATGCATCGAGAGTTTGTTCTCACATAATGCATCACAGTAAAACATATAGCTTAGACACATAGCTTAGACCATCAATTGAATTCTTTTCATTTATCTTGTGCGCATTTTCCATTATGTGAGGTAAAAGAATCCTCAATAATATTGTGACAATGATTTCAGCTATATTGGACTCTATAAAGACAGCACTATGGCCACGGTTTACTGTACTAATAGTAACATTTTAGGATTATCCCGGTACAAAACTTAAGTTAATTTTAACACTATAATATTAATTTTAAGACAACCAGATTCAAACCACAGTAGAAAAAAGAAACCTGTTCTTTCTATGGAAGGATTTTTTTTTTAGATAATCAAAGTCTAAGTATTGTTTCTTACAGGTGCTCCCTCTCATTGCCACAGTCAAATGGGGCACAAAGGTTTATTGTTGCAAAAATATAAACCGTCAATAATGTGTGATATATTGTCATGTCCAATTACTGTATTGTTAATTTACATCAGTCTCTGGTCACAACCACACAGCCAACACCAGGAGGCCCAACCACAAAGTAACAGCTCTATGATGAAAGTTACCACATGTGCTATGGCGAGTGTCATCAGTATGCTTCATACAATCCCGCCCCCACTTACTCTACATCAGAGGTCAGTGCAGCATGTTACCTCACAACTCTTGACTAGTTGCTACCCCTTGTTGCTAAGCTGAGAGAGCTGCGAAGCTGGTTCCTATCTGGTGTTTTGGATCCTGCACTGGCCGACTACTGGTAACAGTGCACAACACCACACACACACACACACACACACACACACACACACACACACACACACACACACACACACACACACACACACACACACACACACACACACACACACACACACACACACACACACACACACACACACACACACACACACACACACACACACAGACACGATGCCATACGAGTGCTGCCATTTTGATGCCCTCACCACTGTCACGTTGTCTTCTCAGTGAACAAGGAACAACAAGAGTAATTCACCTGCGTTGAAGCAGGTGAGTCCTTTAAATTTAATTATTTGAATTCATCTCTTTTTTAAATTTGAGTTTGAGTGAGTCTGCAGTTTTGTCCCTGTGACGATTTGAAGATGCTGATGATGTTGCTGAGGTAACAGTCTTATTTTGACATGATAAGGTGAGACATTTCACTGTACCAACAGGTAACAGCAGTTACCCTAGATAACCTAGAGGGCCTAAGGGTTTGGTGGTAGTACATAGTGTTCAGGGTTGTAAAGCTCTCTGAATCTTTTGTGTTTTTGGCAATAAAAATAAAACTGGCTTGACTTGAATACATCAGTACTGATTAAAAAAAAACAGATTTAAAACAGAAGTCATATTTCTTAACATCTATGGAATATGAAATGTTCAGCCTGTACACATAACGCAAACATTAATATATCAAATCGGTAGTTTTACATAGTGGGAAATCAGCTTATTTGCTTTGGAGAGTTAGATGAACAGACCATAACCACGCAGCAGACTAGCTGAGCATAGATGGAAATGGAAACAGGGGGAAGAGTTATCTGGCTCTGACTCATTAGAATATTTTTATTTGTTTACTCTACACAGAAACCAACGTTTATTTGCCATTTTATGAGAAGGCTGTTTTTGGTTCTGGGCTGAAAGCAGTTTCCAGGCCAACGAGAGTAGTATTTAAAAGACAGAGATGAGAGTTGTATCAGTCTCAACTAACTCTTAGACAGAAAGCAAATGAGTGGATTTCCTTGTGTCAAACTGTTCCTCAGTCTCTCCTTACATCCCAAACTAATTGATCACAGGAACTCTCAGGAAATGTTCTCACTGAAGCCAAAAGAAATCCACATTAAAATTAGCAATCTCAAGCTCTTTACAAGCAGAAAACTCACCTGATAGTCGACAATGCTCTGCTCTTTTTCAGCGAGAGCAATCTGCTCTCATTCTTTTTTTCCCCCATCTTCATTTTCCCCCGTTCATTTCTCATTTTCCCCCGTTCATGAGCTGCAATCAGATCATTCCAATTTCAGACTTTTTCTTTTCTTTTAATCGGGAACATTGGACTGTAATTCTGCTTCACGGATCCAGTGATGTTGCAAACACCCCACCCCCCTGCACCCGGGCGCATGATAATGATCCCACACGATTTTCCTTAAACATGACTTTAGTGATTTGGACTTGCGTAAATGGAAACTCCAGCTCTTCAGCTGATGCTGGTTCACAAATCAAAATCATGAGACAGTGATAAAACTAGAGATCAAATACAGACTACTTAGAGATCCACTGTAAAAAATAATGTAGTGAAAATAACAAGGCAACAACTTTGACCCGGTTTCACAATGAAAACCATTCGTCCCTACCTCCCAGGGGACTGGGGCCTGTCTCTACATAAAGCAAGACACAGATCCTCCGGTCATGGTTGAGGTTTCATGCTGTTCTATAAGCTCCACTCAGGAATGCCCACACATTCACACATCTCCATTCACTACCCTTTGCTTGAATGTTGGCTCACAATAAGTGTAGGTGTTGAAAGTGATGAAGAATTACATTAAGTAGCACAAAGGGGCGAGGCAACAAAATCAAGGGGCCGTGCCTCTGATTTCCCTGCGAGAGTTATGAAAATTTGTAGCAGCAGAGGGAAAAACAGGCCTAATTTTAAACGTTTGTAGCATGTTTGTAGCAGATTAATTTGGCGATTACCAAATTAATCTGCCTCTGGTCGAGGGTCCAGTGTAGCCCGTCTTCTCTGCCCACCTCGGGTCGTGTTCGGGCACACTGTCCCTTGAATAACGCGTCTCAGCTGAGATCGGAGCAGCCATCGTACTTGCCAAAGAGACACAAGCACTGATCTGAAGACGCACAAACCTTTAAAACTGTAACCTGTGATGAATATATGAATTCTTGCAATAAAGTTTAATATGAGGATTGATACCACTCTCATTGTTATTCAGCTGTTTCAATCTCCACTCACTGTCTTCTGCTTGTAAATTCAAGTTCAGCGAGGCATGAAGGTGGTATAGATCTCATACAATATATATGTCCTTTGTTTTTGGACTGTTGGTTGGACAAAAGCAGCAATTTGAAATCTGTGACGGGCATCTTTGCCAACTTTTCAGAGATTTTGTAGACAAAACAAGTAATACAATTATAAAAAAAAAATCCTTAGTTGAAGCAGTATAGCAGCTCACTGACAAAACATGAACTACAAAAAAATTATTGACACATCAAACTGTTCTTTACTTAAATTAAATTAAAAGTAAAAAAAATAAAATAGTGATTAAGTTTCGCTGAGGATTTGTGCTCCACAAAGAGATTCAGTGTTTCATCAGAAAATCATAGCCAAATCAAATGATGCATTCAGACCTGGGTACACTAGACAATATTACAGTGTTAATAAAAGGCCATATTTATATTTAGCACACTGAACAAACAAAAGCACTAATTTGTTTGAATTCTCGGTGCACGGACTGTTGTTGAATCATTCCTCTCGTTCAGACCCCCTCCCACCCCTCCTCCCTCATTCCTGCCCGCTGAGATATTCTAGCGAGCATATGCAGAGCTTGGATTTGGCTGATTACATAATTGGAAATTTTAATGGTGAAAATTAATCCACAATGGCCCATATTGGGTTTTATAAGCAGGCTGATCAGGATCTGCAGGCTCTCAGTAAGCAGCAGCAGCAGTCGACGGACAATGAAGCTCTGCACTGGAAGAGCTCTTTATATTACTCAAGTGGCATGGCTGACACAGCAGTGCCCCACTACGGTGCTCAATAGTGCCGTTCAACACATACCTACAGCGCATTTCTGCATTGCAATTTACTCTGTGTTCCCTCTTATTATAGGTGCATTTTTCATATACAATAAATGTTTCCCTGTATTTGGACTTGGTGGGTCAGTGCGGCCGTCAAAGAAACTCCTGGAGATCCTGAAGGCTCCGGCTGCCTGCGTATCACCGTTGAGTAATTAGCTGAGCAGCAAAGCTACTGTGCAGCTCTGACTGAGCCTGCACCATGGCAACACACAGGGCTGTGTCTGAGCACAGCCCCCCCCCCCTCCTTTCCCTTCCCTTTCCTCTCTTCATCGCCGGCTTCTACCCCTTTCATCCCTTTCTTTATGCGACACCTCATTTCTTCACCCCTCCCCGCTGCCTTCCAGTCTCTCCATCTCTGCCCCTCTCCTTCCGTTGAATCCCCTCCTCTCTTGCATCATCACAGCACAAACTGACACAACTGAAAAGACACTCGCTGGTTCACATCGGGGGAGGGGTCGGTGGTGCTGACATCCTCGACATTGTCAACAGAGGACATATTGCGATTGGTATGATACCCATCAAAGAGCAAGAAAATATCATGCCAGCTGGATTATTTTTCCTTTATCAAGATAACAAAAAAACATTATTTTTATTTTGGTTATTATTTGAAAAGGTTTACATGCTCTAATGTTCAGAAAATACATCAGTCTCCTCAGACTGTCCATTCCTACAGCTCCTCTTTCCAGCCTCGGTTTGAAACACCTGGTTTTACCTCCCGTCTCTTTAAGGCTCCCCTCACGATATAGCCCAGTCTGCTCTGATTGGCCAGCTGGCCCACTTCGTTGTGATTGGTTAACCGCTTCCAGCGCATGTAGGAAGTGGCGCCCTCCGCTCTAGCTTTACCTGGCTGTCTTTTACCTCTGGACATTATTCCGGTCTTTTTGCTCAACATACAGGTATTTGTGGTGTCAACTTGAAGATCCAATCATCACTGAAGCAAATTTCATTCAAGAGAGCCAATTAAAACAAATGGATTGCTCTAAGTTCTCATATTGGCACTTGCACAGGTTAATTCACAAGATCAATTCATGCATTGAGTCACACAGGAAAACATTCCACCTTTAAAGTTGCCAGTATCTGCTTTTGAGAGATAATTAACTTGCTTATTTTTTCTGCCAAGGTAGCGTAACAAGTAAAAAAATGAAAAGGCAGAAAAATATCCTGTTATTCATCATTCATTCTTTGAATAGTTTCTTTATTTATGATGCATTTGCAAAGACCCATTATAAAAGCCAGCATGTTAAACTTGGACCTTGTGTTGTTGGAAATGAAAGCCACGCTTTCATAGCCTATTGCCAGATGAGCTGAACTCTGCTTGCAACTTTTTCTCAGAATTGATGTTTCAAATGCTGCCATATGCTTGTCAAATCATTTAAAACTATTTGTTTATTTACTATTGTTCCATGCAACACTGATTACAACATACAACAACCATGGTATCGTCTAATATGACTTAATGTTGTGCTGCGTTATATTCTCAAAATGATAAAACTATTCATGAAATAAGTCAAAAATGTGTTTGCATGATCAGGTATAGTTAACTAACACCCACAGTAGCAGTGCTTACATAATCTTCAACAGAGCGTCACAGGTGAGCTTCAGTACTCAAACAAGTAGCACTAAAATGTTGGACTAATCCTTTAACATTGTTTGGGCAACACTTGGTTTAAGTCCGGGATAGACACCTAACCAAAACCATTATCTTTTTTTCCAAACAGGAACCCTGTTTGCTTGGGGCATTCAATTTTCCTCCCTGACATTCTCCATTGCCATTCAACACAATCCAAGAAGCAGGTTCTTTTTCCACAAAAAAAGCACAAAGCAAATAATAAGTATTACAATGATTTTGTGCAGCATGCATTGTACTTATTTTTTAAATCATACTCCTATCTTTGGTATCAGCTCATACATTTTAAAAGTGGAATGTCAATGTAGAACGGTGCACACTGAGCCTGTGTTTTCTCACCAAATCAACATCTTTGCCATATGGATGCTCAGGTCGTTCAATGTTAATGCAGAAGGTTCACTGGAATTCACCCTTCATCTGTGTGATCATGGGGAAAGATCAGAGTCTGATGTTGTGCAGTGTGAAATAAAAGGCATCTGTCGCTGCTTTAAAAGTCTCCGCCAGGAAAGTCGTGCCAAAGCAGACATGACACTGGCATTTCATAATAATGTGTTCGGATTTATTTCCAGCTGGCATGTAAAGCACAGTTAAACACCAACGTCGCCTTTGTTCTTTCCTCACATGCCTCAGCTTGTGGGTCTTCGGCTCAAAGGCAACTCCACCTGTGTTGAAAGACAATAGCTGAACTTCTACACCGCAGTTCATGATAGAAAAATAGTCCCATTAGTCCAATTCATCTGGCAAGTTAATGTTTCACAGCAGGGGAAGAGAAGGGAGAGATGTGATTCTATCAAATATGTGGTAACATAGTAGTAAGTATAAATAAATATGCATATAGTACAGTATAATCTGGTGCTTTTAAGTATCAAGTTTTGGGAATGAAATAGGTCCCAAATGCAAGTTGTCTATGCAATTGACAATGAAACAAAGACAAGTTTATAAAAGAATAAAATAAAGACTTATTTTTTTTCCAATAATTACAATCGGTGCAAAACCGGTCTAACAAATCTGCAAATGACTCATATGATAGTTTGTGTTATACTGTATTTTTTGGGTGCAATGTGTGACATAGTTTGAACCTTTTTAAAACAGACACAACCTATAAATCCCACTGGCCTTGATTTGACGTCTACCCATTGGCTGATGGCTTCTTCAAGTCTTTTTAATCAGCCAAAGATGTAATTCTTTCCCCTAAAAACAGTGATTTAGGCATATAGCATTTATTTAACAGGTTATTCACTTGATTCAATAAAATAATCTCAGAAAGAGATATAATCTCAAATCTAATTTTACAATCTCTAAGATTTTCACTTAGGTATTTACCACAAACTCTGTTTAAACATCCGACATGAACTTGCACTTGAATATCATAGTTTTAATGATGGGTGGATGATAACTTAATCAGCTTTCCTATGCAGCAGTAATGTATGGTGTTAATGTCAAGGCAATCAACCAAAAGGTCTTTGACTGCAAGCTGAGATAATCACAACATCCGGCATCAAAACATAAAGAAAACAAGTTATTGCTTTTTGCCAAACTACTGGTAAAACGGCAGCAAACCATAAACTCAAGCTCAACATCTATTCAGAAATTGTATCTCACACACACACACACACACACACACAAACACACACACACACACACACACACACACACACACACACACACACACACACACACACACACACACACACACACACACACACACACACACACACACACACACACACACACACACACACACACACACACACACACACACACACACACACACACACACACACACCATGTCCGTACTGCCCCATTGTTTACGACCAGTAAGAATCTCACCTAAAGGGGCAGTAAGCGATTTCAATCCAATACACTTTTTGTAAAAATCTGTGAATACTTCATCGTGGTCCGCTAGCTGTCAGTTATGTTTGTGCGCCGGAAAAAAGAAAGTCCCTTTTTTCGGAGCGGGTTTGAGCCCCGCCCAGTGCAGTCAAATCATGAACAACAACAAAGTGAGAAACAAGCTTTCTCCAAAATGGCTAACTGCCCCTTTAACTACAGTAAAGACCATTGGGGTTGGACTTGTACCGCGAAAGGTTGTGCTACATCAACTCAAATGCAAAGACACGCAGAGGAAAACAAACAGCAATAAAACCGTAACAGCAATTTCAAGGCAGAGATGTACCATCAACAGTGTAATAGGATGTATGATATTAAGATGGGATTGCTTGTATTGTTCATATCCATGACAAAGGGCATGCTCTCTCTCTCTCTCTGCCTCTGAGATTGAGATGTGTGTTTCTGCCTTTGCAAACTCAGTGGGTAGATGGGAGTTGATTTTCACTAATAGAAAATAATGACAGATAATAAACAGAGGGATGTGTTGAAAGATCATCTGTTGTCCTGTGGACACACAGGAGACATATGTCTGGATAATGTTCGCAGTTTCTCTCATCTTGTCAGCTTAGTGGGGGGTGGGGACAGGAAGTCCAAGTGAGCCAGACATATGCTGTCACAATATACTGTATGTCTATACTGGCTGCCATATTCCTGTTGGTTAAGATAACATAAGACTTGCAAGCATGTCTCTAGTTGTTTTTACTTAATAGTTAAAAAAAATGTATTAACTCTTTTACACTGCAAACTCCATGTTTAAGATACTGTATGTCAAGCAAAAACTCATGTTATGTATGTACGTTATTGTAACAGGATGATGGTCCACATTTTTAAACATAAGATCTGGTTTCATTAGAAAACTGAGGCTGATATAAAGAATGATGTATGTGATGTGATTTCTAGTAAGGTTGCTTGGTTAAGAATTAGATAAAATTTAGCTTTAAAATGTCCATAATATATACAATTTAAAGTTGTTTAAGTTAAATCAACTACTTTTAAGAACTGTTTGTGCATATAATATCACAGTATACTAATCATACTGATGCACAGGTCTGGAGTCGGTAGCTGCTGCTGCTGCTGCTGCTGCTGCTACTGCTGCTACGTCCTTTCCAAATTCTACTCTACACCTGAAAACGAGGCCTTTGATGCATACTATGTATGAAAAAAGAAAGAGCGGAGGAGGAGAAGAAGTGCAGAGGAAGACAGAAAGGATGAACACTGACAAACAACGCACACTCATGCACACACACACACTAAAAAAAAGACAGGCCAGACCAAATGGCTGAAGGGCAGCTTGGAAAATGCATTAGACAGAGATGGCACTCAAAGCAGCTACACATGGTAAGAAATGTACTGATTTGTCAAATGTCCCACTCGCACGCAAACACACACACACACTGAAAAGCTGAAAAATGTCAATACCAGTCATTGATTAGAAATCATAATGAACAGAATAAAACAAAAATAGTGTGTGAAAGGGCAAAAAGTTCTTTTGTCGTTACCAATAAATTAATGAATGAGGAACAAATGTGTAATTTCTAATAAAGCAAAAGTTAACGGTGAAGTTGCATATTGGCAATCAACTGAAAACCATTCGCCTCGCCCTCCCTTCTCTCAGGGGCGGTGCAAGGCGGTGGCCTTCAATGAAAAATTAAACTGTGAAAGAGCCGGTGTTCGGTTCGTCCATTATGGGCTACTGTAGAAACATGGCGGTGCAACGCGATGGCCTCTGTGGAAGAGGACCTGCTCCCGATGGTCACGGTCCTGTATATAAACTATACATGTATATAACTATACATCCCTTTTTATACTGAGATACTGTTGTGTTGCCATTAAGAAGACCACTAGCATTGCTGTCCCATTGTGACGACGTCTGTCCCACCATTACAGCTGCGAAACAACAATGTGACCACCCAATCAATGTTCATATTCTTTATACAAAATGGCGAGGCAGAATAAAGATGCCTTGAACAAGCTGTGTAAAACGGGCTTTTTAAAACAACTTGTTTTCCAGTAAATAAATGTATATGAGTAGCCATTGCATATGGTGAGTGAAGTATTGTTGTGTCTGTGTGTTTGTGTTTCCACGTGAGTCGATATCTACAATACTAGACCATAACTCGGGAACGGGTGGACGGATCTTTATGAAGCTTGGAATACAAGTTGATATGGATATTGTCTGCAAGGAAACATTTTGGGACCAGTGGCGTTGGGAAGCCTAGTGAAAGGCCTTACAGATGTGTCTCAACCGTTCTGACCCATGATGTCATCTTCTTGCAGAGAAATGAGGTCAAAGTTCACGAATTTCATCACATTTTACCTTTCTATTAAAAAAATGCATTTGCTGTAAAGGTGGCCTATAAACCACTTCACCATACACATCAAAACTGGTTCTAATTCTGAGGTCATGCACCATATTTGACCTTTAAAGGTCAAAAGTCAAGGTCCCAGAACAAATTTTCGTTAAAATATTTTGATTGACCATAACTTGGGAAATTGCAATCAGAATTTGACGGCATTTTTCTTAGAGGTCTTCATTCAATAGCCCTATGGGTTCATAGAATAAAATCTGTGGCAAACTTGATCATGACATAATGACAATGATATTCAAATAATATATACACAGCACAAAGTAGTAAAACTTGATTTCGCCATTTCACCCGTGAGGACAGGAAGGTTATTGAAGAATATATGATAAGATGCATTAAAACAGGGAATAATTATACATTATTATAATAAAGACTTAATAAATATGCTAAATATCTACTGTACCACTCTGTTTTGAGGCAATTTTAATTATTTAAAAAGATGTAGAACCTAATTTTTAGTTATTCATATCCATCTTGGAGCAGCAAGCTCCTCCTCCTCCTTTCTTTGATACAGACTGCTCAGCGTTTTGTGTACCTTGTTGTAAAGTATTACAAAAATAACAGCTGATATAGTGGCTGAATAAAAGTAATAAAAGCACAAGCACTGTTGAAAGTGCCTACACTCCCCCACAAAAATGAAGAGGAGTGAGAAGACATAGGGAACTAGCTCTTCGCTGATATTGATTGGACACACACACACACACACACACACACACACACACACACACACACACACACACACACACACACACACACACACACACACACACACACACACACACACACACACACACACACACACACACACACACACACACACACACACACACACACACACATTCCGTGGTACAGTAGCATGTGGGTGATGGAGCATGTGTACCCTGCAGTGGATGCTAGCGCATTCTTGCTAAAAATGAGTCTCACACAACAGCGGAAAAAGCTTGCATATGTGTACATACAAGCCATCACACACATATATATACACACACACGCACACACACACACACACTAATGTCCGATTTGTTAAATTAACAGCAGACCATTAAATCAAAGGCCCCGTGTCCCTCGCTTCTCTCCACTTTAAACAGAAAATCGGACGCTTCCATCGCTGAATCAGTGGTCCCCTCTGCCCCGTGCAGCACAGTCACTCTTCTAGGCCAGTCGCTACTGTGATCAGCAAAAAAAAACTAAATAAAACAAAGCAGATAAGCATACAATCAAACGGCATTCCCCTCCCTTCTCCTTTCTCCTCTCCTCCCCTCCCCTGGTTGGCAGCAGGAGCCACAGAGGGGTACAGGCGAGCTGATATGGGTCTGAGCTCTGGCAGGACCTCTGACAATGACCATATGGATCACAGGGGCATGGCAGCCTCAGCTCCCGGGAGGACACACAGGATTTGCAGCTTCAGGCTCCTGCACCTGTAACACTGTACAAAAAGCCTACACATGCATCACGTTGCCATAGCCAAACTGCAGTAATGAGTAAACAGCTTGATGAGCATTAAATCTGCTTTTGGCACAGGACAGACAGACATTCCTGTAAATCCAGCGTTTCACCGGGGACCTCCATGTTGAAACAATAAGAGCAGACTCAGTCTGTGAACACTAATGCAAAGGTGAAGAGCAACGCAGCCATTGAGCGGAGGGTTTTAAAGGAAGTGTGGAGGTGGGATCTAACCCAGCTCAGGTCCTGGGTCACAGCCACAGCAGCTCCCAATGACCGAATCAAGTTTCTCCGCCGTCATAACGGTGGCTGCCCTGTCGTCGTCGTCTCCACTGCATGTATCCCACTTTTCTCAGGCGCTACGTCCCTTCCCCCTCGGACATTGTGCACATGAATTTTGCAGTGCGCCATGTCTCCCTTGTTTCCTAGTGCATTTCCCATGATTCACCATCCTCGCTTTACAGCCAGATTCTCATGGGTAGAGAACACTTTGGGTAAAGGTCTGTGTAAGGCATGGGTGTGTGTGTGTGTGTGTGTGAGAGAGAGAGAGAGAGAGAGAGAGAGAGAGAGAGAGAGGCAGGTGCAGAAGATATATTAGAAGATATGATGTAGGTGGTTTGACAACTGAACAGAAATTAAATTACAAGTGTGTGTACAAGTAAGTGTTAGCCTGAATCGTATTTTCTGAAGTACAGTTTTTAAAAGTTTAGTTTCAACGTTAACAAAAGTGGTTTAAAAGTTAAATTGTTCTGCGTTGCTAAATCTAAACTACCAAAGCCAAATAGAGTGCAAAGAGATACAATCATTGCATTGGCTAAATCCTACATCTATGTTGCAACTAATGTCCATTTCTTTCACAATTTTATCAAAACTAATCGAGAAACCTAAGAAGTGGAACACTGAAAGAATGAATAGCCGCTGCTCCCGTTCCTGATATGTGGCAGCCGATTAGAGTTTGGTGCAATAAACAGAATGAATGCGCAAATTCCGCCATTTTGAAACTATTTTGAGTTAAAAACAGCACTGGCTGATACTATGGGTTCCTTGAACAAGGCCTGGTTACTCTCCAGCATGCATCAGAGAGGTGGAAGCTCGTTAGCATCATGGAGAAACTGCACTGAATTGGATCTGCTCTGGCAGGAAACACAGGTCATACGAGAGTAAAGGTTGCGAACCTCATCTTCTATAAAAATCCACTTACTCTGACAACTGGAGCTGTTCTACATTATGACTGGCGTGACTCAAGTTCATAAAACTGCTGTGGAGCCGTTCACGTTGTCATCAGTTCTCACTGAGGCAGAATGTTTTAAAATTGCTATGTACAGTTTGAAAGAACACTCACAAGTAATGGCAAACATCCATCATTGTGTCTTGCAGTGGGGTTACGTGCATAACTCTGTACATACTCTATATAGCATCTTCTAATACTGAAGTACGAGCTGCCTACAAATCAAATCATGTTGTCTACCATAACAAAGTGACGACTCACAAAATGGGAGCTAACTGCAAACGGTGTCCAGTGAGCACACAACGTCACACACTTTCATCTCCTGTTGGTTTAGCATCCTTATGTCTGACGCAACCAAGGTTTGGCTTTACGGCAAAACACAGCGCGATGAATGCACTTTGCTGCCATCACATCACCTTGTTTCATGGAGCAGAAATCTGCATCCTTCTGACATTTACACCTCACTGTGGTGGTCAAAGAAGACATTGTGTACATTCGTGGCTCCAAATGGCTGAGGCAGATGTGATAGTGCACAATAATGCAAAATCATAAGAAATTCGGGGGGATTCAAAACATTTTACATCTTATAGGTGAATACACGGTTTAAGCTACAGCAAAGGCAGATTCTTCAAAAAAGCAATCTTTTTGCCATCTACTGAATATTGAAAATGTTTGTTGGGGTGAATATGTGATAGAGGGGAGCGACAACATGGAAGAGCAGGGTGCTCAGGTCAAATGTCAGACTGATGCTGAAGCTAAAGAATGATGTCAGACATCAGACACGCAGTTTTGGTTTTATGATATTCTTAAACGTTTAATCACACAGAGGGATAAATATGACTTTGAGCATGATTTTGAGTTGACTATTTGTCAGAAAGTCACCTTCTCCTTGTTTCAATTCAATTTAGCAAATGTAAAGCTGGTTCTGAGGGAGAAATAGCACCGTGTAAATTCCATATCATAAAAAACATAACCAATAAATATGGCAGAAGAAACAAGCCGGTGAAGAAAACTTGAAGCCTGGAGTACTTTTTTCTGAGAGCTCAATACGCTGCAACAAAACACATTCAAATAGACATAACACAAGCCAATTAATAAAATAATCTTCATAAATTTGACAACAAAAGTACAGCCAATACACCTAACACAACCAAACAGATAATAAAACACTCACATCATAACCAAAATACAGAAATGCTCAGACAACAGAAGCGTTTCCAGGCAACATTAAAAAAATTATGAAGCTGGGAAGTTCTGAAGTCGCCTACTCAGTGGGGTTGGAAAATGACAGTAACCCAGATATGTTTAAAGGTTTGTCTCCATTCATTGAATATGTTTCCTATCAACATTCATCCCTTTTATTCTTACTTAATTTTTTTAGTTGTCAGTTACTTGACAACCACCTTGCAGTAATTATGTGTCACACTGGATTGAACGTAGTGACAGGATATGCACCTGCAGATGTAATAAAAAAGGCATCCATCTTTATCTTATGATTCACATCACATTTTTGAGAGAAAATGTATGGATTTGTGCACATTCCCTCTGATCACATTCACCTTCCCTTTTTTTCCTCATACATACAAAACTCTTGATCTGATGGGAATATTTCGATGTAGCCTTTCGAGATCACATGGGTTGGGGGGGGGGGGGCAGCTCAAGATGTTTGGACATGGAGCACATCTAAATTCCATTTGATAATACTCTCTAGGTTGCTGTCACAGCAGCAGCAAATCAAGTCCAACAAACAAAATCTCATCAGACAGTTGTACAGTACAAACCAGTGACAGTGATAAATCAATATGACTGTGAAAAGTGTGCACACACACGCACACACACACACACACACACACACACACACACACACACACACACACACACACACACACACACACGCACGCACGCACACGCACACACACTTCTGATCAAAACCTGAAGACTTTCAAGTTGTAATCACCTATGGGAGTGTTCGACATCGCTCCTTGTGCCTGCGCATTAATTTAAAACGCCACTACCACTACAAAGACCTGTTATACACAATAGGTCTGGCACAGCATTTTGGACCAAATCTTGATGTTAATAAATAAAGTAAAATCCAATTAATATTTAAAGCTAATCACAGCGACAGAGCTGGAGAACACACAAAGACAGATTGGAGCCTGCGGGGGGAAAAGGGAGCTTTTCTGACTGCAGCTCCCAACAGACCGAGGTCTCTACTTTTCTCAGATTTAAATTCAAAAGCTCTTGTTTTAAAGAATGTTCTCATAATCCCAACTGGAATCATCCATAATTAACCTAGCAAGCTTGTGACAAAAGCCGCACAAACATTTAGTAAATAGATGACAGGAAAAAAAAATGAATATGGCATCATTATGTCCTGTGGCGTCTAATGATTTCCTCACACATACATGAAGTGTTCATGGCTACAAGAGCCATTTAAAAATGTCAATGATCCAGCTATAAAAAACAAAAGCCAGCCCAGATAATCCTGAATGACTGCGCAAGGTTATTACCTCTCATCATGCTAGCATCCAAAATCACAGGTTTTTATGAAAGCTGTAAGATAATAGACGTGTGTGTTTGGGCGTGTGTGATTACTGCTCTCCGGCTGTCTATAGGTAGTGGGGGGAGGGGTAGCGTTCACATTTCCCACCCAAGGATGAGCAACGGTGACTGCGAGGAAGGAGCTCCGAGGGTGGGGGTGGTGGGCGTGCATCTCCATCCATGCTGTGCCATAGCGTGTTCCCATAGAAAGGGGAGCACATACTGTTCACATGCCTGTTTTAAGACATGGAGGGGCAGATGCTTGTCCACAGTGTCAGGGCCTCTTCTGCTTTTTCTCTCTGACAGCACCACCAACTGACTCCTCTTACATAACCCCCTCCCCAGGCCCGCTGCCTGCCTTTATTGGCTTATTTCTCCCTTATTCAACCTTAGCATTTCACCCCACTGACTGCTGACCCGCCACCAATCACCCTTTGCTGTTTCCTTCTCTGTATTTCTGGATCTTTTATATTCCTACGTCCTGAATGCCAGGTTGGATATTTATCTCAACAGAGTTTTTATGTGGTGCACATTTGCATGATACAGCAAAGGAGCAAGTATCATTCGAAACGGACGGGATCAGATACCACAGAGTGGTTTTACCATTAGCGGTGCCGTATTGATAACATGAGATCCTTACACGAATCACAATGCAAAACGGAGAACATATCTCACCAAGCAGATATTGATTTGTTTCACTAAAAGTGATATATGCTGGATATATGAAGTGGTGGGGAATAAAATCTCCATGTGAGCTATGAATGCTTACATAATCACATCTGCTTCCAAATGTGTGAAACATGAAATAAGCTTGATTGGTCTGGATTGGATGTCGCCGGTTAGAAAAAAAGGCTTGAAGATAGATTGTAATAAAACACGAACCAAGACTGCGTCTGTGTCTTTCTGCCTCTTCAGAGGCAAAGCCTTTCCTTGGCTGTAGTAATCTGCTAATATCAGCTGGGTTGCGGTTCATATGTGGGCTCAGCTCAGGGGGATCTCTTCCACTCTGAAATATCAGCCTCCATTTTACCCCTGTGCCTTTTTCTCACCTTCCTTCTTCCTGCTGCCTCCTGATTCTTACCCAAAACGCGATCAGACATTAACAACGTACAACGTGCAAAACAACGCAGTGGCTTCACTTGCTGCAAATACACGACTACATGGACACATACTCATGCACGGCGAGAACCATCCCTTGAATCTCTTGCTCACCAAGCTGCCCTTCCCCCACCCGGGCTCATTCTCATGCTCTCATACATGCACCTTGCTTAATTAAAGACTGTGCTTGTGAAGCTGTTCTGACCTCATATCAACTGTAATTTATAAATACATGTAAATAAATGGAGGTATTAGAAACAAAATGGAGCGCATGTAAAAAGGCAGTTTCATTCACACTGTGCGGCGTGGATAACAGGCAGCACTTAGATACATTACTGCTGATTCTCTATTTTTCTGACAACGCATTCCTCATACTGTGATGTTCAAAAAAAAAGGGGTTAGCTAAAAAACACGGGCAGTAAATAAGAGCGGAGCTGATTTCGATTTCATCATCGCGACCACCACTCTGAGCCCATGAGACATAAACCTACCAATAGTTGATTTCTGAGAAATCTATTTCATCTAATTCCTACTGAAGTCTGTCGTAACGTTGGGAGTTACAGGTTCGAGCATTGCAAACTGCTGCTTCAGTGAATGAAAATGCACCATTTTGGCCTTTGGCATCTGCATCAGCGTGACTCTTTGACGACTTACACTAGGTGTGTTAAATCTATGAGCATTAGTCATCTGCATCAAACATCGTCTCATGTGTGTGTAGTGATACTGGATCAGTCCTGTTCGGCTTTCTGTACTCTGCTGCCAACAGAAGAACCGTTGTCAACAAATGAGAAATGACCACTTGAGGTGAATACTAAATATGAATTCTCTTCCATAAAACCAACAGCCCATCTGATCCCTGTCTCTTCCGCCAGGCCCCACAGCCCTGGGCTACCTTACAAGAGTGAAGAAGAGGATTTACCTGGTCATACCACTCCCGGTTGGTACAGGTGCACTCAGGCCACCATCCTGCTTGTCCACTGGAGTTGCTGCCGTTTACTTTGGGGCCTCCCTTGGATTGGCCCTTTGGGTTGGGGCCTCCCGGCCCCCCACTAGACATCATCTTGCCCTTACTTCTCCCCAAAGTGCCACTTCCACCTCCCATGCTTCCACCTCCTCCTGAAGCTGGAGGAGGTAAGGTCTGGCCTCCCCCATACCCAGGTGGGTATCCATAGGGCTCGGCTTGCCAGTCTCCTCCATACGACGGGGCGTCCATCCTACGCAGGGCAGCCATACGGGTCACCTCATAACATTCTGGGCACTTGCAGCAGTGGTGGTGTTTGTGCATGCTGGCTGGGCTGATGCTGAGCTGAGCGGCGTGGCACTCTGTCTCCGCTGCCTCCTCAGATCTCACACAGCACGCTGTGATCGGCTCACAGAGCACTAATGCCAACGGAAATAACACTAATCACAGGAATTTCTACAGATTTTTCCCTTTTTTGTCAAATCCTTTCACTCCGCCTTATTCCTCCCGTATGTAGAAAAAAGAAGAAGATTGAGAGGGATGGAAAGCAGCAGCAGGAAAACAAAATACAAAATGGGCACGTAGTCTTTGTCCTCTTGACGTAGAAGATCAAAGGAAATATTCAAAATATTGTATACGACCACACAATCAGAGACCAGCCCCAATGATAGAAATTTCCTCTTGCTTCTCTTGGTTCACAGTGATACGCATATAAATTCATATAGATATATATACACACACACATATATGTATATATATGTATATACTCCTTTGCTTAAATATCATATATATATTTACACACACAAATACTTATAAAAATATTAATATAAACAGACAAGAACAAATACAGGTATGTACAGGGATAAATGTATATATATAAATATCTATTTGTGTGTACAAATATATATAGAGAGATATATAAACAATATATATATATATAAATAAATGATATCCGCAGATGAAAATCTTCCTCTCTTGAATCTTGATATCTTCCCGTCAAAAGTTCTCGTTTTTCTCCTCCTGCGTTGAAAATCGTCGTCTCTCTGTCTCTTTTTCTCAGCCTGCAGAGAGGAGCTGAGCACTGGATCGCCGCTCAGCCAGCTTGCCCTAGATGTGGATTATTCAGAGGGATGCGAGCAAGCAAGGGGGAGATGGAGAGAGAGAGAGAGAGAGAGAGAGAGAGAGAGAGAGAGAGAGAGAGAGGCAGGGAGGGAGGGTGGGAGAGAGGATATATAGCAGCATCCCTCTAGCACCTCAGTCCTGACAGCCACAGCCAATCAACTGGCAGCGCTGCCATCAGCAGCAGCAGCAGCACCAACAGGACTGAGTGCTTCACTAGGTTCTCTTAAAGGGGCCGCAACACCTAAGCCTCACTGCTGCGCACCGCCTTGCATGGGTGAAAAGGCATTGCCTTCACACATCAAGCCACAATAAAAAAAGGCACGGTGTTTGTACATTTTCTTACAATTGTAAAAAAGACAAGAGAAAACATCAGGAAGTCATTGTCCACAATCAGTGGGTGAGCCTCGACCCCGATCCACTGATTGTGAATCTAATCCATGTTTTTTGTCAAACCAGTGCAGCCAAAATCCAACGTACAGTGAGCGCCCCAGTGCTGCCGACTGGTCACTGGTCACCTCCACGGTCAGCTCTAGTTCAGCTGCAGACTTTACAGCTTCCCTGTGCTAGTGACTGTCAACCTCGGGCTCTGTGTCACAGCGCACATCTGTACACAATCTCGCAACGGAAGCAGGTGCAGCATATGAAAATCCTTTTCTCCTGGGTATCACCAGACCTGCCTCTCAAACAGAGGATGCCTTTGAATCACGCTGCATTGCTTCCCATCACTATCTCCCCCTCCTCGTTTTCCAGTACTTGCAGAGTAGCACCACGGCTAATTTGTGTTGTTGTTAAGTTTGGTTTCAAAATAAGCTCAGCGGGAGAAAAACTGAACTGCCGAAGCCTTGTTTAAGAACCATAGGGGAAATATTCTATGTACACAATGATGACATCAACACGTTTACGAAACCAACAAGATTACACGCTTGGGCTTGCGAGTGGGTGGAGGAAGAGATTGAGACTGAGAGTGTGTGAGGGAGAAAAAAAAAGAAGGAAGGAGAGACTATATGGCTTTCATGTATCTGTGGCAGTTTGTATTTTCAGTAATGCGACAGGAGAGCCTGTGTGAACCGTTTTGCACGCTTGTGAATTTGTAGGTTGATCACAGATGGATATAAAACATCCTCGCACTGATGGTGAGGGGTTATTTTTTT
This sequence comes from Scophthalmus maximus, assembly GCF_022379125.1. NCBI lineage: Eukaryota > Metazoa > Chordata > Actinopteri > Pleuronectiformes > Scophthalmidae > Scophthalmus > Scophthalmus maximus. The sequence goes on from NC_061523.1 coordinate 15,943,328, forward strand.
TGAGAGGGAACGTTATTGTGTCACCATTAAGGACCTGCATATATGCATTATTAATGAAATGTGACGGGGAACGGAGCTGGGTGTGCCTGCAAGGGGCAAAGATGTGCACACAGTGTGCATGTTACAGTGCTCATACAAGAATGCCAGTGCTTCTCAGGGATTTGATTAACATATAAGACATAGTGCCTTTAAATTATATTCAGCAATTTGGGTCTGTGGAAACTTCCTGCTAAATACAGGAGGTTTTTGGGGCGAGGGCACCCTGCACTGTGTTGCAGGCCTACCAGGAGCCACACACAGCAGGCTCAGCCACACTTAATTACATGCAACAGTAACTCACTTCATTATAATGATATTCTCTCACTCCTAACCTACAGAGAATTGCCGGGCAGGGAGCAAAAAGAGGAGAAACGTGAGCATTTTCAAACAGACACTATGAAACCACGGATTGCCTCAAGTAACATTCTAGGACGCAGCCACAAACCCCGCCGAAGCCAATCAGAGCGGGCGAGGCGGGGCTTCAAGGCAGCGGCTTGAAAGGACAATGTAAGCATATTGATCACAGCACACATGACTGAGCACATGTTGCAACCATCCTTCCCAGAGCCGCGCTCTATCTCTCTTATGAACTGCCCACATCGCATTTGCCTTGGTGTAGGCTTGCAGTGACGAAAAAAAAAAGAAGACAGAATGGCAAGCGACACATGAAAAAAGGCAGTAGAGATGGACAAAGAAATATCATCTGAATGAATGAACACAGATATGTCATCTGTATGGTTGGGCGCGCGCACACACACACACACACACACACACACACACACACACACACACACACACATCAGCATATGAACTGTTTATGTTGGCATATTTAGATCCTCCAGTGGCAAAGAAAGTTCCCCCTTTAAATATTACATAATATAATATATTTAGACAAAATTAGCCAATCAATTTTGCTCCATCAGAGGGATAACAGGAAGAAGAATACAGGAAATGAATATGCACTAATCAAATTACAGTAGAGATATTAGAGGGGACAGAGAAGGTCTCTGAAGCTTGATTTGGTGCTGGCGTACGTGTCCTGTAAGATGTGATTGTTTATGTAATTATGTGAACGTAGACATCAGGATGTGATGGATTTTCTATTTTGATCACGAAAGAAATGTAATGCTTCTTAACATCTCATGTCTTTAGTTAACATTTTAAACAGCAGGATTGTACTGGGGTCATAAAACCCACGTATAACACAGGGTACAAAATAGTGAAATCAAATTCCAAAGCTCTGCAATTAATAAATTTTTTTTGAGATGGCTAGGTTTAATCCTTATTTGGACTGTATAGTTTTTGTGGGACTCAATTACACAATAATTTTTGAGGGTGTCATTTGCGATGACCTTGTATTGGATCACATGATATTGTCGATTTAATCTTATAAATCAGTTTATAACACAATAAAACTGTCACCAACGTGAGATTACTTTATCATTGGTGATGCAGTGCCAAGCAGAAGTGGCAATATTCTGTTACCGGCATTTGTTTAGTGGCTACACATTAACACCAGAGCGGGAAATATACTGTATACAAAAAAGAGATTCTAGCAGTCATTCAGCTTTCCTCCATGAACATACAATGTGCACAAAGATGCTCCACTAGCAGTGTAAGGTGAAAAACCTATTTTGTCGTAAATATTGAAACAACTTATTGTCAAAAACACTGAAACAACACTGCACAGCGGGGTATGATTGAAGTGTTAGCTTGTAATTACACTCTGACTCCTACCAAATGTAATAGCCGCCCCTATCCTGGAGAAAAATACAATAATAACAAATTGGTTTTAGTAGACCCAGAAGAATAGCAATCTTGTTGGGAAAAAAAACACACATTCATCTAACGTACATCCATGCACAGATATATATGTATACACCTGCATGTGTATGTATATATATATATATATATATATATATACATATATATATATATATATATATATACACACACACATATATAAGAGTTGTTTGTGTATGTGCAATCCCTGATAAATACTCAATTAGAGAGCTTGGAATGGAAAGATTTGGATCAACAGCATTAGGTGATTTATCTTGTGAAATGAAAGCAGCGACCTCTGACCTTAGGTTGACAAATGAAAAAGAAGGACCAATGATTTATGGCATAAACGAGGAAATTATCCTGTGCTTTTGTGCAGCGATGCCTCTGCGCTTCTTCACCTTGCAGCTCCCCCAACACAATCAGCTCAGCAGCAGCCTGCACAGCCCTTATTACATAAACCCACCTGGACACCCTGCACGTATTGAGCTTTTCAGTCATTTCTAGGCATTTCTCAGAGAAGCTGTGTGACTACTCCGTCGTCACGTGACCGGATGCGACACCATAAAAGGACAGTCGGCAGTAGGGCGGTCTTAAAGAGGCAGCTCCATATCAACACACACACTAAGCTCTTCTACTGTAGCCTTAACTAACTGTAAGAGGGGGTGAGGAAGCAAGTCTAATAAGTCTCTCTCAGGCATCATTACATCATTGCAGATTCACTAGTTCCGTCTGCAAATATCAGATACTGAAAAGGAATAAACTGAAGAGCATCTTTACCTGTAATGCTGCCACTACTCAATGAATCATAGCTCTGTGAAATGTGCAGGAGAGGTGGACTGAGCATGGCAAATGAAGAGAGACCGCGAGACAGAAAGGCCGTCAGGCTGAGAGGAACAAGAGATACTCATCAGTTTCATACTGAAAGACAAAGTAACCTGCCGGGGAGCAGCAACAAAGGTCTCCCAGCGATGCAAGCACAGAAAACAATGGCTTCATGGCTCCTATTAAGAGGCCTCAGTGGCAGAGCTGCTTCCATCACACACAAAAAAATACAGTACATACAAGTGATGGAATAAAAAGAGAGAGAAGCATACACAAAGAGGAAAATGAAAGAAGGAAAGGGGGGAATGAGGGAGATGGGAAAAGAGGAGAGCGGGAGATTTTATCAGAGCTGCGTGGAAAAAGAACAATGTTACGCATAGATTTTGAACATAAATATAAAGACCGGAGCGGAAAAGAAAGAGAGCTATGAAAAGAGACGCACGCAGGGGGTTAAGAGATGAGCTAAACAACCAACAGGAACGTGAAAGCAATTGATACAATATTTGATGAAGGTGTTGTCGGTCCACAACAGACGCCATAACGGAGGAGAAACAAAGCTAAGGTACTCTGTGTGTGGGCAGAAATGTGATGACTAGAGGGGGCATTACTGAAGCATGGTGCTGAACAGAAGGGGGAGTAAAAATAGAGAGAAGAAAATAGAGAGATGTGGAGAAAACAAGAAAGTGCTTATGTGTCAATGAATGCATGGGAATGAAATAAGTGTATGTGCTTGTGTGTGTATGTGTGTGTGTGTGTGTGCGTGTGCGTGTGTTTAATTACCCACCACCTTGCCACAGAGAGAGCAATGCATGTAAAATCACTGTGCTTGCTGAGTTTGCATCGACACAAATGTGCTCAAATCTGTGTCTGGTGTAAAAAACAGAGCAGAAAGAGACAGAGAGAGAGAAAAGGGGAAAAAACAAAGATGCGAATTAGAAGAGGACTGAAAAAGACAGGATGAAAAACAGAAGAGCAGGGAGAGATAGATGTAGAGAGAGAGAGAGAGAGAGAGAGAGAGAGAGAGAGAGAGAGAGAGAAAGAGTCGGAACAGTCTGTAGGGATGCAGGCGGGGGAGGAATGTGGTTTCCATGGCAACCTGAGGAAGGCTGAGCTCTGGGTGTCCGTTCCAGCTCTGCACTGCACCGGCCCTCGCCTCTCAGCCGCCTTGCTCTCTCTCTCTCTCTCTCTCTCTCTCTCTCTCTCTCTCTCCCAGCCTCCCCCACTACATCTTCCCTTCCTCCTTCCCGTTCCTTGCCCCTCCTTGCTCCCTCACCTCCTTCATTCATGTAACAGAGGGAGTCTCACAGACATACACATGGCACGCACACACACACACACACACACACACACACACACACACACACACACACACACACACACACACACACACACACACACACACACACACACACACACACACACACACACACACACACACACACACACACACACACACACACACACAGCTCCGTATTATCCACACCGGAGTCAACCTGTGCTGTCACCATATTCTTATCATCATACATGCACACTGAATCTATGAGATTACAGCCCGCATCTCCATCTCCTTCACCCCTTCCAAAGCCCCCAGATCCTCCTGCCTCCACCCACTTGCACTAGTTCTGGGCTCAGCTGAGTAGCCAACGCCTGCGGCCACTGTGCTGCCATGTGCCACTGGCCGTGTTGTAATGGGGAAGGCATGTGAACACAAGGGGCCTTTGGCAATACTGAGGAACACGCCTGGCATATGAGACGTGTCTCTATCATGAGGTGTGAGGACTGCGCTTGTTGCTCTTCAAGTAGTGGTATAGATCAAGTATAGATGTTGTTACATTTAGACAGAGCCAAGGTGTTTCCAGTCTTAAAGTTCATCAACCTTCATGAACAATAAGAAATGTGCCGTGATGCTCGAGCACGCTCCGTGGAGGACGTGTAATCATTACACCATCAGGATCATTAGTGGCATTGCTTCTCTTAGTATCAAGCTGCCCCTTCACGATGCCCTTATTAGAATCACTGGGGAGAGGGTGCAGGAGACCCTCAGGAAACTCCTATATTGCTTTGCTTTACTGACCTTTGGCATGTCGACATTGGAGCGAGTCACCAAACCAGAAACTCGCTCCACTTTGTGAGGGGTCCTCCTGCTGGTCACTCGCACCCGAGACACACCCTCCTCCTCCGCCTCCTCCTGGTCCTGCAGGACACAGACGGATCACTTTTCAGACAAGAAATGATACTACTACCAAGAATGATCAGGACATACTTGTGGATACCAAAGATGACAGCCACTGCCGACATATCTAAAGAAATAGTTCAACTTTTTGGGGGAAATATGCTTATTTCCTCTCTTGCTGAGAGACAGATAATAAAAAAGTGTGACCACCCTAACATCTGTAGGATAGAGTCACAACTTGAGAAACAGCTTAATAATATTTGTTCCTTTTTTTTATCTCGCGGCAAATAGGATTTTTTTTTTCAGCCAGGTTTTATTAGAGCAATTGAGGATTCTGGAAATAGATTCTGAACAGTGATAAGTGCTAAACAATGAATGTAGAATCAGATCTATTGCTCCAAGACACAAATGTACTGGCACTACACAAAAGTAGTGGTACACTAAATACTGTAACTATGCAGCTAGTTACGATTAGCATAAAGACAAGCTCTCTCTTATATCGTGTTTGTTTGAAATATGAGCGTTAATATTAGATTTTTAGGTTTCACAGGAGGTCTCGGTCAGTCACACAGAGTGACTTCCAGGAGCCTTGCCAGGAATCAGTATCAATCGTCTTCTGATCTAACTGCTGGCACAAAAGTGAAAAGGCACATTTCTCAAAATGACGGACCACTGCTTTATAGTGTTTTAAAAGCAATCAGCGATTTTCAGAACAAAAGACAAGACAGGAGCTAGTTCAAGGAGTTATAAGAACACAGCTACAGAAACGGTGCTGTGCTGAAGGGAGAAGACCTCTCAAATATTTGAGTGACAGTTTGATTTGCACTACTGGAATTCGGGCCATTAATCCCAACACTGTGCTATTTGTTGTGGAAAACAGTCACATGTGTAGCGGCAGAGCAGCACAGAACTGCACGGAATATTTTAGTCAAATCTAAATATCAAAAATCAAACATCGTATCACACCCTGAGAACAGTGACTGAAACCTTCTGCTGACTGTGAACAGAGTCTACAGTACCGGACAGTCATTGAGACCATCCCATAAATTAGGCAACATAGTCTTTCCTCACTTAACTGACAGCAGGGGGCAGCCTTTAGAGCAGGACATCACTTATTCGAAGTTACTAAAAGTGCAAAACCGGCCCAGTTATTTTTCCAAACAAGGGGTGTCTTCTCTTTTAAAATTAAAGCCCCTGCCACACCCCAGCTGCCCACCATGTCCAGTAGTGGCAGCTTAAAAAATGCCCCTTTGCACTACACACACTCTCTCACACATACAAAATTGTGCAGACAAATTCAAAATGAGTACTTCAAGAGAGAGTTGTCTTTTTTTTTCTTTTATACAAGTTGTTCCATGATCATTACACAATAAAATCAAACAGACAACAACCGGATGTTCTTGCGATCAAAACACATGTTACTTTCTAATCATAAATTCAACAGATCTTCTAGAGCAGCTTCTTGTCTGCTCCCATTTGTTCTCCGAAGGAGCCATTCTTCACTCTCACCTGCTACTCTGCACCAAATCAGGGAATTTGCAGACTCATTTAGTTTCCCTCCCATCCTCCACTCAGGTGACAGCATGGCCAGAATACTGATGAGTGCCTCACTGGGTGTCCATTAAGCAGCGCGCTCTCTCTCCCTTTCTCTCTGAAACTTCCCACTACGACTGCTGCATCCTTCCATCCCCTTCTCTCTCTAGGACTGGGCCTGGGCCCCACAGGCAGCTGTGATCCAGAGAGGAGAGGACGGAGGAAGGATCAGGAGCCACGCTGCACTGAATTAGAAGCTACACAGGGTGGATCACAGAGAGGAGGATGTATGACGGAATAAAGTTCAAGCCACAGCTACAGTTTGTGGTTGTGTTTCTCTGCTATGGGACTGGCAGAGTAGGAACACAGTTCATGCAGCTGTTGATTGACTCCCTTGCTGGGCTACTTTTTGGGCAGGAGGTACAGTATGTTGGAAGTAGCTCAGCTACATAATAACTTGATGTTAAAAAAGGATGGTTTGTGGACATAATATATTGGATCGGTGAAATAGGTAGATAATAAAGAGTCCGCTAACAGTGATGGATAAATGGTTCAGGTACAATAAATAGCCAATGGTAATACATCACTAAAGTTATGGATAAACGCTTTAACAGGAGTCATCAGGAGACAACACATTCCCCAACAAACCCACTATATGAACAGGCACCACTCCCCTACCCGCTAAATATAATTGTGAAGTTTCATTAAAAATATTACAAATAGTTGATTACAGAGGGACTGAAGGACATACATACTGAACACTATATTCACCCACATATTTTAACAGGCTGGGGGATGAAAGAGTAACAGTAATCGATAACAGCTAAACACCTAAAAGTGACTGCATGGTTTGAATAAAAGCAATACATAGTAACTTAAAAGTAAATGATAATTTTAATTATCTATAGCACATTTATTTGTATAACTGTATATCACATATCACATTAACTCCAATTTAACATCAGTTCAAAGAACCCTGTTGGAATACAATAGAAGCTGCCAACGCTCTGATCGGTCTTTGGCTCTTCAGACCCAAACAAAAGGACTAATCCACCACGTTAGAGGTCATAATTCTTGCAGATACTGTCCATTGCTCCATATCATCAGAATGATGATGTTCCCTAACACGTCCTTTAAACAATGTAACAAATGCGTGTGATAAACTGGACAGCACAGTTGTCGGCATCCATTTAATACAGTCTAGTAAATGACAAGTTTATCACAGTTCCCCTGTTCAGCTGACCGCACATAATCCAGTTCAGACTTAGCACACAAATTTTAAAAAACATATTGCCATTAAGGGATTGAGTGGAGGGCGGGGCTGTCGAGCATGAAGGAATAATGTTGGATTAAAGTTTTTTTTTAATCTCATTTGAGGATTGAATTGCGTCATTTTAGCATCACCTTTATATTATAAGCACTGTACATGACCCCATAAGATCCCATCAACTAAACATGCAGGTCGGCTCAGTCCGATCCACAGTCACCTGCTCCATATTTAGCTGTGATGACTGACAGAGGAGTGGATCAGAAATGTGAGGCCCCTGCTGCGTGACAGTTACCTTTTACCTTTTAAATTGGGAGTAGTATTTTAAATTCTAATTCAAATTTCTGTGGCGCTACATTATATTTGGAAGGAATGGCTCATTTTATACCAGTAAACTTTTGCAGAGTATCAGATTACATTTAGCAGATGGAACTACACAAAAATGATATTCTTCCCATCTATTCAGTCGTTGTTTTTTGTGTCCTACAATCAAAATGATACACTAAACAGCCATGTGACTGCAAACACTTGAAAAGACTGGCTGGCTTCACGAGAGCAGCCCACTGATGAGCAAATGGTAATCAGCAGTCTTTTGACTCCGTCTAATTTCGTCTTCTCCTTCTACCCTTGCTCCCTCCGACTTTTGCTCCGCCTCACACTCACCGGGCTGAAGTCATAGCCGCCATGACTCATGGTAACATTTTATCCATGTAGGAGTGTGAGGGACACAGGTAGTGACACCATGTGTTGGCTACTGTGCCATTTTTGCAGCCAGGAGGCACAACGGTACGTTGACGTGAGACACCAGAAATGTTGTAAACATTTAGTATATTTTCTCTATAATCTATAATGTGAAGCGGGAAAATTACCTCCCACGCACCGTGCCTTCTGTCTTCTTTCACAACGGCTTCTTCTGAGTTCTGTTGCAAGGTCACCTCGTAACACTCTTGAATATCTGTGAGAAGAAAACAATTATGAGCTTATTATCCCCTCTTTACTTGGATCATTACAAAGATTAGTTGCAAGTTGTTGTTTTTGTTTTTTTACAGTCATTTTTTCTTCTTCCTGCTCATAACTTCTCAGTCTTCCAAAGTGAACTGCTGTAGTTGTGTTCTGGACACCACTGATCAATCATGGGCACATTGGGAGATGTCTGTTTACCTGAGTGGTACAGCGGGTGAAAACGTGGGGGTGGGAGTCGTCTGTTTACATAGAAGTTATGTCTCCACACTTATCTCGCTGCTCAACTACAGTGAATGACTCAGATAGCCTCCCGGCTGAGTAAATCATCCAGACAGTGTCTTAGAGGTCCACGTTTTAATATTTCATATTACCTGAACAACATGAATCACAAAAAGAAAAACACATTTTGATTCTTTTAGATCAACGTCTTTAAATATCAGTTACAGCATAGTAACAGTCTCTTTGCGTTGAAGCTCCATTTTAGGGTGAGCTCCCACACATGTTGAATAAATGCAGACACTGCCCCCTAGTTGAATAGTGGGACATTAATGGCTTTGATTTGAGTGCTGTAGACTGGAATTTGGTTTTATAAAAGCTATTCCCTGAACTTTGACATAATGTGATTGAATAAGCAGAAGGGAGAAATGAAGAGAACCAGACTAAAAAGTCTGTGGCCATGTCAGCAACTCTGGGAGGCTGCACTTTAGCTAAACACAGGCGTGCTCACACAGAAAATGCTAACCTGCTGCTATTTATACATATATTTGGTCATTAAAATTTAACTCGTCATAGGGCCACATGAAAATTGCTGGGATCACTTAAGTTCATCCCGAGAGAAACACGAATATCTGCAGTGTTGCCACATACAGTAAATGCAGCAGTTTTACAACTCTTCCTCAAGTATCACGAAATACCACGAGTAAAATCATTACTACTGACATCTCAACATGTTCCTCAAGTTTTCCTCCCACCCCCGCCTTTTTTTTTGAATTTTCCCTTTTCTTTTCCGACTGAACTCCACTGCTCCCCCTCCCCTCCCTGCTCGTCTCCGCTCATCACCCCTTGGCTCATTACACGCCCATGTCCTGTGGTCACCTATTGAGTGGCAGCCATTTGATGAGAATGCACAGGGACAATTTTGCTGATGTCACACGCGGGCCTGGTTACTGCACTGTTGGCAAAAAGAGGTTGCCGGGGAGTTCATCAACTTCCCAAAGTTCAATGTTGGGGCGAGACGGGGCACAAGAGGGGACATCCAGGGGAATCCGGTACATTTTGCAGTTACAAGGTGTATCTTTGGTTCGATTGGAGACTCAAAGAAAGTTTGCACTTTAAATGTTTGTGGGAGCGACAGAGAGATAAGAGTCAATATGTCCCAACAAGGCACCCAGAGAACAGAAGTGTAAGAATGGAGCATGTGACTCATCGCTGTGTCTGAATATGGAGGAGTGAAACCATGTGTGGGCTGAGGAGTTTGTTGCTCAGCTCAGCAACCTCACTTGCACAAACTCTTATATACAAGCAGACACACACACACACACACACACACACACACACACACACACACACACACACACACACACACACACACACACACACACACACACACACACACACACACACACACACACACACACACACACACACACACACACACACACACATATACTGCAGGTAGACCAGCATAACACATATATTAAAGAGGAAAAAGTATTCTTCAGGAGTAACGTAACAATCAATTAACTAACCACATAAGAGTAGTTTGCTGGAATGGAAGTTTTCTGTCAACATCCCCTGAGGTTAAATAATGAAATTATGAATACAAGTTTATCGATAATAAGTTTCCTTTCGTTTGTAATTTAAAACTAGAATGGCATCCGGTTTCGCACACACAGGCCCAACACCCTCCTCATGAGACCATTATGAAACCACATTTATATCTGCTGGATTCGGATTTTTATTTGGATCCGCACCAACCACCACACACTCAGAGATATCAGTCCCCTACATAGTTTTCAGACAACTTATAAAGCACAGGTACATAGGAAACCTGAAAATGATTTAGATACAGAATAAGATTTGAAATTTCAACACAAAAGCCAAGAGTGCTGTTCCCCTCTCTAAGATTTTGATATAATATTAAATGTTTGGTTGCCAACTTTTTTTACTTAACGTGCATTCATTGATTATGTTTCTACTCAGGGTGAGCAGAGCATGCTGTACACACATTTACAAGACACTTTAAAAAGTTGATATGGTGAACATGCTGGCGAGCAGTTGGACTATTAACTACATCAAGCCAACGAGGAGTATCTTCAGCACTGATTTTAGAGTTGTGTTTCTTACAACTTGACAACTTTTAGCCCAATATCCACTGTTCTTTTAGATTTGGTTGTGGAAAAAATATCTGTCTCTCAAGTCGCTAGATGCCTAACATTCAACAGCTGGTCACTAACTTTGTCTGTCAGATAGTGTGTAGTGGGTCAACAGAGCTAGTCAGCCACTGTGGCTGGAAACCACGGGCATATTAGAGCACAACCCCAAACAGTCACAGGCTGTAAAACCAAAACAATGAGCTGACAGACACTGAAAAGCTCTGTAGCACTGAGGAGAAGTCTGAGTCTCCGTGGGCTCATCGCTAAGAGTTGTGGTTAGTTCAGCTTTGAATAAATCTTGAATTTGTTGCATCTTTTAAATCACGCAGGATGTGCCCGGACACCTGGCTCGCTTTCACACAACTAACACTTCTAATTATGTCATCCATCTATTCCTGGCAGAATTAACAACACAGGAAAAAGTGCTCAGTCAGGTCTTGAAGTGTTTTGAGATCAGGATTCACAGTCACACAAAGTACAGAGTGTCCCCCCCCCCCATCTGTGACTATCCCAAAAAAATCGCTGAACTGCTCCAACCCTTGCAGACCACATACATTCCTAGCCATGGAACAGAATACATAATCAAAGCCAGAAGTCTCTTTCACAGGACTCACTCCCAGATCTTTTTTTGGGTCGGCCTGGTCGGAGTGCTGAGCCCTTTTGTCACAGTCATCCGGGTGTTTCCTGCACCTTCTCCCTGTCCTACAAAGGCTCTGCATGCAGGATCAGTGTGTTTGTCGGCGTTATAGGCCTCCTGTGTTCGTCATGTACCTATTCACTGGGACTGATTCATCTTTGTATTGCCCGCCTGGGGGAATCACACGGGAAAAACAAGTGTGCCCCCGGTTCTCTACGTGGCGATGAGCAACCTACAGCTTACTGGAATAACACATTCACAGAAAAATAGGCCACAATTCCAAGGCAGGGCAAACAATTCACCCCCTTGTCACTTCCTCGGTGAAATATTGGGCAGGAATTTAGGGTCCTCTGTAATTTAACATGTGTCCATCCGTATGTGTCTCCCAACTCCCCATGAGCAGCCCCCCACGCCTCCCACGGCATGTTTGTACATTGGAACAAAAGGGTGGATGCACAGTTAAGGCAACCTTTGTTCGTGACTGTGCAACCGTGCAGACATCCAATCAAGTGGCCAGCGCTGAACCTTCCCACACTGCATCAAACACCTCTTTACTTCCCACAGTGCGTCAAAGTTAGAGAGATCTCTCAAAGACAAATAACTGTGCAGTAATAATGTTGCCAGATCACCCTCTTCTAATTGTAGTTCTGTACATTCTCACCTGATCACTGAATGTTTGAAACACTCTGCTCACAGAGCTCTCCTCTTTTCATGTGGCCAAAATAGAACCGGTTCACATGGCACCAAGCATGGAAGGCAAACAAAACAGGGGAGGATAAGAGGATGAGTAATGTTTATACTCCACTGTATTCCTATTAGTGCTGTGAACTGGCTGTGCTCTGATGGGAACCACATGTTGAATGAAGGCGGCAAAGCCTCATCAGCCCTACACCTGAAAACAATGGACCAAAGACCCTCTTCTTCTTCCCCTTTCTAGCCTTATACTCTGTGCACAGGATACACAAAGCCAGGAGAGTTGAGGAATAGGTTTGGCATTGAAGCCGAGAGCACTTTATTTCCCTGTCCGCCTCAGGTTCGTCCCTGATTCAACATTCTTTGTGAGGAATGTTTGGAATGCTTATTTGGAAGTCACCCTCACTTTAACATATGACAAGGTATATCAGGTATAGAATCAAAGTATTGTGGAGAGACGTTAGACGTCCTCTGAAGGGGCACACGACTATTAGAATGTCTAATAATAATGTTGCATCAACGTACATACAAAACTGTGCCAATGCTGGGAGACATGGATAATATTTGCAATTGTTTTTTTCATGGCTTGGCCCCCTTCAGAGTCCGAAAACAGGTTTAAGGCCCCTCAGGGCGACAAGGAAAATAGTGCTCAGGGACCTACACTCATAATGAAATCTGGATGATAAAACTGATTAAACCAGTACAAATACTAAGTATAAAGATGTTATTTTCACTTTTAGCTTTTAAAGACAATGCTAATATGCTAATGTTTAGCAGGTCCACGAGCAAAATGTATCATCTGTTACTTATCGCTAAACACAAAGCACAGCTATGGCTGGTGGGAATGTAGTTTGTTTTTCAGGTGTATGGCCATAAAACAACGTATTGAACAAATGAAAAGTTTGACCTTGTGATGGCACTACATTAAAAGTTGGAATTATAACACAGTCATTCACGTTATTCATCCTAAATAGGACAGAAATGTCCGTACCAAATTTTTATGGAAAATCTGTCACATAGTTGTTGAGACATTACAATAAAAACCACGTAAAACCAATACTGCAGCCAGCCACTAGGGGGCGATCAAGATGATTTGGCTTCACTTTTGGGGGCCCTGTCATGTCGTCCATTTGTATTTACAGTCTGTAAGAATGACAAACTAAGGGCCCAACAGGATACACTAGTGATGTTCCTCGTGATCGGGCTGAAGAAGGCAACAATTCTCAGATTTTGAAATAGGAACATACCCACAAAATAATGAGTCCCTATCATCTCTTGCTCTGTTTTTCTAAAGATTGACCTCTGACAAAGAAAGCAAACTCCCTTCAGTATACATCACTAATAAAAAAACAACAACATCAAACAGCCGTAGCGTATTTCTTTAACAGCTGCCTGGGCAGCCCTTCCCCCTCAGATCCCCAGCAGGGAAGCAGCAGTAGGTCAGCAGTAGCATCAGCAGACCCAAGGGCAAGCATCATTATAAGATGGCTGTGGCAATTAGGAGGACCATTCAACCATCAATTAAAGTGAAGTAATGCGCTCTATCTGCTTTAAACGGAACTGAGGTGAAGGTTCACACTGGCCTGCCAAGACCTTTTCTAAAACACCAAACTTGTCATGGAGGTGTAGCTGGTGACAGTGAATAACAGTGACAAGCTGCAGTATAGAAACTATGCACACTTCGGGATTGGTAGTTTGAGTTGAGTCAGCAGCAGAGAGTAGATTACCGCTGCTACAGTGTTTATGAGCAGTGATCTGTATCACGTCGACACGTGGTTTAAGGTAATGAGGGAGGAATTGTATTTTCACCGTGTGGCAGAGTCTGAGCTTATGAAAACCCAGTTTATAGATGAGCTGTGTTGAGTGTGGCTTTATTGGGATTTCATTACAATCTGAGTATATGACAGAGGGGGGGTATACAGCAAACCTTTGTGAGGCGAACTGAAAGGCCTCTTTCATAAGACCCTAATTGGGAAACATTTTGACTCAGTTAACTTCTCACACAAATGAATACAACCTGACCCTGTCTATGTCCCGTGTCTGCCTGCAGCCAATCACTTCATAACAGAGTACAGTACAATATAAGCTACTCCAAAAAAGAGACTACTGATATACAGTGAAATGACAACAATGTATAGCAAAAAAAACACATCTTGCTCATAAAGAAAGGGGAGTGAACAGGAAAAGTTATTTAGGAAGTCCCCCCTGAGAAAACTGATGTAATTTAAGCAACAGGGCTGAGTTTTGAAAGGCTCCTTCCTCCAAAACGAAACATTTTACAGCGGTTTTTCTTACCAAGAAGGGCCTGGAACAGCTGGCTGCCCAAGATGGCAGACACTTTACCCACATTGGTCTTCAGGGCCTGCTCCTCTGGACTGGAGAGGTTGGCCTGGTACTTTCTGAGCAGCCCCACTGCCCGCTCTGTGTCTGCCTCACACAATGAAATACATGTCAATAGATATCACACACACACACTCACACATTTTATATTAATTTTATTACTGATCATTTTTACTATTGGTGATCAGAAAAAAAGGATAAAATGCCAATTAAAATGATTCCCAAGAAACCTTTAAATATCTCAAGTTTTTAAAACATAAAGATATATTTCGTTAACTACAATAAAACACTAAGATAGAGGAGAAAATTGCATATAAGGATGGAACCAGTAAATACATGCAATTATTACTTCAAAACTAATAATAATCATTCGCACAAATGGTTAAGATTACTTTTCCTCAATTCATTAGATATTTATAAAAATCTACAGAAAATAGCTCAAAATAATCTAATGCAGCATCCAAAACAAATAACTAACCAAGGCAATTCAGCTATTACTCTATACATGGACACAATTAAATACAAATAAATGATTTTTATAGAGCATATTTATAATAATTACAACGATAACTGCCTGCACAACACATAATGAAGGTGTTTTTTTTTTCTTCTCTTGCAGCACCAGTGCACAGCTGCTTGTTGAACCCGGTGGGTGGTGAGGATGAACAGCAGATAGATGATGCACATCACCGAGGCAAACCTACTACTGCAATGTCTTCTACATGCTCCAAAACATTTGATCACAAAATATATATATATATATATATATATATATATATATATATATATATATATATATATATATATATATATATATATATTTTAAAAACTCGAGAAAGAAAAGTAACTCATGTTTCTTGGGGGATTGTAACTGATGTCAGATGTCAGAGGGTCCCTGAAATGTCTGATGGAGTGATGTATGTCATCGACCTACAAACTTTGTCAACTATTTACTCTGAAACGATGACGCGTTTAGGGACCTGAGGAATTTGACGTAGCATTTAACGGTACTCACCATATTTATGCACCATGCTGTGGCCGACTCGAAAAGTCATGTAAACTACAGGTGGGGGGGTATTTTGTCTTTCTAAAAAGAAGAAAATAAAAAATAATGACAGCAATAACCCCCCGAACGGTGGCTCCTTCGTCACAAACCAGCGAGGTCGTGTTGAGTTTTAAATCCAGTCGCCGGACACTCCCCGTCTGTCTGTCTGTCTGTCTGACTGTCTGTCTGACCAGGCTGCAGTCAGCAGTGTGATCCACACCCACAAAAAGGCCCGAAGAAGTGACAAGAGCAGATTGAACACTTCATGTCAACTTTCCGAAAAGTTTTTGGGCAAAACGCTCCTGGAGCGTGACACGTTCCTCCTCCTCCTCCTCCTCTTCCTCCTCCCCTCACACACGCCTCGCCTTTGGAGCAGATTTCACCAGGCCACTGTGACGGGCTACGTGCATCACGAACACATGTAATACATGACATCCATGCCACCTGCAGTTAGCTGATATCACGTGTAGTGACCAAGCTGTTGGTGAATTGAATGTCGTCCATGGTAACAAAGATGTCGTCGCCTCCATCTGTCAGTTTCTTTGCATTGCGCGCCACCTGGTGGTGCGTTTAAGTGGTGCTGGGAAATCGCAGGCTGTACAACAATATGTACACATCAGTGAGTCTGCAGGTCCTCGGTTCTGATGAACTACCCCAGGGGGAGTCCGTGTGAGATGGTGCTGAATACTCCAAGGAGTAATGATCATGTATGGAATAAACAGAGGATATATGTGCTCCACTATTTTACCTGTTGATACATAGATAAGTAGATTATTAACCGGCCACAAGGTTAATAATTTACTGATACATTAACACCCAATTGTTAATTGTTAGGTGGTTAACAATGTGCTGTATTTCATATGCTCATTATAGGATTTTTTTTTAAATCCTCTGCAAGGAACTTGTAACTATAGTAGCTGAATAGGTGGATGTGCTTGTGTACAACAACTGTGATTTTGTTTCTTCATTTAAAAATAAAAGCATAAGCATAAATTACTGTTAAAAAAACATCATCATCTTGGTGTTTTATTACCCATACGGCATTTATCAGAGGTCCACAGTCTTACAAAACAATACAATGCAAACAAACAAACAAAATACATCAGAGAGTAAAATACACAAGACTCTGGTTATGGCACAGCTTTCCTGCAATAGTGACACTATAAAAAAAAGTTTTGAAACAAATTCAAAGAGCAACAACAACAACAACAGAAAAACACAAAATCATAAAGTGTAAAGATAGACAGATAGAAATTCAATGCAGATCTATATTGCACATGATACAATCATAGAACCGAAATAATATTTTCAGTTGCAACAGAAGAACGACCAAAACCCTGTGAAAGATTAAACTCAAGTTAACCAGCTCGACTTGACATAAAACCAAAACTGCCATCTAGTGGTGTAGTGCTGCCATCTGACTCACATTTTAGGATTTTCATGGCAAAACAATGTCGGACAATTCACATGAACTTTTTTTTCTGATTAAGGTACAAATAATTTCGGCAGTGCAGGCGAGGATACATGTGGGACGTTTCAGGGCTGAAACATCTGGTGGGGGAGTCAGTCAGTCCGACTACCCGGTCGGTAAGAAGGGAGACAGTTCTTTCTCATTCCAGGCTGAAGTATTGTTGCTTTGCCTCTCTGTTTGGAGAAGCAAGGGTTCAGAAACAAATTAGGGGGCATATCAGTAAACAGACAAACTGGTATCACTATATCACAAGGCACTATTTCTAAAAAGGTTTAGAAAAAGGTGTAACAAAAAAAAAAGGTCTAAAAAGCGTTTGATAAATAGTTAATGAATCATTTTCTATCTCTGAATGTGTTACTCATAATTGATTAAAATTGGATGGTTTGTCAGGTTGTGAACAAAACCCTGTAGCAGGCACTAGTTCTATCTATTCTATAATAACAACGTTTTAATGTTGCCAATCAATTAATATACTTACTAATATACTTAATATAATACACTTACTATAGCTGTTTACTATTACTTCTTTATGTTACTTACTTTCAATATACTTTCACCTTCTACAAAACCAAGGCAGAATAAATAATTGTCAGCAAGTTGTCACTAAATTAATCTAAGTGGTCAATTTTTATTAGATTTTTTTTACAACCTGGCAATCCAAAATGTGTTTTTATTGGTAATCTAATTGATCAATTTAGTAAATAATTTATTCGTTTTTAACTAAGCCATGAGTTACAATTTATAATCCTCTTGAAAGGTTGACTTATTGGAAAGTGGCACCAAATACGTAACCAAATGCTTATTTGCAAACATTTTCCACTATCTTATTTTGTAAATAAAGGGTAAAGACTTGTATTTCTTATGCCCAGCAATGGTCTTGTCCTCATCAGTTCATTACACACTTAGAAATGAAACCCCAAAACAATAGCTTAGATTAATATCCCACTCTAATGAAGTTTTCTGTGCAACACCAAAATGTAAATGTAAATATCATTAGCAAGTCTGTCCCACAGAGTCATTACCCCCAATTCATTAACAATATTGGAAAGATTTGTCTGTTAATAGGTTAGTATAAACTGCAGCTATTTTCATAATCATTTAATCACTTAAGTCATTTTTCAAGAAAAAAAGGCCAAATATTTCCAGGTTCCAGATTTGCTGTTAGTGAACTGAAAATGTTTTGGTTTTGCACTAAAAATCTAAAGATGTCACCTAGGCCTTTTGCAATTACTGATAGATATTTGATTGACTTAATGATTAATCAATGAATTGTGAAAATAATTTGCAGATTAATCAGACATGAAAACGGCATTAAGCCTTAATCTTAGCATATTAAAATCTAAACTACTGTACCTCTCCTGTGACACAACCTGTGTGTTTTCCTGGCAAAAACAGTGAAGTTGATGAGTCAGTCTCTTACTTTCATGGGAACATTTTTTTATACAAAAGACACAAATGCATCTGCTCATCTTACCTCTGACAGATGTAGAGCCCAGTCATTATCAGACAGGATAAAGCGTCCACTATAATCCATATAGTATTGTATCTACCATGTGCCTGAAACACATACACATGCTCGTGGGCATGGCATCATCAAGGCGTGTCACATACTGTATTTTCTAACACACCAGGTAGTCGATTGGTTGGTATTTACTATTTTCATGATCGGGAAATGAACAGGGGGAGAAGTAAAACATGATCTGCAGCTGTACTGTGTGTATTGCTCACCATGACCCAGTCCGGATGCTCCATGGCTTGAAACTGGTGGCAGGAGTTGGTGGTAACAGAGCTGACCCCTGCACACCACAGCAGAGAAAACAGCCATCGGTCATTAACCACCCACAGGTTAACTGTGACGTTCTTCCGCCGAAGTTCTCTGCCACATACAGACACAAATAATTAGGATATTTCTATAGATTGTACTGTAGGCGAATGAAGAGAAACGTGGTATAAACACAACTGGAAAACGTCGAGGCCCTGCAGAGGCTGCCTACGCTCCCCTGTAACTTTGGAGTGTTCACTGCCTCTGACTATGTTGTCCAAGCAATTTCGTGAATTCTATTCTTATTCTACATTTTATTCACTCTCATACTTGTTTCATTTTGCAAATTGTATTTCTCTGCCTCTTCTTCATCTCTACCCCATATCATCTCATTTAGTTTGTGCCCCCCTGTCTATGCTATGTCACCCTCATAATCAGTTGTGCATTTGTGTATCATTATGAGTGACAGCAACGAACTTTCGATTCACCTTTACTAACAAATTGTGCCCATGATACTTGTTATATGTCTATGACTTATGTAGCATCATCTTTCTATTTCTTTCTATTTAAATTTTTTGTTACTATTTTTATTTCTTTTCGTTCCTGTTGTTATGGGTTGTGGAAAGGAATGGTGTGGGGTTGTTGATTCTAATGTCCTGTAATTATTACAAAATAATTTAGTAAAAAAATGAATAAATTAATTGGAAAACGAGTCGATGGAAAACAGGACACTAAATATGCATGTGTGCAGGTATGTTCTTTTATATTTGTATTTAACTGGGTGCCTGCTGGTACCAATGCGTGTGTGCATGTGCAATCGTATTTTAACATGAACTTGAATCATACAAAAACAATTTGTCTTCCTGCAAACATTAAAAGAAGAAAAGAAAAAAATACTTTCTCAAAACATGTTGGTACAATCCTCTTCGTTCTGTGTGTGTGTGTGTGTGTGTGTGTGTGTGTGTGCTTCCTTTGCTCACTCATTTAACAACACTCCAGGGTTGAGACATCATTTGAATCTTTAATATCCCTGGAGGCCGACCCTTTAGTGCCAGCACTGTGTCTCAGCATGCTACAGTCACACTTTTAATTAACACACCAGTGTGTGTGTATGTGTGTGTGTGTGTGTGTGTGTGTGTGTGTGTGTGTGTGTGTGTGTGTGTGTGTGTGTGTGTGTTCTCCCCCTGGAACCACCACCAAGATGACATGGGTGTATTTTGTTTCATATCTCTGTTATTGTCTGGGAATTTTGTCTTATTCACCTTATTTTTTCTGTACTCAAATTGCTGTATTTCACATTCAGGTGGTTTCCCCCTTTGTCGAACATTTTCGTTTCTGACTTGTAGACCTGGATGAAACCTGGAGCAGTCAAGATAACAGTGTCTCTTTCAGCAGGGGGAAGCCAGAGGATCTACAACAAAGGAAAACTTAACAAACTGTGCCTTATCATGAAATACCTTCAACAATTTCAATCTGAGTGGAGACTTAGCAGGAGACTTACCAGGCTTGGGTCAATGCCAGAATCCAAGATGGTGCTGACAGTGTCGTTGGTGTCACCTTCCTGGTTGGGACTGTAAAGGTCAAATATCACTGAGATGTTGCGCTGCTGGGCGAGGACTAGGAGCTGGAGTAAGGAGGGTATAGACTGATTCTTCGCAGTTTCCTTCTCCTCTTCTGTGAGCTGGGACACTGAACGGAACGGATCTGTCTGGAGAATCCAACAACACCATCTGTAACTGAAGCCTGCTGAGCGAATGTGTGAGCAAGTGTGTGTGGAAAAGCATGTGTCAAAGCAGAGGCCTCACCTTTAGGAACCATTCACCTGCATTCAGACGCTGCAACTCCTCCCAGGTCAGGTTGGCGCTGTGGCTGAAGCGTTTGTCGGGGAACTTCTCCTTAACATTTGTCGTCCTCATCAGAAAGTCAGACCCACTGTCGTGCATCAAGAAGGGAATTCTGTCTTTACTAAATTAGAGAAACAAGTAAAAAAATGTGCATATGTGAAGACAAAATAATCCAAATTTCAAGTTGTATTAAGTACTTTATGACGCTGTTGACTTCTGTGGGGTTTTTTTCCCTTTCTGCCAGCAAAATCTGCAGCTGCAATCTAAATTTAGAGAAGCCTCTGTCCCGGACCTATTGTTTCAAAAATAAATTTCAGGTGGTAGGCAGCAGTCTGCCACCTTTACCTCTGACTATGTGCTGTGCAAGAAGGTGCAGCGAAAGTAAGTAATGCTTACAGACTGTTATGAGGCTGTAGAAATCCTGTGTAATTACAGAAAAAACATTATAAAAAGGCTTTGCTGTTATACTTTGCCGGTAAAAAAATAAGCCTTTTCTGCATCCAATGCATTTTAACTGTACCTGAGCTGTACGTCGGTCTCAAAGGCCGTCACGCCGCACGCAATGCTCCTGTCGAATGACATCATGGTGTTCTCTGGAGCCAGCTGAACACAGGGAGCGCAGATGGGTGAGACACGCTCATGTGCTGGAACTCTCAAACTACCCTTAAGCTGTGTGAACACACACACAGTGTTAAATTGAGCTTAATGGCGACCCAGGAGCAAAGCACACTAACGGGGACAGAGCAGCACGGCATATGGGGCCCACACATGACTGGACGCTTGTTCACACCTGAGTCAGGAGGAGAGGAATGTTTTTCTGTCATGTGAACGCATGGAAGTGTCAAGTCGTTACTTGTTAGTTACGCAGCTTAAGTATTGCTTCAGGGTGTGAAACGGGA
Source organism: Scophthalmus maximus (assembly GCF_022379125.1). Classification (NCBI taxonomy): domain Eukaryota; kingdom Metazoa; phylum Chordata; class Actinopteri; order Pleuronectiformes; family Scophthalmidae; genus Scophthalmus; species Scophthalmus maximus. Next base: position 15,964,976 of record NC_061523.1, read on the forward strand.
TGCTCACCATCGGGGCGCCTCGGTGGCCAATGAGCTTCGGTTTGTCAGGTAAATCACTCGGCGCAATCAGACAAGGAGACTGGATGAACAGTGGACACAGGAAGATGGCTGCTGACACCACAACAAAGGCCGATGCAATTAGGGCCTTTGACCCTGCTGAGAACAAAAGTCAAATGATGAGACAATTGTCTGTAGCTTTTTACACTGCTGTGCGTGTGAACAGAGGACCTGTACAGTGGATCCATGAGTAAATAACTAGTATGTACACTTTGGTCGTCTCATTAATCCCACCTTTTTTTTCCCCTTTCAGTGCACCACACCTAAATATTTCAAATTTTTTTGCAGTTCATATTGAGGACATATTCTTTCTTTAAAAAAATAGTGATTTATTTGCTCATAAACTTCAGTCATCGCTCTTTATTGCAATAACTGAGTGCACAAACTCTGGTGCTCATGGACGGCTGTGGATAAGGAGTCGGAGTGCGTCGTCCACTAATCAGAGGGGTAGGTGGTTCAATTTCTGACTCATCCACTCCACAGACAGAGGTTTCCTTGGGCAAAACTCTGTACACTAAATCACCCCTGACGGCTGTGCTGGCAGCTTTTAAATGAGATAACTGAGAAACTGAGAAATGAATATGTGAATGTCAACTGTACTACAAAGTGCTTTGAGTGGACAATAAGACTATTAAGCAGTATATAAACACAGTAAACCAGCAGAGCATCTAAATATTGGTATGTTACTTGTGCGTGTCTTGTGTCTATATGTTAGTCTAAGATCAAGGCATTTTATCTTTATCATGGCGCAGCTGTTTCCTGGTCAAAGCCATAATTTTCACAATTGGAAAGTACAAGGTTTTTGCAAAGCAGTGACAATGTTGCTGTCTGGAGAAATGTTGTGTAATTGCGTACGAGTCACGTCTGTGAGAACTCTTAAATGATGTCATCCACATACCAGTTTTGGCCCTGTCGAAGCCATGGAAGACAAACGAGCTCAGCAGCGTCAAGGCTCCAACAGCACCAAACTGCAAGAAAGGAGCTGTGGCCTGCCACAAAGAAAAACAACAACAAAGCATAGTGGCAACAGACAACTTAGAACCATGTGAAAATACATTAACACTCTCTTGCTTCATTATTAATACACACAGTCTTTGTGATCCTGACTGTACCTGGAGTGAAAGGGGAACAGTTGGCCATTCTTGTTGCCACTGGAGGCTGATTCCTGTGATCCCGAAAGCCACGAATATCACACCAAAAAATAAGAAGATCTGTGCAGAGAAAAAGATATTCTGCAATTTTAATAATCTAATCTTTGTGTATTTGGGAAAACAAGGTGAACAGACAAATGTTTAAATACCTTGTGCAGCCAATGTAAGTCGAGTCGTTCTCCTAAGGCAACTTGAAACAGTGCAAAGAGCTGTAATGAACAATGTTGATTATGGATTAGGAAATTACAACAGTGGCTGTTAATTCTGTGAATGATGTTTCCATGGTACAAGTCAAATCTGAGCAATAGTTACTTTATGCTTTTGTTTTTATTGAGCTACTATTGTAAGCATCCAGTCCTGTGCCGGTAATTACCCAGTCACTCCTATTACAATTAGGCTTAACTTCGTACATTACAACTGACACCCAACACCACACACCCAACACTCTGTTCTCACCAGTAGCAGAATGCAGTAGCTGGTTAACACTGCAGAAATGATGATCACCACCATGAACCAGTTCACCCACCGTTTCAGTTTTGTGAAACCCTGCCTGATAATGGAACAATGGAGGGCAGCACAAGGTTAGCAGAATAGAGGTCGCCAATAAAGAAAGAAAAGAAAGGGAAAGAAAAGAGAGGGTTCTGGGCTATTGTGTCGGTTTCAATGTGGGCCATGTGTATGTGTGCGCATGTGTGAATGTGAATGTTTGTGGTCGCTCACCAGTTAACATCCTCTCGGTCATTAAAAGTAACCAGACAAATGTACATCCAACACAGAGACAGCAGGGAGGCCAAAGAGACAACTGAGAACCAGCAGCGTGCCTGCTGAAATAAGAAAGAACACGCGGAATAATATTCATCATAATGATCTTTTGTATCTGATAAGACAATGGACCAATTCCAACATTTTTCTCAAAGTTGGTTTCGCACCTTTGCACTGAACTCGAAACACAAACAGGTTCTTCACGCTTTCTCAGCATCAACTGTACACCTCCAGTTTCCCACCCACTCTCATTTTGTGTGTTAAAATTATAGACTGGCACCATCCTCCTCCCCCTTTTTAGTCCTGTTCCAGTTAAGTCCATTACAAGCCTGTTAGGACCTTTAACATTTTCTTGGACCACAAATGCAAATTCAACACTTACATCATCACACCATCTACTGTGTTTTTATTTCCTGAAAGTCTGCGAATAGCCATCTCCAAACGATGTTTCCCACATTTCATTTAAAGCACAGCAATGGTACGGCAGAACTGTTGAACTTTTATTTCTGAATTCAGTCCAGTGGAATGTTAATCTGTGCTTACAGGGATTATAAAAGGTTCAGTGCTCAGCGGACGATCAGAGAAACTGAAAACTGAAATTGATGTAGGAAATGTGGAGCAGATTCAAGAAAATTAGAACTTCTAAGACCTATCTCTTAAATGGTCATTTAAAAATATATATGCATTTGTAAACTGTGGCTAAAAATACTCACTTTTCTCTTATTACTGCTGGAGTCCCTCCAGTGGCAGCTGTACAAGCCCCTGCTGCAAACTCTGCAACAGCTATTTTCTTGAGACATCACTTCTCCTCCTCATTCACTCTGTGGAAACTGTAGATCCTCTTCTGTGCAGTTTGGACACCTGATACATGCAGCCTGGAGATGGATGGAAGGAGCCCAGATAACGCTTCCCCTGTATACAGAGAACAGGCCTGATTTCATTCACCTCTCTTAACCTATGGAATATAGGAGAGGGAAAAAGACGACTGTGACGGAAAGCAAATGAGGGAGGGGGGTGGGTTTCTTTGGGTGTTAAGGGAAACCCTGCTCAATAGCCTCCTCAGTAGAGCCTGTGTGCAAAGGGGGAATAGCCACTGGAAGCACTTACAATGGCCAACACCATGGGGTATTGAGAGCAGTGCACAGACCGGCCTGAGAGTGAGTCACACTGTTCAACAGCCACAGTGACAGGCACATCCACGCACGAGGGGGGGGGTCAAGTTAATTGCTTTAAATGAATATACCAAAATACAGAGTGTAAGTTAAGAGTTAGATCAAGTTAAATTGCTTTAAATGAATATACCAAAATTCAGCAGGTCTGGGGTCACAGCAGGACTTTAGTAAACATGTGAGGGCATATTTTACATCTGTGCCAGGTTTCGGTCCCCTCACACCAAAAGGACGTTGGAGATTACAAACGTTCCGTCACCCACCGATGAAACACATTGAGCAATAGGGGTTTCTACAGAGAAAAAGCTCTAAACGACCAACAGATTCTTGTTTGACTTGATTTGACTGGGGGTTTTGCCAGCTTTCTTCTTTGTCTGAATTGTCTGTGTGTTTCTGGAGTTAGAAGGATTCAAAGTAATGAGACAGTTGAGGATTAGGAGATAAGGTGGAGGCATGAGTTTTGAAACTTTACCTCTCACTGTCTCTTAAAAAGAACAAGGAAATGATCATCTACTGAGAGCATGTTTGAACAGATCGACAATAATAAGTGTCAAATACATGAAACCAAACAAACTTGTGACCAGGAAGCTGTGAACCTGAGCTGAATGTTGAGTGATAACTTTAATGTGTTAGACACCACAATGTGGCAAGATGACAAAAGAAAGTGAAGTAGGAATTAAAGAACAATGAATTACTTCTTTACAGTTGAGAGGCTACAGAGCCCTTTAAATATGTCTAATACATTACTTAACGATCAAATTGCCAAAAAAAGACCCAAACTCTAAATGAAAGCACATCACATCACACATCACATGTGGACACGCCTTGTTTATTTATGTGGCCCATCACTTCAGGATGGTTGGCAGCTAAAATGTAGTTCGCACAAAAATGCAGTGGGTGTATTACTGTCATAAAACCGACGAGAGATAAATTATCCAATCATTTTCTTTCAAATGATTGATGTTCAAGTGGTGATAACTACATTGAGGAATGAGTAAAAACAAAAGCTAATCATTTCTCACGGACGCATTTTCACACAGAACTTTTTCTTTGACCAAGTGTTACGTTACTGAGTCACAGAAACTGTTTTGCAATCAAGCTTTCTTGACAACTGCCAAAGTAACTTATTTCCTTAATAGGCGATTACCAAATCACAAAACACCTTACAGGATAAATTGCAAAGCTCTTAATCCTGCAACAGTTTTTATTAATGGCAATGTGATAAATAAAAATATTTTTCTGTACACTTTACCAGAAAAATTGAAATAGGGCCCCAATGTAATTAAAAATTTCACAGCCATATCTATCTATCTATCTATCTATCTATCTATCTATCCATCCATCCATCTAAAAATATCTATCATCTTGATTTCTGGCTGTTTTTAAACTTTTTAAAACTCATAGTTTTCCAGACTTCCAGACTGTGTCCGACCGTTTTTTGTCAATACAGGAAAGTAAATATGAGAATGAATATGAGATTTTACTTTTCAAAAACCAAAGAGATTAAAATGAGATGTATTTCCAATGTGGGTGTGTAATTTTGGAACAATGCCAATTTCAATTTAAAAATGTGCAACTCTCTTTTTGTTTTTTCTAAGAAAATGGTTTGTAATTCTAAATGTGAATAATGCATTTCCTTGTTTCTTCACTTATATCTTGGTTTCTTTATTTTCCTTTTCTTTGAGACAGGTAGATTTAATGGATAAGAAAATAGGATAGGAATAAGCGTATGCTTCAGCCTGAGCATTTTCAGTCACTATTTACTGTTGTTGAACTTATTGTTTTCACGATGATGACTGAATAAAAGAAACAAACAATAGTGCTGAATTATTCGCTACAGTATATTACTAGTTTTTCTCACTTACAGAATTGGCTGCATTTTTATCTTTCATGCTTTTTACTTCTTATTTTGTCATGTGTCCTGTTCATTGACAAAGGAGGTGCTTCAACACCACAAACATCTTGAGCACCTAAAAATATAACAATTATTATTATTAGAATCTAATCTGTTTTAACTGAAATCGTGTGCGTGGAGCATGAGGACAGAAACAACGCAAAACAGAACAACCAATCAAAACTAGAGCGGATCCACACTAACACCACCGAGTGTCGACCCGAGAGATTAACGCAACAAAAAAAAGAAAAGAGAAAAAAAAGAAGCCCAACCAATTAGCAAACCCCCGTCACGTTTCGATCACTTGTGTGATTCTACCCACTGAAACTAGAACCAAAAGAGACTCACCGCGAAGGATCGGCTGGTTAAGTTCGCCTCTCGCTGCGCGCATTCGGCATCCTCTCCTCTGCGCTGCGCTGCGCTGCGCGAGTGCGTGAAGTGCCTGTGAATGGAGCTGTGTCAACGGCTGCGGGCTGGGGAGGGGCTGCGGCCCAGACAAACACGCACAGGATCCAACAGGTTCAGCTCAGGTGGCTATTCAGAGGGGAAGTGTGCAGCACTGGGTCCTGTGAACGTCCTGGTGCAGGCGGGTCAGTGAAGTTCTGCTGACCGAGGTCATTTGGAGGTCATCCACTGACTATATACTCCTGTGTATTATTTAATAATGACGAGGACATGAATGGATTGAAACATGCTAAATACTTTTTAATTTTTTTTTTTAATTTTGTTGCATTATGCATCTATCAAAATCAAAATGTCTGAGATCTGTTTGGAGCCATTGAAGGACGGTTTGTATAAACAACTCCACAGCTGAGTTTAGAGAAATTTAGAAGACTTAGGCGGGTATGGGTACATGCCTGCTCTTTTGTTTTCCTGTAAATCTTGGCCATAGTTTCATTTTAATTTTTTTATTTACTCATCCTTTATTTAACCAGGGAGTGAGATTGTATCTCAACAGGACTGTTGAGACCATTGAGATACAATCGGTCAATCAGGGGCCTTTTTCCAGCAACGTAAAAAAGTACAGTAAAGAAAAAGGTTTTGAGGCATTTTTGAACATCATGCATTGAAGAGATTTTGCAACTTCCTTTAGTTCAGTCTTTGACTTTTAAATATTAACAAAATCAGATTGCTTATTAAATGTTCTTAAGTTTTTACTAGTTTTAATCGTAGACGTTTAGCGGGTGTATCCTTATATCTTTGGTGTGGAGCCAACATTATCTCTTATGCCAGGAAGTCCTGATCAAGATGGGCAGCAATAAAATAAATAAAGTTTTATATATAAAAACAAACAAGAACAGATAACACACACAAAAGAAAACCAGACTAAAACAGAGCAAACAGACTAAATGACAAGACACAGGCACTTTGTGAAGAAGAGTGAAGAATTTAAACATCACTGTGATACTGTCACAGCTGACCATTGTGTCTAATTCTGGTGAAGCAGACTGGACACATCCGTCAGTCTGCACCCCCTTTTGCAAAATTGCATGCAAATTTTCACAGAGTAGTTCATGGGTATATTGGGGAACACAAATTATTTTCATCTGAAACATTGGGATGTGTTCATTTGCCAGCTGCAAAAAGAAATAAAATGTGCAAATGAGAGATTAGCCGACATGAAACTAATGTTGGATATTTGGTCTTAGTTTTGCAACTGTCTTTACCGTCTAACCTTCTGATAAGGTGTGAAAATATGATTATTTTACAGTATTGAGATGTGTCACATGATTTTTCATGTTACATTAAGTGGATGCATTGTTTATTGTATGAGTACAGCCAGCTGTACTAACCGATCTGAGGACATCTGGTGCTGTGAGACTGTTGATGTCTGTAGATGCACTGTAACTTTGCACAACATTCTCATTTGCACTAATGTTGTTAGCAACAGGTTTAATCTTGATGTATGTACAGTACTGGTCCTGCTTTGAAAAAACATAGGCGAGGGAGGGAGAGGAGAAGGACCTAGAGGTAGCAGTACTGCTTAACCTTGTCATGGTTGGAGGAGCATACGCCTTCAGGAATTTAATCTGCTGAAGCTATAAAAAATAATTAGAGCACAAAGTAAAGAATAAAAAAGGTGCACATGTTCAGCTTCTTTCTGCAGAAGCTCGCAGTGCTATACTGAGAACTTGGGAGTATTACTTCAGCTGCTAAAAGAGTGACAAGGAAGTTGATAAAAAGGTAATGAACAATTGTGAAAGTGCATTCAAGTTGAGGCAAGAGAAACTATGTTTTAATTAAAACTGTTTGACAGCTACTGGATAAATATGAGGGAGCATGGAGACAGTCAGATGGAAAGATTACAAACAACAGGGGTTAAAACCAAGAGCTATGGAGGATTAAGGGGTTGAACAGAGGAGATTAAACCAAACACAAAGCACTCATATGTAATGTTTCTGTCAGCACTCACAAGAGCCAGTAACCAGCATTAAGACAGAGTGAACAGTTTTAACACAGGTGCCCTTTAGGATCATGGGACACCCACACTCAGTATCATGACATAGTATCAAGAGGGTTAATGTTTGAAGTCTAAATTATATCCTCACACATGTATGTAGTGGTGCAGACAAACAGGCAAAAAGTAGGTCAAAGAAATAATCTCACTATTAAAGAAAATAGGGTGAGTTCATACCAGTGTATAAAAAAACCATACAAGGGCAAACATGTATTTTTATTTATGACTCTTCCCAGGGGGAAAAGAAATGCAATACCATAGAAGAAGAAGAAGAAGAAGAAGAAGAAGAAGAAGAAGAAGAAGAAGATTTTACAATAATTATAATAAAATCACGGTAATTCCTACTCCGCGCCAGTAGGTGGCGATGGTGTTCAAGATGTTGCTCGTCGTTTGTAACAGAGGAAGTGCTGGGTGCTAACTGCTTCAGACAAGACGGTGGTGATTATCTTTCTTGTTTTATGGGAGTCACTCTGTATTTTTCATTCAGGAGATAATGTAGTATCTTCACTGTTAGATGTCGGGTGACAATAATAGTCAACACTAATTAATATGAGCTGCAAACAGAGCAACAAACAGAGGCTCGTTTCGAAGTTAGCTAGCATGCTAACCTTAGCGTTAGCTGGCAACTCGTTTGTATGTTTATTATTGCGGAGTGAAATTGTCCACTTTCGGCTTCATTGTAATTTGAATCAAACGATGCAAATGTATTTTATTATATTATAGTCATGTCATCATTTGTACTGTGTCAGGTTTACTCTTTCCTAACGTTTTGCTGGTGTGCATTCTCAAGTAGTGGAGAATGTTTATTTTTGACAAATGCTGGTATGTTTTATGCTAAAATGATCTATATGTGTGTGTACATATATAGCATTAGTTGGTACTAAGGTAGACTTATTGAGATAGATGTTCTATCACTAAACACTACACTTAGCAGTAAGAAACGTAAGTTTTCATATAGATCCACTTCTCTTTTTTTTTAGGTGTTTTCAGAAGCAATGGATCAGAAAATTCCTTATGATGACTACCAGCTCCCAGTCGTATTCCTGCCTTCTTATGAAAACCCACCAGCATGGATACCTGCACAGGATGTACGTCACATGCATAGAGCCAATCAAGGGGCTGGTGTTTTTCTCTGTTGAAGGTGGCACCGATGCCATAGATCCTTCTGTGGCTGTTCACTGACTTCTGGCCAATGACCTTGATCCCTTTTCGAGTCAATGTTTGATGTTCACAGAGAGCTCTTGTAGTCTGAGCGTCCCCCGAGTCAATGCTATCAGCATCGGAAACACACATCACCGGATGTCAGACCATAACTGGTCACAGCATTAGCCGGAAAGGGAGCAGAGTCATTCACCAGGAGTCAGCGAACGGCTGAAGACAGATCGTGGAGGTTTCATGCATCTGATCCCAAAGGTGAAGACTACGTAGTGCAGTTGAAAGCTCTACAAAGAGCTTATAGCTGGAAATCTACTTTTTTCCAGAATTTAAAATTTTAAAGGAAGCTTTCGATGCTCAGTCATGCAACCTTTTCTACTGATCCACCTGAGTTGAAAAGTTTTACACACTCTATTTCCCCAATCCTCTGGTATGTGATGTACTCCAAGATCATTTTCTGCAGGTTGTTATCTCTGACCACTTCACTCTTGAGTGAGTCAAGTTTTTTTCTACATTTGTAGCGTGTTCATCACCCTGACTACAACAATGAGCTCACCCAGTTCTTACCTCGCACCATTGTACTGAAGAAACCTCCCGGAGCACAGCTGGGCTTTAACATCCGTGGGGGCAAAGCGTCACAGTTAGGAATCTTTATATCCAAGGTGTGTGTGTGTATTTTGTACGACCCTTTCTGGCTTTCACATGCTGCTGACTAAGTATTTGCTTTTCAAACATACCAGCATTGTGATGGCTTATTTCTGTATGTGTGTGCTGGGTTGGCAGGTGGTCCCAGACTCGGACGCCCACAGAGCCGGGCTACAAGAGGGAGACCAGGTTCTGTCTGTGAATGAGGTTGATTTCCAAGACATTGAGCACTCGAGAGTAAGTCAGAGCAGTAATTTCAAGCTGTTTTTTTAATATTATTATACAGTATATTTCTAATCCCATTACTTGTTGATCAATGATATATTCACTGCATATGTATAACAATGTCAAACACTAACTACAACGTGGTGCTATCCCATCGTCAGTGTAATTTGAACATGTTCAGGGTGCAACTTTAACCCATGATTTATAATTTTTTCATTCCTCCTTGTGGAGGATGTTTATGGGATACACATAATATAACGATATATATATATAAAGATAACATAACTCTTAAGCAAAGACTGTGTATATTTATTAAAGACATTCTGGATGTGTTGTCAGCCTTGACTGTTGACCAAATATCCATTCCTCATAAAATCAGTGCACTCATTATGTTCTATTATTATTATTTTTTATTTCATTTAGCACATTACATATTTCCGTGAGAATTAAAACCCTTAAAAAAAACTTCATGTTATAACTTTTATAATCTTATTAAGGTAAACTCTATGAACCGTTGTTGTCAACTTTTTACCCCAACAGTTGTTGGTGATCACATCTTCATTGCATTACACTGAGTGAATGTCTTCTTCCTCTTTAGGCTGTGGAGATTCTAAAGAGTGCACGAGAAATACTGATGAGGGTTCGCTTCTTTCCTTACAGTAAGTCTAACTCTACGGAAATCGTACTAACATTAGTCGAGAACCACCGCAGCTAATGCACTGTAGATTTTTATAATGTTATGGTATTAAGGGAGGGGTTATGCTAAGTGTGGCGCGAGTGAATCTTTGAGCCATGAAAAAAAAAATCCTGAATATAAAATTATGAAAAACTTTTTAAACGTCTAATTCCACAACTCAATTCTACATAGTTCAGTCTCCTCTCATGTTTTAACACGTTTAATCAACAAATGTCTGAGTTTCTGTGACACTGACCTGAAGCCACGTCACCTGAAGTCTTACTCCATATTTGATTTCTGCTTTAGTTTTGCTTTACAGTGTAACTAGAAATTACCATTAATGTTTTCATATATTCAAATTTTTCCCATTGTGAAGATTGTACAACAAATAATGTAAACTAGATTTAAAAATATTAATATGCATGTATATGTAGAATTTGGATATTTGGGGAAAATGCAAATTCAATTATTTTAGTAACAGATAAGTCCACGTACAGTAATTGAGGTATTTAACTTATGTGTTAAAATTAATAATCATAATCATACTTTTTGTGGCAGGCCTAATTTCTTGCATTGTTTACAAACACCATCAAACCTTTAACAGCATCAGAAGACATAAATAGTGTAGTTGTGGTCTAGAGTTACTATTGAGCTTTATTCATCCCAAAAGAAACTGCTGTGCTTAGTCTGGGGGTGATGGCAGATTCCAATCTGTTTTGAATTTGTAACTCAAAATTGTGCCTTTTTATTATAGTCCGCTGATACGACAATATATGTTCTGCTTTATGAAAATGACAGTTAAAAGTTCATGTGTGAAGAAAATAATCTCTTTCTGAAGGAGCAAACCTGAAAAGCTTGTCAGGACACACATATCAGTATCAGGTATCAGTACCAACATACTTTAAAAACCATGGTTACTGTCTGACTGATCTTACTGCCCGTCTTCGACAACAACAACGAAATGGCTTTGGGTTGACTGAACTGTGTCATACTGGTAGTTAATTGTATAAAGACATCACTCGCGGTAACCTAATGTTCTCGTTTGTGTTCTTTTACAAGACTATCAAAGGCAGAAGGAGAGGACTGTACACTAGGTGGCAGCAGAAAGAGAGCGAGAGGCGGACAGACATGTCATTATCCCCCTCCCACTGACTCTGGCCTCCATTCTGTCTCGGCTTCAGGATGACTGATGTATGACTAACAAACCCATTCTAAGTCGTCCATGTAAGGACAACAAGATCTCTCTTTAACGCTCAGAACGGTCTGATCCACTGTGATGCACTCACGATGATTTCTACTGCATCAGGACACATTTACAGGAAGTCATTTTTCATAGTCTCTTTGAATACAGAATTGTAGAAGAAAGCAGAAGCCTCGAATACATATTGAATCATAAATTATTGAACTGATACTTTCAGGCGTAACATTAAGAGACTGTAATTTAACAAATCAACGTTTGCCTTTATTGGCAATTTCCTGAAGCCCTCAAAAATACTTAAATCACATTCAGAGTAGCTCTTGTGTACACTGTACACAATTGCACTGATCACCCTAACATATAGTAGATATATAATACCAATAACTGTACGTAATAAACTGGCAACTGAGTGTGTTTAAATGTAAGAAAAAAATGTACATATGACTTCATGATTTCAGTACACAGCGAAGGTGTTGGTACGACAACATGGCCTGACATACTGTAAGAGCACATGATGAATGCACGACAGGTAATAGATTTTAAATATAACAGAATACACTGTACATCCATTTTAAAACAATCTAACAAATATTTATAATTGTGTGGGAAATATTAAGTTGTGTAAATATATTTCAATCACTGCTATTGTCGACCCAACATTACTTAAATACTGCAATGAATTAACGTTTTTTGTGTTTCATACATTCTAAGTTTAATTTACACTGCAGGTGGGCTGACTGATGTGCTCGTTATTTTATGTATTAACTGTTTATTTGCAAAACTGTTGACAAGTATCACTTCTAACACGGCACTCCTTCTCCTGTATCTGCACCAAGGTATGATCAAAGGTTCATGTCTTTGTTACATGTAAACATTTGATCCGGATATTTTTGTTTTCATATTTCAATATAGGGAGTGCACTAAAGAATTTTTTATGATATGACCTGTCATCACCTACGTGAGCTGTGTCTACCTGTACTTGACATTCATTGGTTTGTAGGTGGTTGTTTCTTTTATTTCATTGCCACTGTAATATCATCATATCACTACCAGCATTACCAAATTCAGGCGGAGTACTCAACACTAGTTCAAATGCACCAAATTAAACTCCTCGCCATTCAAACATTATATTGTAGGAGGCGAGATCAATCCTGCGAAAATTGCAATTTAATATTTGGTCTCCTCCTCCCCCATGTGGTACCATGCCTCATTTTTTTCTTCTTTTTTGTTCTATTGTTTAATGCCGTCTCACATACTGGTCTGAAAACTACGAACTATCTCAAAAAAGTATTCACACTGCAAACAAACCAAATCATGTTTCAGACCGCGACCACCTCTTTTGGTCAAATGAAATTTTGGGTCTGTTGGTCCAGACCGTTGTCCATGGAAACTTTCACACCTGTTGTTTTGGTTCGGACTAAACTGAAAAGTCCGAAAGTCCAGACCAAACGAGGTAGGCGTGAAAGCGGCCTTAGCATATTGGTAAGACCTATAGTGATTCTGTGTGTGATGTAGGTAGGTACAGTAAGTTAATTTATTTTAGAACATTTGCAAACACTGTCATATTATTTTGTTTACCAATATATTTTTTAAGTCTTTTGGTTTTTCATGATTTACTTTTTTCCTAATGGTCCAGAGCTCATCATGAAACAAGCTATATTTTATCTTTTTTTTTGTAGAAGAACCTAACATTGACAAGTAAAATAAATATAAAGTTTTAAACTCTAGTAGCCTTTGTCCTAGTCTCTGTGTACTTGAAGTGGACAGGTTTGCTCTGGTACAAGTATTCCGACTTGTTCCACTTGGTTTCTCTTGAAACTCACTGTTGTCTTGATAGGAATGCAGCCAATGACAGTGATGATCACCAAAGCGTGTTTAACCTTCTGAAGTTTACTATTTTGTTCATAACAAATCTTCAGAACGATCTCAGCCTGCAGGGCTTCATTCCACCGTCGTTTCTCCAACATGACTGTCTGAGTTTGCAGTAACTTCAAATAAATAAAATAAAAGATTTTCCTTCAGGTAAAGATCAACTGGTAAAATGCAAACTGGCTATTTATATTTTACATGTTTATACAACCTCACTTGATTTTCATTCTCACAGATCCAACAACTGATCTGTTCTTAGAATGTCAATGCAAGTCTACAACTTATTTAAGAATTACAATAAATACACTTTGATTGTAAAACATCACAGTGAACCTTCAAACAGCCCTCAAGTTTTACCCATTATACTGGCCAAATAAAATTACAATAAGTGGCATTAAAATTCACATTTAAGAAACAAAATTAGTAGCAAAGGTTGAGAGAGTAAGTGGGTTTTTTTTGGGGTTATGCAAAAAAAGGTCTGTAACCAAATTGACAAGATTTGACAAAATAAAATTGGTTATTTCAGGTGTGTCAAGTTCAGGATCCAATCATTTTTATGACATCTAATATTTTTTTAAAACGACCTTAAGCTTAAATAGTTTGTCTAATGTCTTAAAGAGCAATCGTGGCGTTTGTTATTTATATATAATCTAATTTAACTCTACTTCCACCACCCGGCCCCTTAATAAAGGGTCACCAGTGGACAACGACGTTTAATCTCTCATTTAAAAAAAAAATGTGTTCATGTGTATCTTACGTTATAGCTGCAGTTAAACAAGGTTAGCGGAGACAGTGGAGCCATTGTAAATATAATGTTGCGGCTAGGCCAACATCCAAAACCCAATGTAAAAGGCATAACACCATGGCGAACAGTGAGGAGAGATTTAGCTTAGCTCAACATCGACTGAGGTAATGGCAACTTGATCAGTCCTCACTTCCATCTGTTCAGACGGCTGTAAACACTTCATACTCTTGCTCATCCCAAAAGACTCTGATTTGGAAAAATTGGGAGGATTAGGTGCGATATCACAGAGTCGGAGGTCTCAAGTCTTATTGCGTTTGTGAGGATACACAGTCCATCCTCCTGTCTCTCCTTCTTTGGCAAACCGTCCTCCCTTCACTTTGATGCCATTTTAACTACTGTCCTCGCTGTCATGAGCGTCCAACTTGGAACTCTCGTCCACGTTTTCTAGCGAGTCTGCCCTCTGTATCGACAGCTCGGCGGGGTCCATCATGGGCAGGGCGTTCTGCTCCGGGTACAACCAGGGCTTCTGGTCAGGAGAGTTCTGCCGCTTCCACTCTGGGTAGTTCTGTCCCGCCTTGTGTACACACTTCATGACCTGGTGGGTGAGAAGAGGACACGGTTATCAGAGGGCCGCAGTCTGACAAATGACGATCATACCGCACCTTCAATCTCAGTCAACAAAAGCCGAAGATAAAGCCGCTCACAAAATATCTGTAACTGATTAAATGGCAATGAGTTATACAATTTGTAGTGATTGTTAAAAACAATTTACAGCTCTGACACAGTAACACATTTGCAAAACAATATACAGTATCAATGTAATAGTCGTGTTTAAGCTGTTAACATTTCAACATAGGCCTAAAAATTCTTTGAAGTATAATGATCATACCATGGCGGCTACAAGCAGTGAATTCTGGACTCGAAACAGATCCAACAAAATTGCCACAAGTTTTGTTTCAAGAATCTTGTGAATCAAAAACTGTCAGCTTTGATCTACTTACGACTTTTAGATGTCTACAGTGTGAGCTGCTCATACTCTGTATCAACTTGATTTGAATACATTTGATCTCCTATCAACAATCACAAGTTTGTTTAGCAGTTTAGAGATGAAACAATATTTGTCACAAAATTTAAATCTGCAACTAATTTGGTAATCAATAATCATCATTTAAGTTAAACTTGGACTTGTATTTGCTGGTTTTCTCAACCTTCTGTAAAAGTAAAATTAAAAGATTTTGATTAAAGGGTCATAAAAATAATTTTAGGCAATTATTAACTACTGAAATAATCTAATCTTTTAAATCATATTTTACTGTCCTCAAGTTCTTGTATTTATTATTTTTTTCCTTTTTAGGTTAAAAATTTACTCTTTGAATGTAATTTTAAGTACTCCAAAATAAAGGATTCAATTATTTTCATCCTTATTTCAAATGTTTACTACTTTTGGTTACATGTTCTTGCCTTTTACTGTTTGGTTTACAGATATCATTGTTTGTAGGTACAGAAGGTCAGTGTTTCTGTCACGCTAAAGGCCAATTGAGAGTCTCTCAATGTCAGTTTCTCTTTTTCTCACTCATACACACACTTTTGTCTAAATTGTTTCCATCTGCAGTGTATGAAACCTGGGGAACGAGTTCTTCCAGGAGGGAGAGCCACAGCTAAGGAGCTGAGATACCTCTTTGTCAGCAACCTCACTGGAACAGGCCCTTAAACTGGGTTTCTATGGTTACCATTGTTCTTTAAAAAGACACATGAAACCCCCACTCCCTTTCGTGCACACACATCTCGCGCACGTTTCACCTTGTGGACACACACAGCCGCTGTTTAAAACATGCTGATGTTCATGTTTTTCTTGTACATCACTTTTGAACGCTGCGTAGACGTAAATCAAAACCTTTGCTGTAAGGAGTTTGGAACAATGTTACTTACCCGGGGAGCGAGACTTTGAGATGCTTTGTTTACCACCCACTTTGGAAAAGAACCTAGAGCACAGAGATATGGGCAAACTTTAAAAAAAAAAAAAAACCCAGTTTGATAATATTTGTCATGTAAATGTTGGTTGTGGTCTTACCTTTGGGGTCAGCTTGTGAAAGGTATATGAAGATACAGCTATTTGGTCCTGTGGGCTTGATGAAATAGCCAGTGAGGATGGAAAGGGCCCTGACGAGGTCAGTGCGAGGAGGGTATTTCTGTAATGGGATCAAAACAAACATTGGACAAGTGATGCAATGCAACACTATCATTATCAATCAGATGGAAAAATAGCTCTTCAACACATGGAATGTGTAAAAGATAAGGGGCTGCTGTGTGTGTGTGTGTGTGTGTGTGTGTGTGTGTGTGTGTGTGTGTGTGTGTGTGTGTGTGTGTGGAGGAGGCGGCGTACCTGGTGTTTGACAGAGAAATTAACGATTGTGTACTCATCATCCTTCACCTGCCATGAACGCAATGTCACCACATCTCTGTTCGTTATTGGACTTGGACAATACCCTGGGGAGAGGGAAAAAAACAAACATACAAATCTGGTTATATTTTGTCAAGACTTCCTTAACTAGTTGACTAGTTCCACTATCACAGCCTTCAGAGTCTACAAGCACTTCCTTGTTATGGCAATAAATACACTGGACACTGCTCACTTTCTTCCCCTGGGGGCTTCAGTGGCTCATAGAAAGGCCTGAGAAGAGTTTGTGATAGATTAGAAATTCAAAGAAAAAATCAAAACGGTTTGAATGTGTGACTATAGCTGGAGGTGCTCGCTGATCTGAATGTAGTGGTTTCACTCGAGGTAATGCTCTTTTTTTAAAACTCAATTATTCACAAAAAATGTAACATCATTCTTTTTTCTTTCTTTTTTTTTTAAAGAACACCATGCTTAAACCGCTGTGTGTGCTCACTCGTATGTGTGTGCTCAAATCACTTCAGTCAATTCAGTCTTGAAGTTGTGAAATTATGTCATATAATATGGTGAGGTATAAAGTGAATCTTAAAAAAGTAAAATAATCAAACTACTAATAATAAAAATATGCATTTTCAGTGTTTGCATCTCCATAGTGTAACAGGTGAATCGGAGTCAGGCCCGCACACACACACACACACACAGATGCATGTGATGCGACACAGCAGACAGCAGGCCTCACATGCATAGTAGCCCACATCAGCGTTAGCAGAGAGCCGGGCGATGTCGAAGCTCTCCTTCATGGCGGGGTCCCACTTCTTACGGTACTGGCCATCGTGGATGACGTCGTACATGGCAGCAGCTGATACGTCTTTGATTATCATTTTACACTGAAACACACACACACAGTACATGGGGGTTAAAGTTCACGGCCCCGGGTGAGTCCAGTTCGACGGAGCTGATCATTGGGATGATGAGGTTCAAGTGGACTCACCTTGATCTTGTGGACCTTGGGCGCCTGCTTCCCTTTCTTCGCCTGCAGGTGTTCGACCCACACTTGCATGTCGTTGTTGTCGTACTTCTTCTGCCAGTTGTCCACAGACAAACACTGTTTCCTGAAGTCGGCGAAGACCGCCTCGTCGGGTAAAATGCTCGGCCGAGACATCATCAAAAAAAAAAAATCTTTTCTTCTTTTAATAATAAAAAGAGTGTGCGACGGACGACGACCTGCTGCGCTCCGGTGAGAGATGTGAGCCTTTGGCGGCCGACGCCAGCATATACGATGTACGCGGAGCCGGTCGTCGATCAGGTCGAGCAGGTATTCTTTGCGCTGAATTCCTGAGCCATGCCTTCGGAACGAGGCGCCTCGCCTGCTGACGTCACGTCACGGCACTTCCGGAGTGCAGGTGCGCGGCGGCCAGGTGAGCCCCGCCCCCGCGGCTCTGAGACAGTGGTGGGAGTGGGCGTGACAATAACTGTACTACTCGGACGAAAGAGTTGAATATTAATGACAAACCTGAATGTTCCTTCTCAATGGTCCTGTGGTCAGTTTCAACAACTCTGTAATTATGTTACTAATTAACACATGGATTAAAGTTCAGATTGAATTGACTCTAAATGTAATTTATTTATTTCAAACATGTATTATTGATGAATATTCACACTGGGATTTACGGATATGGCTTTTTAAAAATTTGAATGATCGATAGGGATAAAATGTAAGTTAAGCACAAATAAATACATTTGAAAAATGAAAAGGACAAACAGTCATATTTAAAATATATTGGGAAAAAGTCCCAAATAGTGTATATATAATAAATAGAAAGCTTTCTATGTTGAAAAATCTTCCACACACACATTTTTTGTCCTTGACATAAGCATCACAAACACGAGGGCTGGCCCTTAACTCAAACTCGTTTTCAACCGAGTCTTGACGTTCAAACAGGCTTTCCGAGAATAAGCCAAAGCTCAAATTGGTCCTCACAAACTTTATGATACAAGCTCCCACACACACACACATGATCTTGAAAACATGGACCAGTTTTGTATAAAGCGGGTCTTAATGTCGAATGCTCAGCATTATCAGAATTATGTAACCCAGGCTCATGGATTGTGTTTCATCACGTTCTAAATAGCTTTTGATCAAAGACGTAGCAGCTTAAGTGTGTGTATGAGTAATGTCACCTCATGTTCATACTTGGCCACACCTTTCTGTTGTAACACTTGTTGCTGCCTAATGATGAGTTGGTCTTCTCGTGTGACACACACACGCACACACACCCTTTCGAGTTCTGACTGATGTGCTGAGTTATCAATTGTTCTGACAAACAAGAGCATGTAAACGTTTATCAATTTATAGCATTCGAGATTAGAGTTTTATGAATGTGCCATACAGCTGATACCAGATGATCAGTAATGGTACCTTTTCCTTCAGCAGCGCTGAAAGAAAGAGACACAAATGTTAATATTTTGGTGAAATATCTTTATTTTATTCCACGTGATAGGCCTACACTTGTTTCATTAACTCTCCTTTTATACATCAGATAGTAATAGTACAGTATTCACACAAACGTTGCTAAACACAAGTAGACAGCATATTTCAAATGGACAGACACAATTCAGAATAGCACAAAGCCGAGTATTTAGTCAGTGACAAGTAATAGAAGAGCTGCTCATGTTAAAATGGTTGTTTGATGTCATTAAATACTTAAATTTTAAAAAACCATTTCAAAACAAGCTACAGCAAATGACAAGTGTCTTTTGTCGTGCTGTGACTAGTTAGGTGGTTTGTGTTACAATGTGTGTGTTAGCCTAGAGATGGTGCAGCATTTACCTGCGACTGTAAACCAAACTACCGACTACACACAGTGCACCAAGTTATTTCTTGCAGCGTGACAGGAAAAAACATCACCAGGCCTCAATGTCGCCTTTTAGTTGGGGTCCCAGCAGACACGCAAACAATAAATAAAATAAACTTTTAACATGCGTGTCAGCATCTGTACTTTTGGTCAAGCGTACAATTTAATCTGTATGTCCAAGTTACAAAATAAATAAACATAAAACCAACAGTCCTACACAGGCGATAGCAATACAGCAAAAAGGATACTGCGATTTACTTCTCTGCACTTTTTTTACAGCAAGGGTGTTAGTAAGCGTCGGCTGCATCTGAGGACAAACTCTTATCTACCAGCTCTACAAAACGAGTGAAGCCATGAACCAGTCAGCAGGCTTCTTTTATATCTTACAATATTGTGGCTTGATTCAGTGCACAACGTTGGTGAACAAACAAGCAAGGCATCTGTGTTCTTATCCATATAAATCCTGCATGGTGAGCATGCTGCATGGTCTTGCAATAGTGTAATCAACACAACACCCATTTTCAATGAGATAGTGGGTACGTCATTGTGTCCAAAGTGACAACCTTCCGTCGGCGTGGAAAAAACTGAACAATGGCTCTTTTTCATTTCAAACCTCAGGGGCACCTAATAACTGAGGACTCCTCCTCAGACGTGTTAGTATGCGTGCAGCTAATTCGCAGACAAGTCGCTGTAGTTTTAATGCAGAAATAGTTTCATGTTAGTAGCTAGTATAGGGAATTTTGGGCAACTTCCCTTTAAAAATGAAAATGATATCACTTGGTTACACATCCCCTTTTGCAGAAATGTTTCAAATACGGTGTCAAATTATTTAAATTTGGTTGGTTTGGTTTGTATTAGTTTAGATAACATATAAATTATACTAATGAATAGACCATTGACCCTCTGCAATTACATAATTTGAGCCTAGTGTGGTAATATGATGGTTAGTAATGACGTAATATCACCGGTAAGATCCTGTCTCTTCTTCCTCAAAATAGTCAGAAAATAATCAGATATCTGGGACCTATAATAATATCTCAGATAATGAAGAAATAAAAAAAAGTTAAATACAATGGGCTCATAACTCAGCCTTTGCAGAGTCATAAAAAATAATCCCAAGCAGTTTTACTTTACAACAATGACAAGAGTAACAGCACTAAGATTCTGAACTGTGCAATAACTCATGAGCGCTTAGCAATGTCAGTCGGCGGTCCTATATAATGCCATGCAACTGGATGACAATCTCAACATATCAGTTAACTTATTCCTTGTTTTAAATGTTTAGTTTTGAACCATCCTCCCCCCCAGATAATCTGCTTCAATACAGTAATGCACATCCACACGGATACTCTGAAAAGTCACTGAGTTGAAAAGGGAAAAAAAGACAGGTCCTCCATCCCAATGGCAATGCGCCAAGGGTGGGGAGAGTGGCCACTGAGAGACAAGCTGTTGGTGGGGAGGAGACAGGCTGGGCGGGGGTGAGGTGTACTAGCATGAGCAGCTGCTCTCGGTGACAGTCATTTCTGGCTGTTTCTCCAGTTTGATGTCGATCACTGAAGAGGACTCGGTTAAGCAACATCACAGAAGAATTTCCAAATTTCAGAGTCAGCATTTTCTGCACAAAGCTTTCTGGCTGCAATCTCAACAGTGAATATTCATTATTTTATAAACAGAAAACTAACAGGCACAAGGAGACGGTAATTAAGTCTTGAGAATAATAGCAGACGTATGACAATATCGGTTTAAAGCCACGTTGAAAAGGATACTGTCCTCTTTGCTCTTCTCTGGTGTGCTATCCATCCCTGGCAATGCAGCTGCAACACGACGGAACAACTATAAAACAAAGTGAGAATTAAATACATTTGCAGATGAGATTTAAAGTAAAATGCTTTCAAATAGAGGTGGATGATACTGATAAAATGTACTACAATAAATATAAAATCATTATTTTGATACTGAAATATCTTGACATAGTATTTTTTCTTAACATAGACATAGAAACTGATTATACTCAATATTACTTTGCAGCAATGTCTACTTGTCTATTTGAGTGTCTGTAAGATTAAAGTACTTTGTCAAACCAATGCAAAAATTCTATAGTCATCCAATACTGAGGTAATGCAGTCCTGATAACTGATTTGTAAAAATACTCACAATGGCCAAATACACCAAGAGACATTAACAGGATAGTGAACCTTGAGCAAAAAGTATAGACAAATCTGTGGGTCTGTCACGGTATATATCATATTACCCAGCCCTACTGTCAATGTCAAAGGGATATACAAAGTACAAACAGATGATGTTTTATTGAATAACAGACAAACATGAGAAGCAGTGGATCAGGCAAAAAGTACATAATCAAAACTGAGCAAAGTAGCAGTAAACTTGTGCAGGACAATTGAACTGATAAGCCTGTGGAGAGAAAACACATCTTATACACTGTAGCGTGTACTGAGAATGCTGTGACGGGTCACGATGAACCACGAGAGGAGAAAAGGAGGTGGAAGGAGTTAGGTGTTCACTTTGAGGGCACAAAGAGCTCAACTACCCGGAGAGAGCAGAATCTCTACCTGTTTGACATTGTAGCCAGTCTTTGCGCTGGTTTCAATGAACATGACATTCAGTTCCTTAGCTCTCTGCTCGCCCCCCTCCGTGGTGATTTGTCTGCTCAGGTAAAAGCAGAAGGGGAGGGGAGATGGACGAACGGATGGAAATGGAAAGAAACATTGCAAAGAGGACAGGCAAAGAGGAGAGGGACGAGATGGAGAGAGAAACAGAGAGAGCTCAGCTCAGAATCTTGCTTTGTGTGGAAAAAAAGGGGAGAGGTTAGTTAAGTTATAACAAACAGAGAGGAAGACGAAGGAAGATGAGGCAGCAGGAACTCAACTCCAGAGATCACTCATTCATTCTCCAGCCACACCGATCCATATAATGAGATGCCACAGGTGCGCCTCCCTGACCTAAAGGATGCTATGACCTGTGCTGGAAACGTCAAGATCACTTGTCAGAATTACACCTGCTGTTGCTAGACACCAACCTGTTTGACGTTATAGCCAGCCTTGGCACTGGTCTCTATGTACATCACATTGAGCTCACGAGCTTTCCTCTCTGCCGCCTCAACAGAAACTTGCCTGCCATGGTCCCGGGAAGGGAGGGGGAGGGGTGGTGTTCAGTGTGGTGTTGAGGGGAACACACAAAAAACAAAAACAAATCAAAATGACATGGAGAGAACAGACCAGGAAAGAGAACAAAAAGTAAAACAAAGAAAAAAAAAGTTTTTGTTTTTTTAAATCATATGAAATAAAAATATGAATAAAAGTTTTTAAATCACTTATAAAAAGGCGGAAGTATGCAAAATACAGGGGGATGATAAAAGTCAAAATTGGATGATATGGACTCAGGGGAAGGAAAGTGGGATTCCAGGCTTAGGCAGAGTTCATATACTGTATGCTACCCGTTTAATTTTCTGATCCTTCATAAAATTACAATCTATTTATCGTTCTTTGTAAAAAAAAAAATTAAAATAAATAACAAAATCATATTCATTCACACATCTCACACGACCTTGTACCTTTTATCCGCCAAGTCTGTTTTGTTCCCAACAAGCATGATAATGACATCACTTCCTCTCTCTGTTCTAACGTCATCAATCCACTTTGAGGTTTGCTGGAATGAATTAAGATCTGAGGATGCAAAAGACACAAAATTACTGTACAGCCTCATGTAGACATAAAACATTTGGTGTATTAGTTAAGTGTGCACAAGCAGGCAGATCACTTTGTTAAAAAAGTTAAGAGTATCTTAAGTAAGAAAAGCTCGTAGAGACGTCATATGTTAATAAGCAAAAGTATTGAGTACAGATATTGGAAAAGGAAAAAACATACATAGAGATGTCAAAGGTTATTAGCAGAAATACACAAAGTATAAACTATGCCAAGATAGTTTTGTTCCAACTGCTTAAGACCCCTCCTGAAAAAGTACAGCCCTGACTCACTGGTGATGTCATAAACAACCACAGCAATGGTAGAGTCACGGATGTAGCTGGGAATTAGGCTACGAAAACGCTCCTGTCCAGCAGTGTCCCAAAGCTGGAGTCGGACCTGAGGATTGGAACGGAAGACAAGGAAAAAGGACAAGGAGGTGGAGATAAAGAGAGGAAAGGCAGGACAGGGGAACAGAGAAAGGGACAGACATAAAAGAATTGCAAGGGAAGCGGCAGAAATGGAAATGGTGTTTTATTGACGAACGGGGAGAATCCTTCAAATGCAGCAGGGTCAGAGAGGACCGGTGTTATGCAAATAAGACTTGAAACGGAGACCATGCTGAATCATTATTGAGGCTGTTTCAGAAGATCAGATGAGATCTGAATACATTTCCCAATATTCCTTCCATCAACCTCATATGTGGCAGCATTTAGGAAGCCCTGACCCCCCCTGGACACTGCCAAAGAAATGCTTTTGCATCAGCAAGTTGATACAAACAGTCTGGAATATACTCTCATTTATCTGTCCAGTTGGGTTTACCAGGCTTCTAAATGCTCTTTTACACCCTTGCACATATTAAGCGAAGGACACGGAGGTGAGGCAAGGCTATGATACCTACTGGCTATATCATAAACCACCACAGCAGCAGCTGAGTCGCGGATGTAACTGGGGATGAGGCTGCGGAAGCGTTCCTGTCCGGCTGTATCCCAGAGCTGTAGCCGAATCTGTGGCCAGCCGCAAAATCAATGTGGAAATTGGGGGATTTCATGACCCGGCCAGGGGGATGTAAGGAACAAAAAAAATTGAATGAAAATGAAAACAATGGGAACTAAAAACATGATCAATGACAAAATGAATGGTAAAATCTAGGATAATGTAAAATCACATTGTGAAATGGTGAAAGGGGAGAACTCGGTGGCTACTGCATACAAAGCAGATGCATGCTCTAAGCTTTTTAAAACTACTGCAATGGGAGTGATGAGAATCATAATTAAGGCTTACCGTGCGATCTTCTAGGTACATGGTTTTTGACAAAAAGTCAATGCCAATTGTTGCCTGTAATACAATCATTCCATTAAAAAAATGTTATAGGTCCAATATTTGACAAAGCAAAAGAACAATGAGATTAATTACAAGGGCTGGATTAAAAAGAGAATTAAATACTGTATATATGTTGTATTAATCACTGATTGATTCTTAAAATACTAAAATTGTGAGATTATGTGTCTGAAGTGGTTACTTTTGGGCTGCATGATGTGTAAAATGTCTTTTTTGTGGAAATATAGTTATTACAACATGAACAAAAAGGTTACTTTGAGTTATATAGCAAAGGGATGACAGCTGCTATATGAACCGCCTGTAATCATTAAAATTACTTTAACTGTGACATTAATAATTACAGTCAACAAATGAAAATGGAGTGCCATGATTCAGAATAGTGAGCTGGCTCTGGCTAACTTGTAGTGCATCTGAAGATCACATCCACGAATAGGGATAAACTTGATCTAGGGTGTGTGTGTGCTGAAGAGATGTGATCACTGCCTGATACTCGACTGTTAAAGGTGTGTGGATTCTACTTTATTCAGTCTGTCCCTGTCGAGTAGTCGGCTGTAAGAGGCAGTATTGATATCCAACACTATTAATGCCACTTGCATTGACCAAATCATAATATCTGTTATGAAAAAGGGCTTTTGGGACACATCCTATATAGTTCAGGACACACAATAATTCTGTCTTGTTGTGATGCACATTTATGATTACCTGATAAGTGTTGTCGAAACTGTCATACATAAACCTGGTGATGAGTGAGGTCTTCCCAACTGCACAGACACAACGACAGCAATGTTAGATTTCATCCTGGCAGTCAATGATCAATAATCTAACTCCATTGAAAAGAATATATAATTATACAGATATAGATGAATCAGATACACCAGCTCTCATTTTGTAATACAGGCAGAAAAATGAATCAATATGACTCAGTGACACGACATGGTGAGAGCACTGTTGTAATGTGGACTGCTGAACCCACACGCTGAGCTGGCAATATGGGTGGAGCCAGGAAGAAAAAAAAATGAAAATAGGTTAACTTCTCTAATTTGTATCGCGATGAGAGAAGTGTCACCGACATGTTTAGACACTGGCCCCTAAAAGGCAGTCGCGTATCGATAATGTCGGTGTCAGTTACTGTACACTGACGTTAGATGGTCGGGAACAGGCCGACTGGTCTGGACCCAGTGGCCGACGTGGCTCTGCGAGGTGCCGCCGTAGGATGCTAACAGCTAGTTAGCTAGTCAACAGTGAGTTGAACAACGCTACGCCGGCGAATTCACTCAATTCCCCTTGACTGTTAATTGCTCTTACGCCTGTAAGGCAACGACGCCCCGGACAACCACTTGGCGGGTTTTAACCCAGCGTTGAACGCCAATATTAGCAAAACGTCAACGCTTTACGTTGGTGCATTTCATCTTACCACAGCTATCTGCTAGCTAGCTAGCTAAAAGCAGTTAGCTAAAAGCTAGCTAAAAGTAGTTATCTAGCTAGCTACGTCTCGCTACATGAACGTTGGCACAAGATGAAGCCGATGCATCACAAAGCTAATGGGCAGACTAAGGGCCACGCGCTTCTGTGTTCCATATGCCAACGAACCAACCCGAAGACGAACCATAAAGGTTTGCAATGTTAATATCGGTCATTATGAACACGAATTCATCTATACAGACGAAGAGCAAGACGTTTGCATAGCCCGACGATTTGCTGTTAGCTAGCTCTGCAATGACATCATCTGGAGTGAAGGAGAGCAAATGTTTTGTCCTTCATATGATTGTGACTCTGCTCTCGGCGAAACACAAATTATTTAGATTGAAATGTCACCACCTCGCTCTGTGTCGCCACTGGCCGCTGACGACCGGTGGGCAACTCTAACCTCGTAGCAAGGAGCGCGCGAGCTAGCCGGGGGGAAGCTAGCTAGCTAGCTGGCTAGCTAATCGTAGCCACTTCTTCAAACAATATTTGTCCCATCCCGTCAAATGAGCCACCTCGCGCACCTCGCGTCACCACTCACCACTCTGTTCGCCCAGGAAGACGAGCTTGAACTTTCGGAGCGGGTTGCCAAACTCTCCGCCGCCGGTCGTGGTTGACATTTTGGCAACAAAAATAAAACAGCTACTCAGCTAACTCGGCTAACGATGGGATGTGTCTGGACCGAGAGTGGAGCGAGTAGTGTATCTTGATCCTGCACTAGCCAGCGCTATTGTTTTCGTCACCGCGCAACAGTGAAATAGCGCAACCAAGAGGGAGAAGGAGAGACACGAGGACGAACCACGGTACAGTAGAGTCTCATGTCACATCCATTCTTCGAGCATGATCCAGTCGACTATAGATATTTATCCAGGGGGTCCTTCATCCCGGCTGTTGTCAGACTCCATAATAACATTATTTAATGTAATACTCTTTATTCAGTACCATTCCATGTGTAGACATATGTTTAACTACAGTCACCTTGATTCATTGACTAAAATGGTTTTCACTAGTCACCTTGACTTTACTATTGATATATTTGCTTTTATTAATGTTTTTGTTTATGTTTTGTTTGGTGTCCTTGGGTGTCTTGAAAGGCGCCGCCAAATAAAATGTATTATTATTATTATAGTATATTTCGGTGAACTACATATATGTTTATGCATATTTGATTATAATAATAATAATAGTAATAATATTTATTATTTTCAACCCACTGCGTCTTACTTTTGCACTTTGTATATATGTATATAGCATTTTGAAAACAGTTTGTTCCTGTATTTTTAATTGTATTTTTTTTGCTACCCTATGTGAGTAGGAAAAATACTAGGAAATTAATTATGTCTATAACAAAATGTTGTTTTTGTCTTAAGTATGCATTCTCTTATGAAGCAAAATGAAGAAAGACAAGCGACCTCTTGGGGATCGATGTGTTTTTATTTCCTTCTCTTGTGTGTAAAAAATGACACGTTTTTAATATTTGTGGGATATTCATCTGCACATTCAGTCTTAATATTTCATGGCTCTAATGACACAGCGATAAAGAATAAATGAAGCTCTGCATCATCAGTATTCATGACATATTGGGAGAAAAGTCTAATATCTACTGTATGCTATGGGATATTTTTCCTGACAAAAAGAAAAAAAATGCACAACACATTTATTTCTCAGCTCTGATGGCATTCGGAGAAATTTAGTTATGAGTCCTTTTCAGTGATAGAGCTCTCCTAATAAAAATGTATATATGCAAGGGGAATAAGATCTTTGTAATAACTCAGTGACACAGTGATTCTCTTCATTGGTGTTGAGTTCCTTTGTGTTCTGTGTTCTCTGTCAGAGACGTGATTTTCCTTCGCCGTTCATCTCATCCCTCCATGGACTCAATTGCGATGTCTGTCCTGTTGCCATGAAACAACTGATTCTGTAAGTCCAACATTACACCGAGGTAACTCGTGCAGTTAATTTGATCAAATTTTAAATGAAGCCAAGGGTAAAACAGGTAACATGAAAAAGGAGCTTTATTACATGATGCAGATGATCATTTTAGACTATGGATAATGTGGACTATTTATGAAATGCATATTTGTAGCAACAGCAATCAATAAGTATGCATGCTGCTATTTGTAGCTACTGGAGATTCTTACTAAGAACAATATTGGGTTACAGCGTGAAACGGTGCACTCATTCAAGGTCCATCACATCTAACAACCTCTCGAACATACAGGCGATATGTGTCACGAGCTAGATCTAACATGGCAGTGTTTCAATCAGGTATGTATTTCATAGAAATGATGCACGTTGAGGCCCTTGAAAAAGCAAACGTACTGAATTGGATGTGATGTCACCTGAACTAAAGAGACCTTTAATCCAATGTTCTGTCGTTCAAAAAACACACAAAAAACACACACAGAGGAGAAGAGTATCAGCAGCATGTCACAAACATTCCAATCCCAGGTGAAAACATGTATTTTCATACAGACTGTTATACTTACACTTCTGCTCATCAGACAGCAATGATGTGCAGTAAATGGATAAAAGGGGAGGGCATGACATAAACCACCTTAATCAGATCGGTTCCAGTTAAGTGAAATGTCTTTGTAAGCATTTAGATTGTAGTGATATGAATATGACATTCACCTGCAGGTTTTGGGGACATCAGAGTCAGAGGAAGCTCCACAGTGACATCACTGAAAATACAAAATTCAAAAAAGGTTTATTTATTAAAAATGAATGGCATAGTAATTTCAATTTATCTTCACTTAACAGATGATCACAAATTAAGTAAAATCAGTATATACCTTGATGTCAGGCCACCCAGCAGGCTTTGGTGAGAGAAAAACAAAAGAAACCCTTAGCATACACAATTTGACATAAAATGTAAATATGTTATGAATGAGTATTCAATCAGCTAAAACATACCCTCCACCGGACACAATTAGGTTGACCTTGACTTTGTACGAGACAATTATTCCCTGCATGTCCTTTTCTCCCTGACTCCTGCGAGGAGACAGGAATAGTTTAATATACAGTGTGTGAGGATTTGGTCTAAGACACGTTAAGAGGATGCCACGGTGTAGAGTTGTATCACCGGCATTCAATAAGAGGATGAAAATGTGTCCTAGGCTCACTGTAAGCCCTTTGATGAGAGTGGCTTACAGAGTTGTAGAGGCAAGGTGAGTGTCTTCATCTTTTAGCCGCCCATCCACTGAAATGCCCCGCTTCTCTTTGCTGCTGGACAGCAGGGGAGTTATTTGGAAGGTCTTCTCCAGTGTAGAGTTGGCATTTATTGTCTCCCTGGGTAAAGTAGTAAAGTGCAGAAATAAATTAACTTCACTTTATTTTAAACCACACTTGAAATTGAACAATGACAAATATTTTTCTTCCCTAAGTAATAATAATTTAAAGCAATTTAGGGATATTTGGAATTGAGAATTAATTTGATCAGAAATTATTTTCCTACATTAATCAAATTGAGTCTGAAATGACCGCAATTCTGCATATAAGTCTTGTTTGATACAAAGAAAGCCTCACCCAAACTCCTCAGTGCAGACTGGCTTGGCGTAAGTGTCAGATGAGTAGAGGACCACATTTGTTAACTGTTCAACTAAAAAACAAAACAAAGAAAACCGTTCTGTATCAGTAAAAACTTGTGGAAACTCGTCATACACACTTGAACCCTCACTCATCCTTTTCTCTTCCTTTTTTCTGAGCTACACAAACACAATTCATTTTAACAATATAACTTCAGTCAAGTTTGAATTTCTTTTTCTTGCCACTCACCTGAGACTTGGATTTTTTTCACAACCTTAGTGGTTTCATTGTTGACTTTTACTTTGACCGAGATTGGATCTCCATGGTAATAAATCTAAAAAAGTAAATAAATAAATACAATTTGGAATAATTTAGCAATCATTATATATGCCAAAATACAGTTTATCCACAACAATTTACCTCTTTTTCAAGGGAGGCCTCCAAGTTAACTGGTTTGTCAGTCATCATGAACTGTTTGGATATTTCAGCCTTGGGTCCTGGCTTGTTGTTAGCTGGTGCAAACTGTATTTTACGAATCATCAGACGGCAAGTGTCCCTGAGGCCAAAAGAAAGACACGTAAATATGGTCAGGCAAAGCTCTCTGCGTGTCCTCTATTCTGCTACCTTTAGGATGCAATACAACATTGCCAGGACTGGCCTGACAGTATGACTATGGGCATACATACTTCTTTTCAATGACCTCGTCTGGATTGTTAGCTGCGTTGGCAATGTATCCTTTAACCTCAAAGTCCACACCACAGGCCTACAACAGAGATCAGAGGTACATCAGAGATAAATGATCTGGCACAAAAAACACAGTGTATAAAAAATTTACTGTACTGTACCTTCCCAGCATCATTTGGCCCAGGCTGCAAGGCAACGGAGCAGGGGAGATCTGTTGGCATCTGAAACAAGAAGGGACAAGGCACACTGATGAATAAAAATGTATAGATCAATGTGACATTGGACTGAAAGAAAAGAGTGATTTTATATGTTATGTAAAGCATGAGTTTATGCTCCCTCACCTGGAAGGTAAAGGGACATCCTTGCTCTCCAACTTTCTTCATGAGGGATTCCTGCATGGGTGTTTTGGCTGTGGTGTCACCGGTGGGTGGATACACCTGAACGCGCTGTATCCAGATGTCTCTCCTGAAGGACAGCCCAATGACATCCAACTCTTCGCTTCCATAGCGGAAGGCACAAGCAAGGTAGACAAATACTACAATGGAAAATAAATTTATTGTTTCACATTAGTCTGTGTTGGGTAAACTCACAATAGCTTTCATCACTGAGAGCAAATGAGATAAAAGTACCTTTTTTGCCCTCAAGACCAGCAGGGTCCACTTTAATGACCCCATCTGCAAATGAGAGGCGGATTGACAGTGTTATATTTCATACAGATGCACATATACAATAATTTTCATATGTTTGGAAGCAAAGCAGACATTGTGCCACACACCAACTATTTCCACTGAATCCACATGGTCCACAAAGTCTCTCTTCCCCAAGTACAGGGAAATCTGAGAAAAATAGAGAAAAGCAGAAAACAGTTACTCCTCCACCAAGGTTACCAGAGTTTGGAAGTTATTTCTGGGTTTTGGAACAGCTACATACAAATTGCACTCCTCCCTAGGCCCAGAGGGTGCCCTGTAATGACTTTATTATAGAGGCCACTTACATGTCCATTGCCGCTGGTCTTCTTAAATACCCTGGGGAAGAGGGGGAAAGGGAAAATACAGTGAACAAGACTATAATTTCACACTTTAAAAGAACCAACACATTTATGCTCATTAAACCTGTTTTATGAAAACAAAAAGGTCTAAATATCCCCCCCATAATGTAATTATGTCTGCTTCATTGTATTAATATATATAAATTAATATAAATAAATGTTGTCTCTCTTTTTTTTTCATTTCCGAACGGGTCTTATGCCATGATATTATATACCTATTAACCCTACAGGGGTGTCTTGTGCACCTGCAATTACCTAAAGTAGCTGCTGCTCGTATTGTAAATATCTTAGCCTATTAATTTCACTCTGTGTATATTGTTAAAACTTCAGATTGTATGTATCTTTGCCTATTCATTTATACCTCACTCTGCTATTTATATATCTCTCTACATTTGCTCTTTTTTTATGCATCTGGTCCGTATGTTATACTGCATATAGCTGTCTCTCAACTTTTACTGTGTGGACTGACGATAAAGTTGAATCTAATCTACTGTTGTTTCAAATTATAGGATAACCCCACCCCATCCACTCCTGTGAAGATTGATTAGTGATTAGGACGGAAAAGCACCTGGACACAACGATGATTTGGTAAGTCTGTACATAAGAGTTAATAATAGTTACAATGGCATTAAGTCATTCTCGCTGAGATTAGATTCATTATACTGCGTGTTGAATATGTCTTGTCAAATGTGTCAGTTTTTTAAGTTAGTATCTCAGAATATTAAATGTTTTTCTTAATAACCTTAGCATTACGTGACCTTGCAAGCACAATCCCTGCTCTATTCATATAACCATAAACAAACATGTAATCCTCGGCAGTGTTGGCCTCTTGGTGTGTGCCAAGTAATCCTGTTAAATCCTTTCTTTTGGCCTTCAAACCTCTTGTCCAAGATCAAGTCCTCAATCTGTCTTAATCACAATTGATCCATATCCTTGAAGACTCAACTGTTTGAGGAATCACAGGGATGCTGTGTGTCTCTGGCAAAATGCTAAAATATTGCAGTGAAGCTATTCTGCATAATTCGTTTGATAGAATTTTGACTTTGATGCCTGCATGGATCCCAAGCCTCTTTTGTTTAATTAAACGAGTCCAGTATCGAAAAACAGTTGACTGAAAAATAATGTCAAAGTAGTCATTTAAATGCATACACTGCTGCAAGATCATTCAAGAATCAATAACATTTGGTATTGGCCCAAATAGAAAAAAATTTCATTCAATGATACAGTAATGTTTAACAGTTTTCAGTGATAGATATATTACAACTGGAATAATTTATTTTTTTGAATCTCTGAACTAAAGTAGATGCGATGTAAGGATAGGTGCTGAATATTGTGGATAAGCCAAGATCATGTATACTCACTTCGACATGTTGATGGAAAAGTTATGGATCCAGTCTGCAAATGATAAAGAGTCAGACACCGTTATCAGAACATCTGCTACTGATAAATCTATGACTATAAGATGCACTGGTTATTTTCCTTTTGATATCATTAGAGTTTTTTCAAGGGTTGTAAAATAATTCATTATTAATGTTCTACGTCATTCAGCAATCAAGAGAGTTTCAGTGCTAAGGACCGCTGTTCAGCTTCCTGGTATAAAAAGTTCCCATTATGATTTTAAAAGAAATAGCTGTTTCTGTCAGATAAATTGAATGGTCAAAGCACATGTTGCTGTTAAATGTAACAACCGTGATAAATACAAAACTCGAGTTATTAACCTCTCCGTCTATTTCTAATGTGCCGCTGGTCAGCAGGAGAAGCAGCTCACTTACCGGGCCCTTGGTTCTCTCAATGAATCTTTTTTGCTGCCTTCTGTAATCTGTCACTGTTGACAGTGCGTAGTGTGTGCGAGTGCACAGCCTCGTCTTTGCTTTTATAAGATGACCTCCCAACCTTTGAGCCCTCCCTTCAGCTTACAAAGCTACTCAAAGAAGGCTGTTTTAGAGAAAATCTGATTAATTCATTAGAACACTACTGTTTTGGTCCTTAAGTGTGTGTAAAAATAATGTGTTTGTGACCTCAGAAGAATAAGCTCAGGGAGGTGTGCGCAGTGGGAGTGTGGGGGGTGACACAGATATGGAGTGCAATAAAAGTCCTGGACATTACTATATTGGTTTTAAGTGTATACAGTACAGTATATATGCTGCCGGTGTGAACAATATTGGTTCCCCCACATTTTTCTACTTTTTCCACATAAGATCCTCCAAGTTTACTTTATTAAAATCCAAAGCAAGCAGTTTTATTTGACCTTGGTTTAGACTGAACATCATTACAAAACAAGTCGCTATTTATAATTTTTTCTAAATCACGTAATGACATTTTTTTTATCCTCATTTTTTGAAATTCCTAATTTATGAATAACAAATGTTAATGTTTAACATTAGGGGACCTGGGGGTGGAAAGATTTCTCTGTCTCATAATCAAATTGGTAAAATACTGTGATATAGTTCTTGTTTAACTGATTTACTCCAAGCTCTGAGTTTTTAAAATACCCCTAGAGCCTCTGCGAGTTTAAAACGTTGTTTTATGAATAGACTGTCTGTTAATGTGCAAGGACTTACTTTCTTGAAGCTTAGAGAGGAGTAGAGTGGCATTAGTTGGATTTTGGTAGCCGGGACAACAGATGGCTCTTCTTCCAAGCCTTGTGCAATCTGTGCTCATGGCAGGTTTACAGAAATCTAAGTGACCTCTGACTCACTGCTGTGCATGCACCAAGGCTTTGTCACTAGTGTCAAATTGCTTACAAAACCATCAGGCCTTTAAATTCCTCTGTTTATGGTTGTGATCAGTATTCATTTTGCGAGTTAAAGGGGCAGTTAGTGATTTTTAATCCAATACACTTTTTGTAAAATATTTCCTCCTGGTCTGCTAGCTGTCAGATATGTGTGCACTGAAACAATCTGGGTTTTTTAGGCTCTGTAAATTGAAAACAAAACAATGGTGCTGACCGCACCTCACAACACTGTGTGCAGTTTGTAAACATCACTCCCCGGCACCTCAAGAGACGTGCTAGCGACAGACGCTACGACTCTAGGGTTTTTCCCTCCTGGTTAGCGTTTCTGTCTCCCATACCCAAGGCTGCAGGATTCAAGCCCCGACCGGTGTAGTAAAAAAATCAACAGCAAAAACGCTTACTGCCCTTTAATAGCATCAAGTATACTGTGATGATATAAGGTTACATTGGGGTATGATAAACTGGATTATAATAGTGTCTTTACTCAAAATTAAATTCAAGGCGTCTATTGTGTGTTATCCACATTCATTGTCTGTGATCTTTGGATGTGGCCTCTGACTTGGCACTCGGCTAAAGAGGTAAATCTGTGTGGTGGATCAACATGGGATTTTCACACTGCCTCAGCCAAGTGTAATTGATT
Source organism: Scophthalmus maximus (assembly GCF_022379125.1). Taxonomy (NCBI): domain Eukaryota; kingdom Metazoa; phylum Chordata; class Actinopteri; order Pleuronectiformes; family Scophthalmidae; genus Scophthalmus; species Scophthalmus maximus. Next base: position 15,999,370 of record NC_061523.1, read on the forward strand.
GATTGATGAGGGTGCTGAATGATGGATTCCATGGATTGTCACACCTTGACAGTAAAAGATAATTAATTGGAATGGCGGATGCTCTTGTTGGCTTCCATCCAACTGTCATATGGGGACAGGGTATGAGATCTCTTTAAAGCTGCCCAGACAGGACGGCACTGCTCCTGCACGTTACTCCGCCGGATCATCAGCCAGGACTTAACAGACAAGTACTCAATGAAGCTGTTTAGTACATTAAAGCTGCTCTACTAACTATTAGTTCTCTGCATATAAGTTGAATTTACATGTACAACTCAAATATTCATGTCAGTGCAGTGAAATCCTGAACAGCTAAGGAACTGTGGAAAGCCAACTGCCGCTGTAGTGTACAGCTCCAGACGTCTTTGTTAGAAATTCAAAGAGTTACTTTACAAAGAGCGATTAGATGTTGGGGCAGAAGATCCTTTTTATGGGAAACATGAGGCTTTTATGTAACACCAGAATCACCACCACAGTTTGGGCAAACTGTTGCCCAGACTGAAAACTGACAGTGCTCAAAGATTTTCCTTTTAAGTTCTACAGCACATTTCTTTTACCACACCTTGGAAAACAAAGTTTCCAAAGCCCCTTCAAAAACATACATCTTCAACTATGATTACTCTTGTTGTTAAAGGGCATTTGTGAGTTTGTAATGTTTGAGATTAGTAATGAGATTTTTTATTTGTTCTCTTCTACAAATCATACAGCTTTAAATAGGTTTACATACAGTATGGGGATGCTAGTTTGAGTAGCATATCACAAAATAGATTGATGTCAAGGTACCATGACATAATAATGTAATACAGATAAATGTGACGTCTCTACGTGTCAGTTCTGTTGAAAATCAAACTGCACTGTTATCAAGCTCTCAAAAAAAGAACCTTGCTTCAAGAGATTTACATAAAGTTAACGCTTCGGTTTTTCTGTATTCTGTTATATGCATTTACAGTCATTCTGATACAGCCTTTAAACGCTTCACTGGGCAAAAAAGAAAGAAAAGAAAAACCCCAAAGAAAACATCTGGGTTGAAGACGTCAACGGGAAACAGCACTATATAAAAGCTTTACGCCTCATGAGCCTTTAACTGAATTGTTTGGTCTGTCTGACAAATTACCTGAAATCTACACACCTCCCCCACATATCCTCTAATACGCTTATCAAGTCACAAGGTCATGAATCAGAGCAATGGGTCAGGTAGGAGATGTATATTTCTCAGTCCAATGTTTATTGTGTTTTTATGATTTGAATCCTATTCAGATATTTAATTCAGTCATCACAATTCAGATGCATCACTGTGATGCATCGCTGTTTTTATAGTGTACTGTAACACAGGTGTGTATTTTTTGTGTCTACACTGTTCACATTGAATTGTATTTTTGCATACCACTTAATACTGTCTGGGATGTAGCCACTAAAAAAATGGCTTCAAGGTAATCTTATTTCTCTTCACGATGAACTGTCTCTCATAAGCCCCTTGCAGTTAATCCGGTACCGTTTTAGGCGAGCACTATATATGGACTGTCAACATTGTCCCTTTGAAGAGACTGCTGACTACTCTCTGTGCATTATAGAATTATGGTATTACCACTTCTTAACAACACTCCCCCTCAGTGTGGTGCTAAATTAAGGCAATGTTTAGTGTGGGGTTTGTTGCTAACAGGAACAAACTCTATTACCCTCCGTGCTGAGCTTTTCTTTTTGAATGACGGTGAGCCGAGACAAACACACATACAGTATATGGGGGGGCCAATGGTGATGAAGTTTGGCACCAATCGGCCCCACGTTAGACATATATATCTTCACCACAGCTTGTGTTCTGACAAAATGTCTGTACAACATTTCCGATTACTTTCAGTCAAAAAAGCCATGAAGGAATTTTCAATTTGTCAGAAATCCATCCAAGAAATCACAGAACATTTGAAAATGTTTGGGGTGTTTATTTTATTTTGAAGCCTAGTTTATTGTTTTAGCCAGTGCCATCTTGGTTTTCTGGGACTATCATTTATGAAAAGGAACATCATGCTGTATTGAAGAAGACTTAAAACCATAGATTGAGACCATAAACTCCACCATGAAATGTTTACTGACGTTATGAATCAAGTGAGAAGAGTGATAGACTTCTATAGAAACCTCTTTTTTGCAATCAGTCGACCTCTGCTGGTCATTTAAGAGAATACAGGTTTTGACCTCACTTTCCAGACTGTGTCCATTTTTATATACAGTCTAAGGGTGGGTTGGAGGGTAGCAATATCTTTCGGATCATCAGTCCACAGATTAAGTCCTGACTGAATGATGTATAATCACATAAGTGATCATTTAAAAAGAACACACTCAAGTAGGATGAACACCCCTCCTAAATATTAAACTACTAAACATCAGCATGTTCTCATTTTCGTCATGAGCATGTAGATGTTAGCATTTAGCTCTAAGCACCGCCATACAGCCTAAATGCTACTGTGAGATACTGTTTATTTTCCAATTATATGCTGTACAGAGCACATAGCAAGAAGGACAGATTGAGGGTCAAGAAGCTGCTCATCAGTCGGGGATGGCTGTGTCCGTTTTGGGGGCTGCAGCTGGTGGGCTGCACCTTTCCTGCGGAGAAGTGAGAGGCAGAACAGCAAATATGGGACCAAACAGACTTAAATGTTCCAACTAATGCAGGAAGAAGGAGGAAGCAGGAAGGAGGGCTGAATAATGGGCGAAGTTTCTGCGAGGACAAAAATAAGAACGTTAGGGATGATCATAACCATATGGAGGCTGCATTTTGCTGAGAGGGTTGAGTGAGCAAGAGAGGGTGGGAAGTTTAGGGAGGGTGACAAGAGGAAATGGGTTGGGACAGGAGAAAGAAAGGGTGGAAGAAAATAGATGTTGAGGTTGATACATCCAAAGATGAAGATGATAAAATACAATTTAAGAAAAGAGTTAGAAAGAAACTGAGGATTAGCCACTCACCTGTGAGTGTGAAGTTTTGTGTTCTGTTTGGAATTTGAGGGAAGAGACAGGGCAGGGGCCAAGGGAGGAAGAAGAAAACAGACGAGTGGAGAGAGAGAGAGAGAGAGAGAGAGAGAGAGAGAGAAAGAGAAAAAGGAAGCAGTCTGCTGTTTCACACACTGGTGGTGAAGTTGAGCCCCTCGCAAGAATTCTCCTGGCTATGTCCGCCATCTGGAATGTCGAGTCACTTCCTCTGTCTGTGCGCTGCTCTTACGGGGTTGTCCTCTGCCTCTGTGCTCCCTCCCTCTGCTCTGACAGCACTCTGAAGAAACCGCTGGAGACCACGCCAGTGCGGACGGGACTCTTCTGACAAGACACACACACACGCCAGCACACAAACGTCGAGCATGAGCAGTGAGACCCCTGGATTCGTCCACATCCAACCAGGCACCATCTGAATGGAATCTGGGCCTGGAAGAAGCAAAGACAACTGCAGTCATCAGCTGAACTTTTTGGAGGGTGTTACTATTCCCTTATATGGCAACAGGGCTGCGAAATCATTTGAATTAGTCTGGTTTCTGTTGCATGCCTGTCTGGTTTTAGTGCTGACTGAGTTCCATCTGGTATGTTTCTGTCGCTGCTGTGTGCGTGTGTGGGAGCCGCGTGTGCGGCTTGATTTGTTTGTTTTGCCTCCTTGGTTCTTCTTTTCCTGTTGTTTGCATGTGGGGTTCCTGTTTGGGGACAAGAGGAGAGCTTGTGCTTGTGGTTAAGCTAGAGGCACCGTCATTGCCTCAGGGTTGGCTGCTTCACTCAGACTCTGCACCTCTTGCTGTTATTCCTCTACCTCCTCTTTTGCTCCCGCGCGCTGCTGCGATGATCGATGTTTGTTGGAGCAACACACCCACTTGGATGCAGAAAACTGAAAGGGGGTCCCAGCACAGGAGGGCTATCATCAAAAAGGTGGACTGCAGCTTCTGTTGAGAAGCGCGGTGTTGTTACAGTGGACTAATCTCAAGATCAGCTGGATGCATATTTCTTCCTACGATGCAACAGGATGTGTGACCCAGAAGGAATCAATAGGGTCTCAGGAAGCACTAGTGGATAAAGACGAGGTGTTGGGTTGTCTGTGTGACACTTTTGATCATGAACAAAATGATCATGGGAAACGCAAATGCTTAAATTGACCGCTCAGCACACTGGCGCTGACAACTCGAGTGACCTTCTGCCAGCATCATGCCATCTGACAACTTCTGACACAGCAAACTTCCATTGGACTTGTTATGTCAGGCTCACCGCCTCATGTGGACGACTTTTATGAACATACCTCTCAACATTGATTGCCATGGCTGCGGCGGCATGGTATCATCGTGACATCAGCCGTGTGCATGCAGAGGACTTGCTGGCACGGGCAGGGAGGGATGGCAGCTACCTAGTGAGAGACAGTGAGTCAGTGCCAGGAGCCTACGCACTGTGCCTGCTGTGAGTACACACACACACACAGTTTTATTATTTATTTAGTTTCTTTATTTGCCTAATTTCATGACTTCCACCTCCTTGACAATATTGAATGAATGATTCAGTCATGAAGACTTGGATGAATAACTCCTGCCCTGTGTGAGGAGAAACAGAAAGCAGCTCTACTTCATGTGAAACCATGCTTAATTATCTAATCTTCTGAAAATGTCATATTTTGGCAGAAAGGTTTGGAAACTATTCATAAACTTGACATTTCGGTGGAATGTCCCCATCTGTAAATTGATTCAGCAGCTTCACTCACCCTGTCATATCCATCACTTTCATTGTCATCTGCCAGCAGGCAGCAGAGGAACTGCTATGGGTGTATACTGCCAACCTCACACATACAGCCTCTCCAGACTAGTCAGACTGTCCCGTCTGAACACAGTCCATCTCAGCCAGTCAAACCCTGGCTCAGGACTCCCTGTTTCCCCTCTTACCCCACTTTCTTCCCTGGGGCCCCTGAAGGAGGGCGGGAGCTCTAGTGACCGCACTACGCTGACTGCTCATCAGCCCCAGCCAGATACATTCCTGAAAGCTGAGCCCGGTCGCTCGCAGTGCTCCCTCTTTCCCTTCTTTTGTCGATATCTTATTCCCTCTTTTAGTGACTTAAATTTCTCCATTATTTTCTATTCAGTAATTGTGCTATCACGGTTCCCTTTTGTTCATGTAATACACAGAAGCTGGCTGATGAAAAAACTGCAATTCATCTTTATGTGCTGCCTTACACAAATCCCTCTGAAGTGACTGATGGAGGTGATCCAAGTGCGTCTCAAATTGTATGAGGAAAACAAGCCACATCATTAGGTGTCTGTAAAATAACTGGCGCCCTGTTAAGGAAGTTACAGAGCTTTTAACAGTTTGACATCTGGTCCCATGTAAACAATATATTTAAGCATATTTCCTCTTTGAATTTTTGTTTAGAAGTTTGCTTAAGTCATTTGCAAAGCCGTTAATAACATAGCTTTTTTTTGTCATCCAAAGGTTCCAACGTCATGTTCACACCTATCGTATACTCCCTGATGCGGACGGCCTCCTCGCAGTTCAGGTGAGTGTTCATGGCCACATCCTGAAGCCTCTGACGAGGAAGACTGGAGGAAAAAAGAAACACAATAGTTGTTGGAAACTTTGGCACAAGCTGTACACACGGAGAGAAACATCCACTCGGTGCTGGGGGGGATTAAACAATGGTTTGTTATTGCTGTTGTAAGGGGAACAGGAACGTGTTTGTGTTTCGTCCCTGTACAGGCTCTGTTACAACTGCTCAGCCTTGTTGTTTGAATGGCATCTCTGCCATGTGGCTGCATGCTTGCAGCATGAGCTCAGCAGCACAGAGGAGAAATTGTTTTTATGTCTCAAAGATTCCTACTCAACCCACACACTAGGTCATTGAGCAGTGGGTGTGCGTATTTGTTATGTGTATGTATGGGGGTGTTTGTATTAGAAATAATGAGTCTGTTGGATGTGGCAGAGTTTAAGCTAGCGATGGTATGCGTCTGTTTTTGATACTCGGAGAAGTAGGCCATTTAGTCAGCAAATTATCTAATCATTAGACTATAGAAACACACACAGGCACAACGTTTGCAACCACGAACGTGCACATGTGCTCACAGTGGGTGACTGAAAGTAAAACTGAGAAAAATAAACATTTTCTGGGACTAAATTGCATTTCATATGTGGCTTGTCTGCAAAGGAAGGACAATAATGAATTTAATAACAATTGTCTGGCAGTTGTTTTCAAGCCTTTGACTTGGAAAAATCCTCCACTTTCAAAAGAGGACCTTAAACCATGTTGCTATTTCAGTTGTTTTTTCCACTGCCATCAGTATAAACCTCCAGTACGTATTTTCCCTCACTGGATTTGCTCCACTAACACACAAGTTCGCATTGCCTTGCCTTCTTGTTTTTCCAAGAGCCATGGAGATATTTTAGGGGCCATTTTGTCTCTCACTGTCCTTTGTTATTTTTTGAAGAGATCCTCATGTTTTATAAAGCACTATTTGAATACGTCCTGGTGAAACAGATGGGAAGCTTGACTCTTTAAATGCAAAATTAAAAAAACAACAACTCTAAAAAGAGGACAGGAAAAGAGTTAACTCTACATTGTGGTCTAATGTACATTATGTCGGGTTTGTGCATTTGACTGCCATAGTGCTATATATGGTGAGCACCAGTGCATGGTGTGTGTTCACTCAATCTTAACTTTTTGCTAGTCCTGCTTTGAGTGCCACTGAAGTGTAGCAGCGTAGTGTTTTTTGTGTGGAAAGTTTGAGAGTACTCTTGCTGATGCTTGTGCCTTGAATGTGCGAATGTGTGCATGTGAAAACTTCCATGCCATGTTTTTAAGTGGGGCTTTTTAGCCTGACTGGGAATGTTTGGACCACAGTGAAACATGACAGCCGACCGCTGCTGTATTCAGGAAGTAGCTGTCTGTGATGTCACTCCCACTGCAGGGTGCAGGGCACTCATTTATAAATCCTCTTGGGACTCCTTTTATCACAGCAAGTCATCTGTATGTGACCTTTTTCTGTCATGCAAATAAATACTTCTGCTTTATTGTACCAAATAAGAGTCGGGGAGTGGTATTGGGTAGGCAGCTTTGTGAAGCTAAATGAATTGTGAATGTGTAAAAGAAACTTCAAATGCACACTAAGATTTGCAAATGTGTACAGGTTGCTGAAGCTTTTATTTTTGTTTTTTTGGAGACCAGACATACTAGTCGGGGGTTTCTCCTGGTGACAGATCATGTAGTGTGTGACCCCCCGTCCCCAGTCATTAGTGTAGTATGACCTTGCAACAACTGCAAGACTCCCAATCACAAGACAGCAGGTTGTGTAGTATGAACTGCACAATGACATTACGACTTTGAAAGTCGTGCAGTCTGATTTTGGCAATAGGTTAATTGGAGAAATTGTGAGTGTGAATGGTTGTTTGATGTAATGTTGCGCTGTGATGGGCCCGCTACCTGTCCAAGCTGTACCCTGCCTCTTGCCCAATATCAGCTGGGATTGGCTCCAGTGCCCCCACAACCCCCTAGAAGTATAAGGGTTACAGATAATGTAAGGGTGGAATATTGCACAGTTATTTAATGTCTAATATTATACATGGAGGACATTAATTGGACTTAAAATTCATTGTAAAAAAATCTTGAAAGACCTCATAAGGTCTTTTTTATTATTATTTCTTATTTTATTACTTTTGCCAACTTTTTAATCGTGAAATACATTTTTGGCATTATATTACAGAAATGAAAGAACCAAATTGATACAAATTGGAAAATCTGTCTCTGAATTCAGCATCTGTTGGTTGTGTGCCATGTCGACCTAACTGTAGAATTATTTACAGTCTTGATGGTCTTTTCTGTTTGTAAATAAAGCTATAACTGTCTGTTAGCACACCTACAGTAAATGATCACGTGAGTTATATGGTGCATAATGTATAAGTGGTAACTTCTCTTATGTCTACGCCTCACAGACAACACAGGGGGTGCAGGTAAACTGTTTCCGGACACTGGAGGACTTGGTGTTGGGGTACCAGCATCCCCACAAGGGCCTTGTCATGCCTCTGCTCTACCCTGTTCCCCGGGATATAGACACAGGGGATGAGAGCTCAGGTGGGCCCTCTAGCTGTGATCACAGAAAAATCCTCAAGCGCAAATATAATACGGTATATTGTTAACACATAATAAGATAATTGTTGCTGACCATTGATTTATGTTGTATGCACAGATGATGAGAAGCCTCCTGTAGTTCCAGCCTCTGTCAACACAGCACTTTTATATGGACCACCAGCTAAACCAGGGCCTCCTGCCCCATTTCTTGATAAATTACAGGAGCTGAACACATCCAGGTATGATTATCCATCGACAATCTCAAACTGTTATCAATTGCCAAAGCTCCCTATAAAATATGTCCTTTGTGTAAATGTCTATCAATGCTGTATGAGCAGCCTTTCTTAACATATCTGTGTTCGATAATTTTGACTGACAATATCTCCCTTGTCTCTTTTTTTTTGGGGCTTGTGACTGATTATTGTTTGTCACAATAATGTTAGCCATTTATTATGTTCAAGTCTTCTCTTTTGACCTTTTTTTGGCCCATTAAAAAAGCGTTGACATAATACAGCATCTGCTGTCACATGTAAGCAACAGCAACGGAACGTCTTGCGCAGTTTATGAAATGTCACAGTCTAAATTCTGCCTGTTTTATTCATTTTACAGTGCCGCAGGTGACGTGATGGGTCTGCTCAATGACTACCTCTTCAGTGAGCTGCCTCTCGACATTGAGAATGTGCATAAAGGGGCAACAGCTCTATGCCACCTCAAACGTACTCTGGGTACTGCCTGCCAGGGCCTGAACAGGTTAGTGTCATTCTGCTCTGAATGTTAACGATGAACTGAATGCGAAGACTGCCATGTATAGACTGTTCTGATAAGCACTGATATTGTCTAATATAAAGTGGGGTCCAAAATCTCAGTTGAAAGTGGTCTTAGTCTAATGTGCTACTGTAGTTGTTGTAGTTGTATATGCACTGGATTTTCAATTTCTAAAAAAAACATTTTTTAAACATTTTTTTTATATAAAGTGTGATTATTAAACAACAATTTATTGATCTGCTCTACAGTGAGATTGACCTGACTCTCTCAAGTCTAGAAACCCTGGCCAAGGTCTTCGACCATCCGAGCTGCTCTTTAACACACAACAAGGCACAGGTACAGCACAAACCAGACAGTATGCTATATGTAGAATTTCCGAAGTGGTAACCCATAACTGTAGGAGCTAAAAGGCTTATAATCAAAACTGTGTATGATCTGAATCAACATTTGTTTCCATTAACTTCTTGGACCCGTCTTTGTCTCTTTGGAACAAGGGCCCAGACATGGAGATGGACACCTTGTTGTGCAAGATTTCAGCGTTGGTCAGCCTCCTTTCTTCGCTGGAAAAAAAAGTATGTATTTGTTAAACTCAGGATTTTTCAACCTGGAAAATACTGTTATTCCTGAACAGTTTGTAATCCCCAGGCCTTTTAATCTCGCCCATCGTCTATGCGTCACAATTATTTTCACAACATAGCCCTTTAACTTTCTTTTCCAATGGTCAGTTATCTGGGATGTGTGTTGAAGGTGTTTCCAGTGGCAGAGTTAAAAATATAAAAATGCCAACTTTGTGACAAAACTAGTTAAATTCTAACATGTACAATTCTCTGCCTATGAAGGTGCTAAAAGCACTGCAAGATGCAGTGACCAATCACAATCTGGCCGTGCAGCCCAATCCACCCCCTCCTGAGCCAACACCCACCAACATACCACCAGCAAAGAACCATGCCAGACAGGTGCCAGTCCACTCCTTTCAGGTAAACCAGAGGGAAAAAGGCCCCCTTCAAAAACCTATGGCAACTATGGGAAATAACACAGCTGATCTCAGACTATGTCGTTGTATTGACAGTTGTTTTTCTCTGTATTGCCAGGTGAAGATGGTGAGGTATGGCAGACAGACCGTTTCTGTCGATGTGGACACAGGAATGCTGCTTTTTGACAGAAAGGCTGCTTCATTTGGTATAGAAAAGGTCTCACATGACAGAAGTAAGAACATATTTACTTTTTATATCCTATAATATTCATCTTTCTTGCAAATATGCTGTTTAATTTTTCTGTTGGCATGTTCTTTGTATTATCAGTCCTCCAGATTGTCAAGTTTGAGAGCAGTCCAGCCAAGGTACGCATGGTGGTTGACAGCCACCACAACACGCCACGGGAGATAACGTTTGAGAGTGCACGGGTAAGACAAATAATACGATTTAATATTTGTGCCAGTCCACTGTTTGTCCTCACCCGTAATTCACTGAGTGACTGTCCTCCCTTTCAGAAACGTGACTCCTTCTGCCAACTCCTCCAAATGATGAAAACCAGACACTCTCAGCTGAGTGAACCTGACATGGTCTCTGTGTTCGTTGGCACCTGGAATATGGGTAACTGTAAATGTGTTGACAGTCACTTTTACAGAAGACTAGTTTGTGTGCTGAAGTAGACGCAGAGAATTTTATTGTCTTGTTTTGTGTACACAGGTGGGTCCCCTCCGCCTCGCAACCTGCAGACGTGGGTGACCTGCTGTGGTTTGGGACACACCCCTGATGAGTCGACCGCATTGCTGCCTCATGACATCTATGCCTTGGGGACTCAGGAAAACCCTCAGAGTGAGAGAGAGTGGACAGAACATATCAAAGCAACCCTTCGCAGCTTTACTCAAGTTGACTTCAAACAAGTAATTCTCATTTTCCATTGTTTTTTTTAGCTGGCATTGTTGATTCTTATGTCTAAAGTGGGTACATTATCCGTTAAGCTGAAATTTATTATTAAGTCACTGAAGAATGATTCACAAACTTACATGGCTAGAATAGTTAATGGTGCTGCATGTACATATATTCTTCAACAATTGCATTAATAGTTGTTTCATTCATTTATAATTATTGTACATGCAAAATGCTAGAAACACTTTTTTTTCAGCTTTTCAAGAAGGCAACCTTAATATAAAACTGTGTGAGGGGCCCCACATGTTGCACCTTGCATTTGCCAGGAAAATATTTCAGCAGCGTCTCATATTATTGGAAAGGATTGTGAGCATAAGGGAATATATCTGAAAACAAAATCATAGTGATAGACTATGTTTTTAGTGTGAGAACGGAGATGTTTTAGGGGCTGCGTATTGTAGAAAGTCTTATTACATACGAACCGGTCAAATCAGGTGAAAAATCTGTGATTGTGTGGTCTTTGGTTGGAAACTGTTTTAGTCATCCGTTGTGATATGGCGCAATGTCCTGCAGGTGGCAGTGCAGTCCCTCTGGAATATGAGGCTTGCTGTGTTTGTGAAACCAGAGCATGAGAATCGCATCAGCCATGTGAACAGTGCCAGCGTGAAGACTGGGTTGGGGAACGCACTTGGTAGGCTGCCCTGCAAGAACACACACATCACAAAGACACAAACTAAATGCAGTAGATATACAATTTAATGGATGGCAGCAAGAAATAAGACATTTATGATTAAAAAGAACAAAATGTTTATATTATCGTGGAGCTTTGAGGTTGAGTTTCCTTAATTTCAGGGAACAAAGGAGCTGTTGGAGTCTCCTTCCTCTTCAATGGGACATCTTTTGGGTTTGTTAACTGTCACCTGACTTCTGGAAGCGAGAAAGTCCTGAGGTACATTGTGTGTTTATCTGTGTACATATGTGCAAGGCTGTGTGTTCTCCTCTGTCATATCTGTGCTTAATTAAAAATCTATTTCTATCTTACAATGTGCGTTCTGTTCAGGAGGAACCAGAACATTGTGGACATCCTCAGACTGCTTTCTTTAGGCGACAAACAGCTCGGTGCCTTTGACATCAGCCTGCGCTTCACTCACCTCTTCTGGTGTGGAGACCTCAACTATAGACTCGACTTGGATGTCCAGGTCAGAATGGCATATATTATTTCTTTGTCATCATTGCTCCTTTTTACCTCCGCCAAGGAGGATAGATTGGATTGGCTCTTTGTACTGTATGCTTGTAAGCAGGATTACTCAAAAATGTAAGAACATATTTGCATGACAATGTTATCAAAGATGGATCTTGGGCATAGTAACAGCTGTTTACATTTTGGGAGGCATCCAAGTCCGGATCTGGATCCAGGATCTGTATTCCTATGATATTTTTCTTGGATTCCTCACCATTGCAAGATAGGAGAAATTCGCTCAGCCTTGGCAGAGTTCTGCGCTCTCTGAGTGCTCTTGGCATTGTGTTCTGATTTAGCACCCTTCAAGACTGGCTTGATAATACATGTGGCATAATAGACGTTAGAAATCCCAGATATTGACGTCAGTGTTTCCTCCTGATCCTCTTTGACTGCAGGACATCCTGAAACATGTATCCAAGAGAGAGTTTGAGGAGCTCATGTGTGCAGACCAGCTGACCCGAGAGAGACACAAGAGGAAGGCCTTTCTCAATTTCAGTGAGTTTCAGTATGGTAGTAACCTTTGTTCTATATTGACAAATCAATACTGTACATCACATTTTGTTTCAGTTTTACTTTTGCTCACCTCGCTCTGCACTTGTTCTCTGTTTATCGTGGTTAAGAGGAAGAAAAGATTGCATTTCCACCAACCTATCGGTATGAACGTGGCTCTAGAGACTGCTACCTGTGGCAGAAGTACAAGACTTCAGGGGTGAGTCATTTCTTGTCACACCAACACTGCTCAGAAAAAGAGGATGATGTGCACATCAGGGAGTTCTTTCCAGCACAGGGCAGAGGATGCAGGCCACACAGCTATGAATAGCTGCTAAAAATGAAAGGACACATAAAAGGCGACTGTGGCTCAAGAGATCAAGAGTCACCGACTAATGCCGAAGTTTCCTTGTGCAAGATACTGAACCCCCAAATTGCCCCTGTGTGTGAATGATGTGCGATAGAAAGGTGTGTGAATGGGTTTAAATGGTGTGTGAATGTTTTTATTAAGTACTGATAATATTGGTTTTACTGTATAAATGCACTAGTCTTAGCTACGACTCAAAGTTTTTAGTTATACTAGCGGCAATGTGGAGTTGTTGGTTCACTACTTTAGTCCAGACTGAAATACAGTATCTCAACAACTATTTGATGGACTGACATTGATTGAGATTTTTGTACAGACACCCGTGGTTCCCAGAGGATGAATCCTTCTGATTTGGGTTGTGGCCTCTCTTTTATCAACTCAATCCACTCAATAAATAGCCATGAAAATTTCTACAGACACTCATGGTTCCCAGATAATTATGTATGAAACTTGGCGCAATGGTAAGTGCTGTTGCCTCCAAGCTGGAAGACTGTTGATTAGAAAAAAAAAATCTTCTTTTTTCTCTTTTCTTCGTATTCCTTTCTTTCTTTCTTTACTTCTTTCTTTCTTATGTGTAAATGCTGAGGCATTCTGTATGAATGTTGCTTCTTTTTTCATTGACAAAATAACACTTATCTAGTGAGATCACCTTGGCGCAGTGGGCTGCATTGTCGCCTACCAGCTAGAAGACTGTCGGGTCGAATCCAGGTTCTAGTTTATTTTTAGACTCCTGCTCTTGTTTATATCAGGTTCTTGCTGAAGATCTATTGTTCCTAATGTTGCTTATTTATGTTCCTACGATTACATACTTCTTTTTGGAGCCACTAAGTGTTGTATTGAATTGCTGTGCTACTATCCTTCACATAAAGATAATTGTTTGTCTTGTTTTATATCATTTTCCTTCATGTCATTTACTGGTGGGGTGTTTTCATGCGTTCAGCCTGCAGGTTCATTGTACTGTACATAGTGCTACTTAGAAATAGAACACCCCAGGAGCTGTTTAAGTATACAGTGGACTCACTTCTTAAGATATTTTTAGCCTCATCCTATTTAAGTTGTCTGTGGGGATAGGTGACTTTAACAGCTGCTGCCAAGATCAGTAAAAATAGGAGGCTAAGAATTACCCCAGTCATAAAAAGGAATGTCTGTCATAACAGGAATTAAAGTGCCCTACACTGCATAGATTGCAAGTATCTGCTAATTGAATTTGTAAACAGACAAACACACAATTTGTTGTTGACGTATGCACAAATGTGTTTCTGTAGGTGCGGGTCAATGTTCCGTCGTGGTGTGACAGGATTCTGTGGAAGTCGTATCCAGAGATGCACATAATATGCACAGCATATGGTAAGATCTGGTTACACAGAGCGTGTGCAATGTTACACAGACAAAGGATTTTATGCTACAATCTCAAATGACCACAAATATCTATGTGGTCTTTTTCTTTCTTCATTGAATAACTGAAAAAATGTGACTAACCCTCAACATGACTAGGCTAACGGCCAACAACTGCATCCTGGTCTGTGGTCCGTCAAGAAACAGTCATTTCCTCTCACCCTGCTTCTGTTTTTGACTGACTTCAGCAAACTATCAAAACATAACAACCACTGGGTAGTAGCAGAACTTGATGTCTCCTCTCTCTTGTCTCATCTTGTGAAATATCACTGGCAGCTCATCTGTCTTACAGTGCCATTACATCATTTTAGCCACAGTAAATATAATCTATATTTATTGTGATTATGAATAAGGTAACATGGTGGATTTGTTCTATCTGTCACCAGGTTGCACTGACGACATCTTCACGAGCGATCACTCGCCTGTTTTTGCCACGTTCCAAGTGGGAGTGACATCGCAGTTCAGCTTCAAAACAGGTGCTGTCATTGTTGTGGCTGTTTGGACACAAACGGGTGGAATATTGACTAAATACCCTCATTGACTTAACAGAATTGTGCTGCATTTGACTTGCACAGATCCAAATCCTGGCGTGGAGAGGGCCTGGATAGAGCTTGAAGGCATGGAGGCCATTGTGAAGACTGCAAGCAAAGCCAAGTTCTTCATTGAATTCCATTCATCTTGCCTTGAAGGTATGATGTCACTTAAAGGGGCAGTAAGCGCTTTGAGAGAAAGCGTGTCTCTCTCTTTGTTGTTGTTGTTGTGTTTTTACTGCACTGGCCTGGGCTGGGAACTCGCTGCCTCGGGTATGTGAGACTGACGCTCTAATCACTAGGCCAATATCCATGAGTCGTAGCGCCAATCGCCAGCATTATGCAATACAAGGGCAGAATTCATTCATGTTTTTCTTTGCAGAGACTCAACGCTCAAGTGAGAATGACTCGCAGAGCTGTGATGTTCCTGGGTTTCTCAAACTGGGCTGGTCCTTCAAACAACTGCCCAAGGTTGGAGGCTCAGTCCATTTGAAAATGCCTGAAAATATATTGTTAATGAACTAACTTGTAATGTGTATTTATGTCTTGTCACAGCTTCTTCCAGTCATGTCTGACATGGAGTACCTTCAGGATCAGCACCTGCTGTTGTCTGTCAAGTCATGTGATGGGTTTGAGTCATACGGTTGGTCGCGGGGCAAATTCACATTGTCTCTTTAACTACGCCGTTGATAACTGGTTGGCTACTTTACTAATGAGTGACCTTAAGATTAAATTATTATAATATATTTTTTTAATTAAGGAGCCACATTTTATAGATATACAGTATACTCCTTTTTATCTACAGTATATGCAAAAGGAATAAAAAGGTTCCACAGTAAAGTGTATGGACTATTTTGATTGTATTTTCTTCTGAGGGCTCCAATTTAACCACGGTTGACCTCCATCTACAGTTAGTTTGTCTAAACCTTCAGAAATCATATTTCATTCATGTTTGAAACTCTCTGGATGATTTCATTGCTCTCAACATCTTATTATGTTTCAGGGTGAAATGTCCTTTTGATCTAATCAATAATCTTTTTTTTATTTAGGTGAATGCTGTGTAGCTCTGCGGTCACTCACTCGTGCATCAGAGCAGTTTGAGACATTTCTGATTCACCGCGGTGAGGAGATGGGCTCAATAAGAGGACGGGTCAGGGTCCATGTGCCCAAGGACAGACGTAGGATGCGGGAGAAGACCTATGGTGGGTCAGCTAAAACTGGTACTTTTCCCAATCTCTGCCTTGCTTGCACTATCACTTCCCACTAAACTTTCATCTCCACTGTCACTGCATTCTTTGACTCTCCCGTGAGTCTCACATTGCTTCCTCTATTTGGTTCCTCAATGATACCTGGCTTGGCTTTTCACTTGCTGGTATCTATCGACCGCTTCCTCTTTTGGCTCCTGATTGACTGACCCTGACCAGATGCATCCTGAGACACTGAAACAGGACAGATGAATATTATGTCACCAGGTCAGGCACCACAAAAACACACACACACACACACACACACACACACACACACACACACACACACACAAATACCACCATGCTGTATGAGCTGCCCACTGACATGGCCTTCATCTTACACGCACTACACAGACTTTAAAGAGGTCTTGCACTTTACATGTGGTTCATTTCCTGTGATATGACTCTTTCAGAGGGGTTCTGTTTCGAGAAAGACGATAAACGGCCTGCGAGGGGACACGTGTCTCCTGCATCTACACGGGTCCCAATAAATAGGTGAGGACATCTTAATGTTTCTGAGCATCAGTGCAAAGCAGCACACAGGCTACAGTTCTCAAGGAAAGATTATCTTGTGCCAATTTAGATCAACATCCATCCATCAATCCATTCATTATCTATACCACTATATCCTTTATGGGTTACAGGAGCCAATCCCAGCTGACAGTGGGTGAGAGGCGGGGTACACCCCTCACAGGGCCGACATACAGAGACAAACATTCACTCTCCCCTTCCTCTCAATATTTTGACAGGAATAGAGAATTGATTCAGAAATAAATGCCATAAGCAGGTAAAATGGTATATGACACATTATCTTAATTGAAAAAAATTCGTACCTCTTCATACTGTTATTATTATTTGGTTTGTTGAGGCTCAACAATAAAAGTGTAAAGCAACAAATTAAAACTGAGATGCTAACCTTAACCCTAAGACATTGTTCTGCCAGAAGGCAAAAACAAACATTTCTTGAAACCCTTTTTTTTAAGGCCACTCTTGGTCTGAACAGTTACAATGGTAATGGTGACATGTTACAGTCAGTGAGAATTCAGGATAACTTTGGTAAAATGTTAATGTTGTCTAGCTGGTTAAAATTCAGGACTTATATATTCCCTGTAGGTCCTCGCCTGTTCCTCCTAAACCAACTCCGAGCAGCTACACCAATCCTGCCTACTTCATCTTCGAAGGCGTGTCGGTGCCACGCAGGGTGGAGGAGGCTCTCCCCCTGCAAAGGGACCCTCAGTTGATCTGGTCTGGTAATGAGGCCTTGCAGCTGCCAAAAATCTCAGGACGTCAGGGCTTTGACAGGCGACCCTGTCGCAGATCAGACTTTACGGAGATTGAAATTCCAGCCATCCTGCCCCAGTGCACTCCAACCAATGACCTTCTAACACCCCAAACCAACTCCTCCTATCAGCTTTTCCCTGCCAAAGACCCATCTCCCATTTCTCCACCCTCGAGTAACGCCATCTCACAGTACCAGGAACAGACTTCCCAATCCAGAGACAAATATCACGGTAAACATTTTGTGCAGGACTCCATACTGCCAGAGAAGAACCTGAGGAACTTGTATATGAATCACTCAGCAATAATTAGGGAAAAAACAAGAAGAGATCAACATCAGCTTCTCCCAGAGAGGACCAATCCAATCCGAGCAGCCAAGGCGCCGTCAGCTTTCCCCTACACCCCCACACACTTACCACACTGTCAGGCTTCTGTTCCCTGGATGGTGGATCAGCAGCCACCAGCACCTACAGGGGATAACTCCCTCACTGCCTTGCAAATGGCCAAGTCCCTCAGCGAAGTGGACTTCTTCCCCACAGAGCTGAGAGGCCCAACAATAACCAACCAGAGGCCAAGTTATAGAAATGGTCCTTCAATGCATGGGGATAGAGGCTACTGCTGGGAGAAAGAGGTATGCCACTGCTCTCAAAGATAGTTTTTAAATATATAGATATCACTCCTGGTTCTCTGTACCAATTCTGTCTGATTTATCCCAAAGCAGGTGTCTGTCCTCCAAGGTGCACCAGAGACGGTGAGGGAGCTTCTCAGTACTCTGGGTCTTCAGAAATACACCCTGGGACTCAGTCTCAATGGCTGGGATGATCTGGATTACTTCAGGTAAAACGATTTTACATAACAATTAATTGATTTTTGATGACATGTTCCACAAGCTGCACCGACCTCGGCTCAATACTGCTTTTCACAGACAGGACAAAAAAAAGGTGATTATTGTTACTATACAGATTAAAGCTGTTTTCAGACATGAACTCATGAACAAAGACTAACTCTCGAAAATGTCTGGACAACATATTCCATAGATATACTGTGGTGTCTGGGTATAGTATATAAATAGGAGGTAGGACATAATCCCGCTGTGGAAAGCAGTGTTTTTGTTTACAGTCATCAACTTGTCCACTTGCTTGCTTTGAATTTTTCCGGAGGTTTTCCTCCTGGGTTCTCACATGTGGCCTTATATCAGGGGGGCTGGCGGGCAAAGTTCCGGGAAAAGTCCAGAACAAAATTTGTTTTTGCACATACCGGGAAAATTTGAGGAAAATGTCCGGATGTCAGTGCATATCTGAAACCAGCTATAGATGTTTTTTTGCAGTTAAATGAGCCAGAACATCTAAAGGTGAAGGTGAGGGAGCCTGTGTGGAGTCAGCCTGACAGTGTTTCTGTGTTGAGCAGAGGGTTAGTAACAGAAAGAGGCAATTTCATACTAAAAGACTGAAACCTTTGAGATGCCCTATTGATCAAATTATCTCAGACTGTTGAAGCCTCATGTTGACTTCCGATAGACTTTGGAATACATTTTGGCATGGACTGAGGGCTGGATTTAGACTCATCACTTACAATAGAAGTTACATTTGTAAAAAGGCCAAGTGAAAAGCAGGAATGTTTACAGCAGAGTATTAAATTAAAAATATTCTAAAAATGACAACTAATGACTTTGGATTTGAGTCAATTTTGTTTCCCTGTCGTTTCTCCACAGTGGCATCACTGAGGAGGATCTACACGCTGCTGGAGTAACGAACCCTTCGCACCGACGCAGGATCCTTGAGAACCTGCCCAGGAACTGGAACTGACCAACAGAGAAGACTAACGTCATAGTCTTCTCACTTCGAACTGGAAGAACTGCTAGAACGAGATCTGAAGAGAGGACAGACTGATGAATCGCTGGACTTTTCCTCAGTCCTGCCGTCTTTTCATTTACTTGACCAAGGGAACACAGAGCAGGATGTACTGCGTACTCAATCCTGTTGTCTTGGATTGATCTCCGACACCAAAATGAAAATCCGAAAAGTAAACATTTTCAATTTTGGTTGTTTTTAAATTAGCAAATTTCACTTTTTCTGAAAATGAACCTCCATCTCTAACTCAACATTATCAACAACAGCTACAACATTGACGATCCAGTTATACGAAGGCTGTGACCAGTCTGTTGTTGTAGTGTGTGAGAGTGCTGCTGTGTGCCGGGAAGGAGCGTAGAAGAGATTAGAGTGAGTGATTACACCTGAGAGGCAGAGCTTGGCAAACGCTAAAGGGCGGAAGCACGTGGGGAAAAGTTTTCCTTTGACACTCTCTCCCCAAAAAGCCTTTGCACATGCTTCACATTGACAAAGGGTCTGTTTTTCCAAACATAGCCAAGTAGTTTTGTTGTCTAAACTTTGCCAAACTGCAACTGAAAATTAAAGCCAGTAAAGCTTTCTGCCAGAAGGCCTGAAGGCAGTCTCCTCCTGACAGTAGCCTACACCAGCACATATTCAGGACTCTACCTGTTAAACAAGTTGACAACGATAACTTAAAGTAGCCCCAATGTTACATTTTTAGAAATGGAAACAGGATTTAATTTTTTTTTTGACTCATTACATAAAAAAAGCACATGATAAAAATGGAAAAAATTAAATGGAAGTTAGCTCTATTTCTTTTTTTGTAACACTTTTACAAACATTGACAGTTTACAATGATCCTGTTGTTCATTTTCAGATTTTCATTTCAGAATAGGAAACCACTTGAGACGAAGGTACAGGGATCGTACTCCCTGCACAGTCTGCTTTATTCATCTATCCATCTTGACAGATAATCAGAGGTGGGTGATGTGAATGGAAAGCCTTGATATGTATCTCTAGTTACTGACTCGTACACAAATGTTTATCATGGCAGCAAGGACTAGTGATTTTGTTTTAAATGATTTTTTAAACAGCTATAAAATTACAATCCTTCAATTTCCAGTGTTCACACAAGGCAAGTGTTTACCGTTCACCTTCATCCCTTCTACCGTGTGCTTTCCATTATTCTGCTATTATTGAGCCTAGACCTGAGCTTGTAAAAGCCCTCTGTTAAACCTATGGAGCATAAAATCCCAAGCTGTATCTACTGGAACATTGTCTGTAAAGTTGTTGTAGAATTGCCTGCCATATCTCATTTTGTTTACCGTCTCCCACTGTTGCTATTGTGTCACTTAATCAGTACCTATGCGCACTGTGCATGTTTTATGCAACCTTTTTACAGTAAAGTGCATAAAGCAACTCTTGACTGTCACCAAGCAAGCAACAAGTCCTCTTCATGTCTTCTCCTCTTCACTGCTCAGATCACATCTTTACACCATCCTGCTCGTATATATGTAATTGTTTAATGTCATCTCTTGCTGATGTGCATCACCTTAGTCTGGATGCTTTCCAACCGATTCAGAATGTATATAAATGTAATTACATCGGTTGAATTTGTGAATATATGATGTATTCACATACGTACAAGAACAAACATGAGAGAGATGTATTTATCAGCTCACTTAAATAAGAGATGACTGCAGAAAGAGATGAGTCAGTTGTGAGTCTGGTCCTGAAATAACTCAGTGTTTTTGCATGTTGCTTTCAGTGAAGGTAGTTACTCATTAGGACATGACCAAACACATCCCTCCCGACTGACAGCAGGAATGTCACTGACCTCTAAATGGTATCATGACTGCAATGATGTCATCACCTGTAATCATACTGGGAATTTTTGGGGCGACATCCAAATCAGAGGGTTGCAAAGTTAAAAGGTTTGTCTTTAATAAACCGAATGTTTAATCGTGAGAGAGAAAAAAAAGGATGAGATTGATTAACATGCAGCAGATAGCCAGTGCCTGAGGAGAGATTTCCTTGAAAAATGTGCACACACCCTATGTAGGCATATCAACGCTTACGACAAAAGAACAGTCCTCAAATAAAAGGAGATTTCATGGAAATTTTTTCTACATTTTTAAAACCTTATTTTGAGAAATATACCAGCAGCACCATCTTGTTTTTGTGGAACCAGAAGTAACCATATTTGGAGGATACCACAAGGCAAAGATAAGACTCCAGTCTCTCACTGTATCAGGATAAGACACATAACCCCAATAATATCACAACATTTTTAGACATTACAGATTAACAAGTAACATATAACATGTTAATTAGAGATATTTTAGTGGTGCTGGTATAGTAGGAATTGGCTCTCTATGAAGCGGCCCCTGCTGACTGGGCTAAACTAAGCTAAGCTAACTGGCTTATTCATATTCTCATATTTACCGTACAGAAGGGATCCCGCATTTTTGCCGAAATGTGGAACTTTTCCTTTAACAATTGATAAATTCATATATAATCTGATCAAACTAGCTCTGTGTGTTAACATGTTTTCCATCTGCGGTGCTGTACAGTAAATCCATCCACCCTGCACCACCCACTGAATGGGTTTCTGATGGAGAACATGCTTTGTCAGTGGCCCACTCACATTCCAGACACGTTGACCACAGAAACTCACACAAGTACACAAACACAGAGAGACGAGCTCATCACCACCGGGCCGACCCATACGCACACAAGTCGCTGCTGCATCTCTGAACGGGTCAGTTTCTATATGTGGGGGGCGAGGAACAGTGTAAGGAGCATGTTATAGCAAAACTTTACTGGAAAATGATACTCAGAATTTGATTTAACCTAAATATGATACAGTTTCTGATCTGGTGTTATTCACTGCCTACACTTAGGACTTATCGAGAAAGTTTTAAATTGGAAACAACATCTGAGGAATCATAATGATAATTGTATTCGTCAAAGCAGGAGTGACACACACCACAGTCCCGGCGTAGGATCTGGGAACTGAACTTCATAAAGGTCAAAGCTCTGATGTGAACCAGGTCACATTTTGTGTGCATCTGTGTGTCTCAGTGTAAAACCATAAAAGGCTCATTCAAACCGAGTGTGATTATAGTTTTTGGGTTATTGGAGTGGTTATGATCCGGTGTGCCACTGTGGGTCAGTCGACTTTTAGCCTCATCCCACTTAAGTTTATTGTGTGTCTGAGACAACAAGCGCTGCTCATCCTGCCTGCTTTTATTCCTTTATGATCAGTCTTTACAATTCCAGGCCTTGTGCGAATCATGCAGAAAAAATAAAATAAAAACTCTAGGAGACGGAGCAAGCTATAGTCTGCCACAGCTCAATAAAGCAGGTGTTGGCGTTTCATACAAGCCGTGAGGGCTAATGTACAGCTGGGCAAATATTAACTTATAACATTTCAGTATGGATTGCCACCATGTGTTGTCATGGCAACGAATGTCATTTCTGAGAAGCAGGAAGGATTAAGGTGCGTTACATAAAGTACACATCAGACAGATAAGCAGCTATTTATAAAAAATGAAACTGCGTTTTTTTCCCCCTGAAATTAGGTGGTAATGAAACTGGAAATGGTGCAAGAACGGTCTGGGTGCTTCGGGGGCGTCAGTTCTGTCCACTCAGCGTGTGCGACTTCCCTTTTCCTCCGTGTAAGCTCAGTGCAGCCTCCTCTCTCCGTGTCTCCTGCGCCCCGGGGTCCAACGCCGCAGCCATGGACACCGACACGACCTCCACCCGAGGGGCGCGTGTCTGACGCGGCCCGGCTGGGACCGTGCGACGGAGCCGCTCGCCTGAAAAAACGGGACACTTTGCTCCGATCAGACGACGTCTCTGTCTGTGGCCCGAGGGCGACTTTTCCCAGATCCCGTCGGGGTGAGTACAGCGACAGAGTTACCACTACTTGGTTCACTCCAAGTGAGCATGTGGGTCGGGAAAGATCGAAGAAATGTCGAGGTGTTAAAAACCCGCCTTTGTGCCATCGTGCGTAAAACCAGATGTGGAGAACTTTGGAAAACCGCACAGATGCGGATAAACAGCGACTTCGTCGTCACTTCGACTTTTTTAACCTGGAAAGTAACAGGTGCAAAACACTTTTTAGGTTCGTGTGCTTTTACAGCAATAGCCAATTTTAATTTTTATGTCCCTTTACAACTGTTTAACGACTGAAATGTTGTTGCCTATATTTTTTTCACCACTACTTTTTCCTTTTATAGCTGTAAAGATTTATACATAAAGAGAGCCCAAGGTGGCATCTTCAAATATCCATACTTGAAAAGATTGATATAAGCTGGAGAAAATTTTTACTTGGAAAAACTTAATGTGGGCCAACTGTGGTTGTACATTCATTTTTTGTCAATAAACACACCAAATAATCAGCAGACCTTTTCATTTCTTATTTCTTATTTCTTATTAAAGTGCAAAAGTCTTTTCTTCTTCGTAGGTTTGGACATCTGCTGGCTTCCAAAGTGCTACGCTGCTCCGTCACGACAGTATGGAGACAGTCGTCGGCAGCCCTGGCACACGCAACCAGTTCGCTGTGTCCACCTCCGTCTTCAACTCCAGCTGTCACTTCGATGAGGAGTTCAAATACATCCTGCTGCCGGTGTCTTACAGTCTGGTGTTCGTGGTGGGCTTCGTGCTCAACGCCGCAGCTCTATGGATGTTCCTGAAGATGCGTCCGTGGAACACCAGCACAGTGTTCATGTTCCACCTCGCCCTGTCGGACTTCCTGTACGTCTTCTCCCTGCCCACCCTCATCTACTACTATGCCAACCGCAACCACTGGCCCTTCGGAGTGGCTGCCTGCAAGATAGTGCGCTTCCTCTTCTATGCCAACCTCTACTGCAGCATCCTCTTCCTCACCTGCATCAGCGTGCACCGCTACCTGGGCATCTGCCACCCCATCAAGGCGATGACCATGGTGAAGTCTCGCCATGCCCACCTGGTGTGTGGCATGGTGTGGGGTGTGGTGACCGTGTGTCTGGTGCCCAACCTCATTTTCGTCACCACGTCCAGTAGGAACAATGACACGCTGTGTCACGACACAACCAACCAGGAGGCCTTCGGGAGGTATGTGGACTACAGCTCCGTTGTCATGGTGCTGCTGTTTGGCGTCCCGTTCATGGTCATCATGGTGTGTTACTGCCTGATGGCGCGGGCCCTGTGCCGGCCCCGGAGCGGGTTGTCCGCCAGCCAGCAGAGCGGCAACTCGCGTCAGAAATCCATCAAGCTCATCATCGTGGTGCTGGTGGTGTTCGGCGTGAGCTTCGTCCCGTTTCACATCACGCGGACCCTCTACTACACCTTCCGGGTGCTAGATCTCAACTGCAAATACCTCAACATTGTCAACTTTACGTACAAGATCACCAGGCCGCTCGCCAGCGTCAACAGCTGCATTGACCCCATTCTGTATTTCCTGGCTGGGGATCGCTACCGCTCCAAAATGATGTCTGTTCTGACGGGGAAAAGACAGGTGACCGGCAGTCACACACCCGAACAGGCACGAACTCAGCCGAACCGTAACCATGGCATCGCTCTGGTCTATTGTAACCCAGCCCTCGAAGCCGGAGGAGAGGTGGAGAGATAGTGGCAAATCTGTTGCGAAAATCTAAAAGCACAAGTCTTGAAGATTTCTGCTCCGCACTGAGCTAACATTTCTAATGCCACACACTCAGAAAACACCTCTTTCATTTTCCTTTTTTTTTGTACGGAGAAGTCTGGAACTATTTTACGGTAAAATGTACTAACAGTGTATGCTTCCACCACTCCTTCAAATGTATCTATTTGTGTTTAACACGCTCAAAGACCATATTTCAATTCCTCTCACGAAGTGGATTCATACCTTTTCCTGAGCGTACAGTCTTCCACCATAAAGGAATTATTACTCTAAACTCAGTAACATGCAACAACAGTATTTACGCTGCTGTACAGTCTTTGTCTTTGTGGGAAATAAAGCCTATGCAGAAGTGACACACTCATTTGCTTTGGTCACAGGGGCCTTAAAGTTAATCAGAGGTAATCCATGCAGTGAATTAGTTTGATTACACACATTGATCTGAATATTAAAGCAAAGGTTACATCTTTACCCAGAAACGGCAACTACTCCCCTTCCCAGCTGTTTTTGTCCATCAGCATTCACAGCTGCCTTTGCTCCGCCGTGAAGAAAAGCAGAGAGGGACTGATCTGGATAAGACATAGCTTTTCAAACCGCCCACGCCTCATTAGAGGGGTAAGGGGTTTTTCCTTTTCTCCTGTTACCTTTGGGGCTTATACAGGCCTGTCTCTCTCAGTAATTTAAGGAGAACTTCTTGATAGCTTTGCAGGATGTGAAAGAGAGTCAACACATGAGTTACTGTGTTTGTTGTATGTCGCATATCCTTGTGTGCCATGAACTGGCACACAAAGATCAGGCAGTGAATCTTTCCTGCCTGGTCATGAGTTACCATCAAAGTCTAATTTCTTACTCTACTCCCCCTCATTAAAAAAACAATGACTTTATTTGACATATATTTGAATTTATGGGAAAGTAAATGTGTCATTTCTCCAAACTGAAACCAAACGCCAGCCTGCCGAGACCTGAAAAGTACCGGTTGTGTTTGTGGAGTGAAAGCAGAATGTGTGAACCAAACAATGAGGAGGATATTTTGTTTTATTATAAATCCGTCATCAGTCGGGAGAGACTCCTGGCACAGCTGCGTCCTTGTAGGATCAGGGTGTTGACTGGATAAACACTGTAACGATTATGAAATTCTTTCATGTGAGCAATATAAAGATGATTAAGACGAACCACTTGGTTTTTCTCACACAGTAAATTTCCCCGATGTCGCTTGTAAAGTTAAAATACCTGCAGTATTTCCACGCCGGGTGTGAGATCACCTCAACTACGCTCTGTCTCTGCTTGTTCCTGTGCCGTTTGCAGCCACTCGACGCTGCACTCAAACCCAAAGCCCTGCGTTCACACGGCAGCACCGTAACATTCTGAATAGTGTTTACGTGGGAGGCATCGTTTCATGCGTACGTCCAGAAATGTTCCTGGTGAGTTTGAAATCTTTGAATAACTTTGGATTTTGAGAGGTATTTCAGAAATGATGATCTGAGAGCCCTGACAGTTTGTCCACGTGGACTGAGTCATGACTGACGTGGACCGTTTGGCTGTAAAGGTTAGGGGTCACGCAGGGGTGACAGCACAAATGGTAAGTTTGGAGATATTATTCCACATTGTCAATCCGTCTGAGCTGTTCATCTTTTCCTCACGAACTGATGTTCGGCACCGAGAGCATCTCATGACTCTTCGCGCGGAGTTCCCTGATTCCACCACCTTCTTTACCTTCTCGCACTTAGTGTCCCGCGAACTCCTGTCATGCAGAACCAACACGAGTGGCCCTGATTACAATCTGATAATTCGACACATGGTCTAATTATGAATCTAATGAATGCTTCAAACAAGCCCTGTTGTTTGTCAACAGGTCCCCTCAGTGACGGGCTTACTAGCGCCGCCCAGTGGTGTCATGCTGAACAGTGTCCTCTGGGTTGGGCGGCCGGAGGGAGAAGGTCAGATATGCATGAAAGCTGCAAAAGAAATAATAATAAAAAAAAAGCCTGCTTGTTTTTTGAGGGAAATTACATTTGAAGTGTTTTGCTAAACTGTCGCTGCAGTGGCGCCCCTGGTGCATTGTGTCCCTCTGCGTTGTCTGACAGACACACGGGGAGGCGGGAGGAGGAGGGATGCCTGCACACACACACACACACACACACACACACCCCGGAAACACGGTGCGACGACCGGGGAACAAACAAACAAACAAACAAACAAACAAACTGCCGAGGAAAGCCACCCAGTCCTCCAGGGAGCGTCGAGCGGGCCACGTGTTGTAAAAGTTACCGCCTCTCAGCCGAAACTCACGAAACACGCGGCAACCCACTCCTCGAAAAAACAAACACGTCCGTTTGTCCTCAGTGTCCCACAGCAGACACCACAGGCGAGTCAGGAGCGACCAGACACTCGGGACGATGTGTGTCCGCAGGTGGCCACTTGTGGAGGACAAGTGAGCTACTACGTGAGGTATACTGACCAATTCTGTGATCATTTAACAAATATCGGTGGTCAACTGCTCTGTTGACCATCAGTCGTTCATTGAGGGCATTTCCCTTTTAGTCGGTTTAATATTTAGGTGGATAGATTCGAAGTTCTGTGTAAGACAACACCGCGGGTGTGATCGCCCCCATGAGGAGACGTTGTCTTAGTAGTGAGGAAAAACGCACACGAAGCGTCACGAACGAAGTGTGTGTGTGTGTGTGTGTGAGAAGTGTGAGAAGTGTGTGTGTGTGTGTGAAGTGTGTCACTTCTTCAACTGACGCGAACCTTTATTGCTTTATTATACAGAGACACTTGTTTAACCGTTAATGGAAGTAAAGTATGTTTTCATTTCAAATGGTGATGATCGATCAATAACTTCATCAGTATGATTGGTGGTTATGTCACTTTGACTGTGACAAAGCAGGAAGAAGTTACAAATAATTGACAAGCCAAATTGTAAAAAAAAAAAAGGACCCGCCCAAAATAGAATATATTAATTTTCATATTAGATTAAACGTGAATAATTCAAATAGTATTAAAATACCAAAGCAAGTTTTTTTTTTGGATTTATTTCAACCAAAAAAACAACAACAACCCAAATGATACATGTATTTAAAATGTGTTTAAAAATGAGACACATGTTTGATAAGGAAATGTAGAAACGTAACCTGTTAGTGGAGCGTGTTTCAGCGCCATGCATCCATTGTTATTGAATATGACAGCAGAGCCTTATCTTCTGCCTGTCGACTTTTAACCTTGACGTAGTTTTGACGAGCTGTCCATCAGCCTGAAGCCGTCTCCCAGCAGCATGTCGATTGACACAAAGACTTGCAATTTTTGGAGTGCAGAGCTACTAAAATACCACCAAAATTCAATAACAATAATCAACTGATTATAATGTACTTGAAAGTTTATTTGGACAGCATGAATAAACCAGTTTCAGAGCTTTCTTTTTTTTTTATCTGAGAGGATCGATACAGGTTTCCTCAGAGAAAATTCAAAGACTATAATCTCACAAACAAGTCACTGCCTAAACAAAGTCAAAGAAATGTCATCTCAAACCCTTCCTTCATTAAAAAAATACAATCTAAAAGCCATTATAATACACTTCCAATGAAGAGGACATATTAGTAGATCTAAAAAAAATACTGTATTGATTGTGAGAGACTCCTACGCCTCCCGCCCTAAAGTGATGCATTTGTGGAGCCTTGAACATTTTTCTCTGTGTTTCTCTTGTTTAGCAAATTATAAGGCAGAGACGAGGGATTTCAAGGACGCCTGGACTTCAATTTAATCGAAGAGGCTGAGAGTGGAGTGGAAGAGTGACACACGGAGGAGAGAAGTTCATTATTCTGCTGAAAAGGAAACCAATGGCTTTCACAGTCGCCATGGTAACTGGCCTTTCTTTTGCCGTCAGACCAATGATAAGGTACTTCACAGCATTAAGCACAATTATTGCGAGGTAAAAGGGGAAATATTGCTTTCTTAATGCTAATAGATGTGAGATATTGATTGGCATTGCGATTCATTTAGAAGTGTGCCCCGACTGTTTCACCTGCCTGACTGTCCGCTACCTTTAATGAAATTTGATGGAGGTTATGCTGGATGATGGGCCTTTGTGGCGGCTGCACTTGTGTCTTTACTTCAGCTGAACGTGAGAAATAAAAAAATTAAAACCCACTTCACTAGAAACTGCAAGGAGCTGGAGAGAGATGAAGCTGTAAGACGGCGATAAAGCTAGACAATTGTGAACAACAAGAGGTAGTTTACTTTATTCTTCTTTTATCAAGAAGAAAAAAAAATAATATCAGGATGGCTTCAAGTCTTCCAAGCTCTGTTGTTGCAAAGACGTCCCATAACATAAATACTGAACACCCGCTGCTTCCCATCATTAGCATGTCATTCCGTTGTCAAGTGACCCCGCTCCCACCCTCTCACAAAGGCTGGTCGGCCTTGGCAGCAGTGAGGTCAGCACTGAGCACGAGTACAGGCCATGGGGGGGCCGGTAGGTTTGCGGCAGCCTGCTTAGCGGGTGAGCGGATGGAGGATTAGCATGGTGGAAAGCATTGGAGCTGGTGTGTGCGTGTGTTTGTGTGTGTGAGGAGGGATAGGGTGGTGGTGGTGGTGGTGGTGGTGGTGGGGGGGGGGGGGCAAATTGTTTTAACCCCTATTACAGCAACTGCGTGGTGCTCCTCTTATCTTGGCTGCCGCAGCCACTCATTAATATTCCGTACATATGGCGGTGCTTTCTGTATCATTGTCTATTAATGGGAGGGATAATCGCTCATTCAATTATCAGGCAGTCAGCAAAAGACCAACCGCGGCGGCACACCCCTGGTTCACACAGTGGCACGGTCCAAAACAGAGGTGTGCCAGCGAGAAGGCGAGCGCGATAGCAGGGATTACAACATATTAGCTACTTTAATAACTCTGGGCGCCGCGAATAATTCTAAGCAAATGGGGATCTGTTTGGCGAACGGGAACAGGCCTGAACTTTGCAGCAACAAAGCAGAGGAGGGCAAATTATCCGAAACCTCCCTGTTCCACTTCCGTGATCCACGTGACGGTTTCAGGAAGCGTTTCATGCATTTAAACGCTGAAGCTGCTCCATTGTGGCGATGACCTGCGGTCAGAAAAGGCCGTTGATAGCTCTGAGATAGACTCTGATGGCCCTGCTGAATGAAGCTTGACCCTGATGTCTGCAGGCCAAAGATCTGTGACGTGATCAAATGTAGCGTTGATCCCCGCTGATCTGTGCTTTGTGGCCTCAGGACCCTGCGCTGTCCGTCTCCCTGCTGCCGAGGCTGCGGCTTGGATATGGCGGGGTTGCTGATAATAGTGTGACCTCTGGCAGTTTTGACCTGAAGAGACCTCGTTGAGTCAACACAAGCTCGCCCACAGGAAGAGGGAGAGGAGCACAGAGGGAGAGTTGGAGTCAGGTTGTTTAGTTACCCAGAGTTTCTGTAGGAGGTGGGTCCGGGAGATTGGAGTGCAGAACTGTTGCAAGCAGGGTTGTTTTGGGGGAGTATGGAAAAAGATAGGAGGTGAAATGTTAACAAAATCTTATGAAAATCCAGAGTTTGATAAATTTTCGCATTCTGAATGAACCGAAGGCGGCGGTGGCTGTGGAGTGCCTTTGTTGGAGGTCCCATTTTCTCTGGGAGAGCAGCGCGCTCACAGGGTCAGCGAAGTTACGAAAGTAATTAAAGCTTGGTGATTCACCGCCTGCTGCAGAGAAAAGAAAGCAAGCTGTCATTCTGATTTAGAAAAATAAATTACAATTTTAATAATGGGGGAGGATGGGGGTGCGAGAATGTCTAGAGCCTTGGTGGGTTGGGGGGAGGCAGGGGTGGGCATGTTGGGTGGGAGGAGGGGTCGAAGGGGTTGCTGGCTGCCTACTTATCAATAGTTGCAATTTTTTGAAACCGCATCGGTAGTACATTGCGAGAGCACAAGTGCCCTTAAAAAAAGAAAACCCTGGAACATTAACATACTGATTTCATGCGCATGGCAAAGGGCCTGAGCCAATATCAGAGAGGACTCAGCAGTCCTATTGTCTGCTGGGACTCTGGTCCCCTCTGATATGAAAATTCAATTATTTTATAACTAGATCTGGCGCTTCGTTTTGACAGTCGACGGTAGCGCCTTGCCAGCTGCATCAGTGTGGGGGACCAGAGGCTCCTGATAGCGAGAGGGAGGCCTTTCAGACATTGACATGTTTTTGGGGGACAAGATTGCCCAAATGTGTTGCATTTAAGGACTGAAAGTTAATCTAATGCACCGCCATTATCTCACTCAGGTAATTCCAATAGCGTCCTCAATCTATGTTTACGCTCATGCACGCACACCCGCATACTCGCGCAGCCATTCATTCTTCGGCACTTTGAATCTGATTCCCCAGGCTTTCTGCATCCAAACAAGTAATGTATTTATTTATTTTTTTCCTGCAGGGGGAACATTCTCAGGGGGCCGGAAACTATATGAAATAGAAGTTGTTTTCTATGAGACATCAGCAGTTTCTAAGTCATAATTCAGGAGGAAGACAAACAGGAGAACTTACCCTATATGAAATGGTTCCGTGGTGTCAATAGTCTTTTAATCTTTTGTTAAAACCAACAGTTTGCCATGTACTTTTATACTTTTGAATTCCTGTTCGTGTGCAGGTTGTTTGGTTACATTCAAATGTTATTTTTAAATTCAGAATTTCCTCATGCTACATATGTGCAAAAACTTTCCAGGCTTCACCCGCGCAGGACACACACTTGCCTATTTCCTGAGGTGATGAAACAAATCCTTTCATTACCTCCGTGCCTCATTGTGTGTGTTCCAAGGGGGGCTCTGTAAAGATTAGGGAACAGGAAGCAGCCCCCTGGTATGGCCCTCTCTCGTCAGACCCCACCGTGTTGTGCTTATTAACCCAGCCCGGGACAAGATGTACCTGCCTCCCCTCATTAGGCCGCGGTGGAGTACGCGCTCAGCCCGCAGAAGAATGGAAAATTAATTAGTATTCTCCGCAGGGGGAACTGCCATTAGCACTTAATTAGCAGTGAGAGCACCATTCATTCAGGCGGCCAGTATGACACAGAATATACTCACACAGTATGTCCTGTCTTTTCTCCATGTGTGGTGGTAAAACGCTGGTGAAGGACCTTGGCTGTTTGTGCATGTGTGTGTGTTGAGCAAAGCAACGCTTCTGTATGCATGTTTCTTTTTCATGCGCTTTTTTTTTTCTTTTTTCCCGTGCACACCCTCAGCCCCCCCCCAAAGTTGGCTTGTTGTGTTTAAGGTTTATTTGTGCAGGATGTTTTGATTGAATACATCCAGAGGAGAGCTGCCAACTCTTCGCTTGCGGCAGAGAGAAGGCCCGTGTTCCCAAAGTCAACACGCCTCTGCCCTTCTCTCTCTAAGATCTAACTCTGTGCGCTGCTGCTGACCTCCACGAGGGCAAATGCAGTATTCTCGTCTGCCCGCGCTGCTCCGGCCCGTGTTGGTAAAGTGGGTGATTAGGGGATTGAGGTCAACTTTCCCCCATTGGTCTGAGGGAAGTTCCTTTCATCTGCTGAGTAGGCATTCTTCTCTCCTTTCTCTGTGTTCCCGGTCCAGCACTGTCACCACCGAGGAGGACAAGGGAGGCTGTTAACCCACCTCGGTCCACTCCGCGGCCTTGCTGGCCCTCGCGGTCCCCCTGCACTCACCCCCCTCCTCCTTCCCCCCCGCCAACAGCTTTCGGAGGCTCAGGCGGATGCTGGCGGTGGCACCTTTCATTTTCCCGAAATCTGAGAGGCGGAGAGCTGTCATTTGCCAATTTGGCCTGAATGGGCCGGACAGCGGATTGAATGTCGTTTTCCCACCAGGCTAGGCCATCCAGACCAGCAGGGGAGGGAGGGGGCCGCGGGGAGCGGGTGTAATGCTAGAGTAAAATTAGAACTTTGATGGCAGCTAATAGTGTGTGATGGGTGGCACTAACGCGGATTTTCAGTAAAGACGCCACAGGTTCCCTCTCTCGCTCTCTCCCCCTGTCTCTCTGCCTCCCTCTCTTCTGTGACACACCTATAAGATTACGTGAGCCCTGCCTTCTTTCCCAGAGCTGTAATTTCTCCCTGATCAATGTAATTATACATCTCCAACTCCAATCCTTCCTGCGTGAAACTGCATCAGTGTGTGCCGTCTCTCTCTCTCTCTCTCTCTCTCTCTCTCTCTCCAGTGCC
Source organism: Scophthalmus maximus (assembly GCF_022379125.1). Taxonomy (NCBI): domain Eukaryota; kingdom Metazoa; phylum Chordata; class Actinopteri; order Pleuronectiformes; family Scophthalmidae; genus Scophthalmus; species Scophthalmus maximus. Next base: position 16,032,273 of record NC_061523.1, read on the forward strand.
AGGTGAAAGGCATCGATTTAGTTCCAGAAGTCCTTTACTTTACAACAGTGTGTGACACTGTAGCTCTGCTGCAGGATCACTCAGTTCACCCTAATGTTCACCCTTGTAGTCCTGTTTGGCCTCCTGGAGACGCCTCCTCTGCAGCTCAAGGGATAAACTCAACATAGTGTTTCATGACTTTTCTTAATCTTTTTAGATAATTGCTTATGAAGCTGATTTTATAATTCGCTATAAAATATGTAAAATATAGTTGAATTTGATGCCATTGATCAGTATTATTACGCCAAATAGATTTCAGTCATGCACTCATTTGGAAGAGCAAAGGCCCTGACAAAACATTTATAGAACTTCAGTCACAAATCCAATCAACTGTGATTCTGTAGTGGGAATTATATGCAAAAAGTACTGTCCTCACTCATGACAGATGTAGAGAAGATTAAAATACTCATTTTTATCAAATGTCTAAATTCAGTTTGTGGCAGAGCAAAGAGTTACCACTTCAAAACTTTTCTACATTTTGGGTTTTAATAAGCGCATAAGAAAAGAAAAAAATATTTGGGGCTGCAATACATTTACATTAACAACTCAGGGGTTTGTGGCAACATTAAGTGAGTAAAGCATATGTCAGCAAAACACAGAGGTTAATCGATTAGATGACAGAAAACTGATCAGCAGCTATTTTAATAATTGAGACAAATTTTAAGAATAAGTATTTTACCAAATAAAAAAGGCTCTTGTGATTCAGGGGGAAGTTTGCAGCTTCTTTCTTCTGCATTTTATTAGACACTTAATCCCTCTGGGCATTTTAACTTTTGATCAGGTTAAAAAAATGAGTGACTGGAAGACAACGCAAGAGGACTCTTGCTAATGAAATGGTCATGTTTTTTTGCTTTCTTGCATCAGTTGCAGGGCTGGTTGGGATATTGCAACAGTATATTAAGTCAAAATAAGCACTCGTACAAGTGCTGAGGAGATTTTTATGCTCAGGTTCAGAATATGAAGAGGCTAAGTGCACTTGAAAGTTACTTTGAGATTCTAGCTCGGAGACGAGTGGATGGATTTGTGTCGCGCTGGATGACGAGGCCCTCGGGTAATGCAGCTGTTTCCTTCGAGGGTTTTTAGAATCCACATTCATCACTCTGGCCCTGAAACCCCCCACACCAAACCTCGAGACATGAAGATGCACGAAACACAACACTGGGATCTGCCTCAAGGCTGCCAGACGTGCGCACACACACACACACACACACACACACACACACACACACACACACACACACTTTGATAGCTTCTGAGGCACGAGCGGCACTGTGATGCTCTGACGTATGGAAGGTTAAAGGCTTCTTAAATATCCATATCAATCTGCACGCTTGTCAGCTTGACAATGACGGAAACAGAACACCATTAATGGTGTCGGGCAGTATGGTCCTCGTCTGTGCAACATTAGAGAAATAGATGGCTCTCTGGACGACATTCCTCTGCACCCTGACCGAGTCAGTGCTGAGTTATAGACTCTTTTTTTTTCGGCAACATATTTCACGGTTACATGTTTGGTTTGGTTTGTGATGTGCTCAGATTGAGCTGAGTTTTAAAATGGATCTGATTGCGTTGATTTCATTGTTCTGCTCTTTCCTGGTAATGCGTATATGCTTGTGACCGTGCGAGGTGATTGTCCTCTTTCTGCTGCACAGAAAGCATTGTGCCCCGCTCTCCCGGGATGGGAGATGTTTTGTTTTTTGAGCTCTTTCACACCGGCTCTCCCTTTTTTTTTTTTTTTTTAACACAATGGCCCTCTCTCCTCTCACCCAGCGTGGCAACCCTTTCAAATGGGAAGCTCCAGGTCAGTTTCCCTTGCCAAGTTTTGCAGCCTGCCATGTTGTCTATTCTGCTCAGCTATTTAAAAAATGTTGAATATCAACAATGGCTTTCACTGGTGCATTGTCAACTTTTGTATGAAGCAATCTTGGCTGAATGAGATGGGTCCCAGAGCAGGGAGAGCTCAGCTGCAGTGTGCACTACCACACCAGCGACTGCCTAGATCTCTCGCTCTTTATGTTCCTCTGCTGCACTGGGAGCTGCCGTGCTGGTGGTTCTCCTGGCGGGATGGCCGCGGTCGGAGTCGGGGCTGAGGCTCTGGGCTTTGGATGTCATTGCTATCTTCCAGTCCATGATCCTGCTCCTAGGCCGACTGACAGCCAGCTGTTGAAGGTGTGTCTGACAGAGGGATTGGGCAGCAGCAGCAGCAGCAGCAGCAGCAGCAGCAGCAGCAGCAGCAGCAGCCTTGGAACCAGTCAGAGCTTGGTGAGTGTCCTCAATTTTGTGGACAGAGTGGGAGGAGGTTAGTAGAGAAGAGGGAGGAGGGGGGGGATTCAGGAAGACGGTGCAGAGAGCTTTGTGTCCTGTCTGTTCACATATACAGTATGTAGTATGTGATTATTGTTATTCATTCGTCATTTTAGTTTTTTACGAGACACAGTGTCACCTCTTGCTCTTGGTGTCAGCCTAATCAAATAATATCAAGTTGGGGAATATTAACTCAAAAATCCAAGGTATAAAAAACGGCACAGCCTCGGAAAATTTGAATCTAACTTTGAATCCTTTTTGTTTTTATTTGCCATCACTGCGACCATTTTGACACGTGAACGATGTTCAAAATCCCCAAAAGCATCGTCGTGTCTGATTTGCACACCAGACGCATCAGTGACTTCATGCTGAGCTCCCTGTGTTGGCACGAGCACATACGTTTGTGTAAGTGAAGAGGAAGATGGAAGCCAGAACGAGCGCTTGCTTCCAGATAATAGTAGCTCAAGCTCTTTGTCCTGCTGTCAGCCAGGAGAGGAGCGACGCTGGAAATCTCCCCAGCGCAGCAGCAACATCTTGTATGTTTCATTGACATATCAGTCCACGGGCCCAATGAGCTGTTGCCTCTGCACACCTCTGGTGTGTGTGTGTGTGTGTGTGTGTGTGTGTGTGTGTGTGTGTGTGTGTGTGTGTGTGTGTGTGTGTGTGTGTGTGTGTGTGTGTGTGTGTGTGTGTGTGTGTGTGTGTGTGTGTGTGTGTGTGTGTGTGTGTGTGTGTGTGTGTGTGTGAAAAGATAGGTGGCACACAAAGTAGCGCAGTAGTTTTAGTGAAAAGCGAAAGTCGATTTAAGCATTTTTTTTAAGTGCAGCACAGTCAACTGAGCTGCTCACAAAATAGGCCATCACATTCATTTTAGCAATTATATCAAAAATTAAGCATAATGACAGTTTGAATTTTTTTACTTTTTTTTTTTTTTTTTCACTTTTACACTTTTTTTTTTGTTGCCAAAGGGTGTCCTACTAAAATAGGTAAGACTGACATTTAAACATCCAAATTAATTTGAAAATTATTATTTTTGTTTTACAAAAACCAATTCCAGCATGCAAGTTTGTTATATTTCGTTCAAAAATTGGATTTTGTCATTCAAGAAATCACACACCAAAGTTGTTGATTCTACCTTACTAAAAATGGTACTTTTCGATTCTGTCATAACTCGGGTATCATTTTATCATGTTCCATTCATATTAATATTGTAATGCAACAAAAAAAAAAGCTTATACATATTTTTTATTAAATATTCAGCTCAAAGCTGTGACGTGCTCCAGTTCCGGTAAACAGAGCCGAGACATCCTACCTCCTCGAGCACCTGTGTTGTCCTCTGTCTCACCTCCCTCAGCTCAACCCAAGGCAAGGTGACCAGATTCATCTCAGGCCGGCCCATCCATTACCTTGTCAACACGGCCAGCTTCCCACCTTAGTTTGCTCTTCTCCCAGAAGACTTACTCTAATGAAATACGCAACAATCACCCCGCTCATCTCATCGTGCTCAAGGTAATTAATATATTTAGAGGGCGATGGCTAACTCTTAATTGAATTATGCCTCTTTTAATGAGACCTTGACTGGGACTAAATTTATGACCAGTATCTGCATTATCGAGTGCTCGGCACGCAACACAGATTTGTCATTTTCTCCAAATCGGAGCAAGATTACACATAATGGTGCTCATGATTTATATATCGATTTATGCTTGTTTGTTTTCTTTATTTAAGATTTAATAAATTACCTCTTATAATTACATATCCTGGTTTTGGGCTCCTAAAAGCCCCAATTTCTGCAATTAATGCTCAGTGCTGTATCGCTGTTACATATTCATTTTGGTGGCGACTGCAGATAACAACTTGGTGGCATTAATCATGCCTCAAAATTGGGTTTGTTTAATTAATCAAAGTTACACTGCAAATTAATTCTGCATCCTCACAATATTATCTTAAACTAATGAAGGCACGACAAAGAGCCTGTTTCATTTTTTAAAAAGCGGCCAGATTAGTGGGATCTCAATTATGGCTAAAACAAAAGAGGGCCGCTTGCTTGGGCACGGCGCAAAGCAAAAAGTGACCATTCAGCACTTTCCTCCAAACAAAAACCGGGGAAAGTTTCCATTGTTTTTGGAAAAAACTGAACATGGCAATGATTCAAAAGATACATGGGAAATAATGAGGTCTGCAATTAGCCAGTCAGGCAATAACAGTATTTAAAATGATCATCGTATAGAGGTGCTTGATAATGCCATTCACAGGCTGCAGCTTCAGAGCAGCAGGCGTCTGCTGGCCACCGGACTATCATAACTTTAACACTTGGAAAAGAGCAAACAAGCATCTGGAGGTGCGATTTAAAATATGTTCTCAACGTCTCTCAGAAAACTGCTCTGTGGCAAGCTCCCGAAAACCAACAAATGAGGTGTAATTTGATGAAGAGCTGAGTTTCAACTGAGGAAGTTTAAGCAGGGGACTTTTGTTCCCGGGCAAACACAGACGTGATCATGTTGCACACTCGATGGTTTTAATCCAGCCTCGCCCAGTGGCTCAGAAGTAAATCCATATTTATCGGAATTTTCTGCCTAATTTAAACTGAATTGAAATTAGCTCTTGGCGGGCTGGGAGCTTATGATTCGCCGTAATTTAGTATTTTATTTTTCATTTAACGCATCATATACCAAACGTTTTAGTATGAATGTTTCCCCTGATCTGCAAAGTGTACGTAAAGAGTCTTTGTCTGGGAAATGACATCAAGGAGCTAATAATCGCTGTATATTCATCTAATAAATGCCTCCGGCGATGTCCTCTACTGTCATTAAATTCAATTTGCTTTTAGCTTCATTAGTCAATAACTACAGCAAAAAAAAAAAATGCTTGTGTCAATTATGGGAACTCCAAGGGTCAGTGAGTATATGAATTTTTAACTGCACACTGCCGCATGTGATTATATTAAGTGGTCTTGTAGCAATGATTAACCCCCGGGAGTGTGTGTGTGTGTGTGTGTGTGTGTGTGTGTGTGTGTGTGTGTGTGTGTGTGTGTGTGTGTGTGTGTGTGTGTGTGTGTGTGTGTGTGTGTGTGTGTGTGTGTGTGTGTGTGTGTGTGTGTGTGTGTGTGTGTGTGTGTGTGTGTGTGTGTGTGTGTGTACAACCAAGCAATTTTGTACGCACTTATGTGTTGAGCACACTCGATCAGAGGCATTTGAACTGTGCATCCCTATAGATGATAAGCGGCAACAACCCAGAGAGGGAGCGAGGTGATGAAGTGAGGAACTGTTCCCTGGGCTAAGTGAGACGGAGCCGAGTGTTGGGTGGTCACGCCTTGTCTGCTCACGACAGTGGCGGGTTAAAGAGATTACACCGGGTCTGTGCCTGCAGCCTTGGCCTTGCTCACACAGGGAACATAATGAGGAAGGACATGCTTGGCCTGGCGAGGAGAATAAAGAAAAAGATGCAAAAGTTTGAAGCATTTCCTCGCGGACAGCGAAATGAAGGCGAACAGCTTTTTCCGCCTATTGTTTTACAAGCAGGTGTCAATAAGTAAAATGTATAAATTGCTTCACTTCCCCCGTCACCGCAAATTACTCCCCTGCTTACAGAGGAGGCAAGGATGCGGCGTTCTCCTCTGACAGACCCGCATCACTCCACTAACCGCCCCACTGAAAAATCTAAATCTCTCCTCATGATTGTGTTTCGATCTTTCGAAGGTGTGTGAGTGACAGTCACCTTCTCCTGGCGGCTGTATTTAGACTCTCGTCGGCCCCACATTAAGAGATGATCCTCGGGGGGGTTGCGTCCCGACATGTTGTGAGTTTGCTTGTCCTCTCACAGTTGGTATATGATGGAACCATCGAGGATAAGTGATGACACAGAGCAGTACATAAGGAAAAATCATAATTCACATCACAATACGTGGCCTCTTATTTATTCTCTGTCCTGTTGCACATGTTGTTGACTCTCTTTCCGATTGGCGGCAGCGGACACAAACTTACAACCCTCAGACTCAAAATAACCTCCTTTGATAAATCTGATTATTAATTTCTAGTTTCTGATCATAATTTTTTTTTTTACATTTTTTAAAATTCACTTTATCCAAAATACAAATGAAGAAACTTCAAGTTTCAGGTTTTTCTGTCATACACATTTGTTGTATAAGTTTAATTTGAAGTTTTAAGTCGAACAGAATTTATTAAAATATTACCATATTATAATTCATGCCATACGAAAAGTATGTTAATTTAACAATATTTCAAAGTAAACAACAATAAAAAACAAGGGGGAAGAAAAATTAGGGGAAGTGTCTGCTCTTAACAGATCTGTAATGTGGAGCCTGCATGTTAGATAATATCAGTATTAGGTTTTATGATACTTGTTTCTATGGCTCATGGTATAAGTGTATATGCATCTTCCAAAGCAACTAAACATTTTTGCACAAGACTTTAGATTAATTTTTAGCATTTAATTCTTTTGCATTTTTTTAATAAAAAATATAAAGCTCAAAGAGGTGATATGAAAAAAACCTTTAAGATCTAACAGTCAAAATGTTTCCTCGGCCCTGACTGCATCACACACGAGCCTTCAACAATTGAATCTATATTTTGTTAAGCATTTCTGTCAACTATAACTCTGTATGGGTCAAAAAGAGTCAAATTACCAGCAGGGATACGAACACTTTGTGGAATTAAGAGGTGATAATGGCAGCACTTTTATTCCCTTAAATGACCCGTGAATATTATTTTACCTGTGTTGAACTGGGAGGACGCAACCATTCACGCCGACACAATGGGAACAGCAGACCGTGCGTAAATTGCATCTTCATTTGCATCCCCGGGTCCAAAAATCATGCAAATCTTAATGAGACAGCCTCCATTGTGGCTGTAATTGAAAAAAGAAAAGCCATTCTTTGTTAATTACTATTTCTCAAAGGCCTTGTCCGCCGTCACCGAGCTGAAACAAAGAAATAAAAAGTTATTGATCCTGCAGGTCGTGAGGTTTAAAGTGGACACTGTCAAATGAAGTTGTCTGTTGTGGGTTCGAGATGCGACCGAAAGATCACTTTGTTAAAAAAAGAGTCAACATGGAACTTTTGAACGCAGGCTTTAATAATACAAAGGGGTTATTAAAAAGCAATAAATCCCTAACTATGATCTGGTGGTTATTTGCAGACATGCAGCGCCGTTTCAGTCCGTCGTGATTTGAGTGTCTGGCAGCGACGAGCCGCGGGTTCCATCGGTGGGTGTTAACGTCGTTTTCTGTCGACTAGTTGACCTCGATAGATTTTTAATTCTCCTAAATCTCTGTGCAAATATAAGACAATGTGTTTTGCTTCCCTGGGCCCAAAAGGCCACGACTTGACCAGGACCTTTTATTTCCTGTGACTCCTGACAAATCCCGGCTCCGGCTCCAGTCGGATTCGAACTAAACATTTAGCGTTTCCAGGAATCGAATTCGTCTTTATCGCAACGAAAAATTCCCCCAAAACACAACAGCAGGTCCCCGCTGTGAAGCCGACGCTGCTAAAACAAAGCTGCCTTATAGCGCCACGATGCACACGCGCAGATCCGTGCGTTTATTTTGAAAACGTGAAATGATCCGGGAGCTGGTGGTGTCCTCCCATCGGGACACCCACACATTTGCCAACGTTCGGCGGTGGGGCCGCGCAGCAGCCGCGCGCCCTGAGAGCCCCTCCGGCCCCTGAGAGCCCCTCCGGCCCCTGAGAGCCCCTCCGGCCCCTGAGAGCCCCTCCGGCCTGCGGGCGTGCTGAGTGGGAATCGGAGCAGACTGTGCTGGTGGTCCTCCGGTCCCTTAATTAGGAAATTAGCTGCACAGAGGCCCTCATTACCAAACTCCTGGCTACTCCTGGTCCCCCCCCCCCCCCCCTTTATCTCCCTCCCTCCCTCTCATTCTCTCTCTCCCCCTCTCTTTGCTACCGGTCAATTTCCATAAGAAGATTACAAGCGGATCAGTATTGAGATCTGCCCAGATAAACAAATAACCGGCTCCCGAGAATTAGACGACAACTGGGGCTCCTAATTGGACGTTAGTTTTTTATTGCTCTCGCCGTGTTTGTGACGCCCCATTGAACTGGAAATTAAATTCATGAAGTGACGTCTTCTTCTTCTTCTTCTTCAGCCGTTTTACTGCGACTAGAGAATATGGGCTGCCGGGACCGTGGAGCCTGGTGAAAGGCTTCGCCCCCTCGTTATCAGTCATCTGTCTTTACTCTTTCAGCTTCATTGGGCCTATATTTGTACTCTAATTTTAAAAGGCATAACTATTATCATCTATAGGGGTATCATCCCTTATCTTCATATAAGTGGTATTGTTAGTGTGATATACGTCTTTACTGGCTGCTGAAAACATTTGATATCTTTTTTTAATACAAAGTGATTTTATTTGAAACAGCGTGGGTAGAGTTTTACTTTCCAATAGGAAACTTTTTCTCATTCGGAGCTGATGGATATAGGTTAATTTATTGGGACATTAGAAATTAGAGAGGGTGTTGATCTTAAGTTAGTGTTTTGTTTTTTTTTGCATTTTAATTGTCAAATTTTGAAATGTAGACGAGCTGCTTCTCTGCAGGCTCCCGGCCCCTCAGGTGGACGCACCGGGCGCAGGAGGCCCCGTCACACACATGTGGAGCTGAATTTTTAAGTTCGCATCAAGCTCCGGGTGGCGAAACGCGCTGACATGCACATACACCCCCCCCCCCCCCCCCCCCCCCGCGGCGCGCATGTAAATACCGAGGTGTTAATAGTTGTTTTCGATGGGCGATCCGCTCGTCATCATTAGCAGGTGAGAGCTCTGCCCCGCTTGAGCGATCGGTTTCTGCGGCGGAGCGGCGTCTGCGGGTCGTTTGTGAAGGAGACACATGCAAATGGAGAGAGAGAGCACTCCACTCGTAATCATTTTAATAACCATTAGCACCGCACAGAGAAAACAGGTCTGCAAACAGAGCCTGCTTTTTTTCCCCTGCAGTCGCATACATGACCGAGCTGCTCTTCAGTCTCGACCTAAACTTTCCCCCCTCGGGGACCGAGGTGTTGTCCCGCCCCCCTCCACTAGAGGTCGTGGATGTATTAAAGTTTTGCAACTCCGCAGCGTCCGCACGAGCGTGCCTCTCGTCTCATTAGGAATTAAGCACTTTATTTTTTTTACTTTTCAGGAAACCAAGTTATGTGGTATAAGTTATGGTGATTTTACAATTTGCTAACATTATTTTAGTTTTTAAATCGCATTTGTCATCTTTTTGTCATTACAAGCGTAAACCTTAAACGTGTCTTATTTCATTAACATTCATTCTTATGGGTCATCATCACCTTTAAAAAAACCATAAATAAATATATATCGAAAGTGAATTCTTTGAGCCTCTGGACGAGTTCTGTCTATAAGGAAATTCATGTTGTGGACTTCATTTTCTTTGACAGCATCGAAAAATATTGGAAAAACTGCTGAGAAAAAAAATTCCGATCAAGTGGTCCAAGAAGAATCCTGTGGAGCTTTTTTTTCTTTTTTTTTGAAGATAATCGATTCTTCAAAAAAATATTAATGTCTATCAAAGGTTTTGCCAGAAGAAGTAAAAAGCCAAAAATATCCGGAGACCATTTGGCAAAAATATGTTTTGGGGAAATTGTCATCAAAGAAAGTATCAGCCGGATGTTTGACAGCAGGTAGAAATGAATGTTGTTGGGGGTTTTTTTTGCCACGGGGGCTTATTTTATTCCTGTATTCCACTTTTTTTACTTGAAGTCTTTACGCTCGTTTTAGGATTTGGCCTGTTGGGATCCGCCTCTGTAATTAGACTATTTTACTGACACTGATCCCTGACAATCGTTCTGTTTCCCTGCAGCACATTGTTCATCCTGACACTCTTTGTTTTATTTACAGTGTTGGTGGTTTTTCCCTTCTGCATGTTTGACGTTCGATTTTAGTCAACTGAGCCCCCAAATGTTTCTGCTTTGATTTTCTTCCAAGAATGACAATAATGCGATCAGCCTTTCATTCAATAACAAAATCCAATCGGCTGTATATTTTCATTGAACTGCTTCATCTCCATTCTCAGATTTTAAAGGGTTTTAAAAGTCGCTGGTATTTATCGTTTGGGTTGTTGCGCTGCTGCTGCTTCAAAACTTTACCTCGCTCACTCCTCCTCTAACCAAAACACTGCGCTGTGCGCTCCGGTTGGTTGCACGGTGCTGCGCGCCGATTGGTCGCCCGCTCCTCATTGTCACGCTGTCAATCCACATCACATGGTCCGGCCACTAGGCCTATTAACACATGAGCTTGGCGAACAAGTTTACAGACTTCTGTTGCAGAGCCGTGGGGGACAGAGCAGCTCTGAGCGGAGAGAGACCAGAAGCACCTGCAGACACATTTGCCTCTTTGGGGAAGAACTTTTTTTCCCCCAGTATCGTCTTATGAGACTGGTCAGTACCTCTACCTCTTTGACTTCCAGAGCTGTTTTTTGAACTTTTTTTCTTCTTCATGTGCCTGTGAGAGAAACACTAAGAAGCTGCCAGAATGTACAACATGATGGAAACCGAGCTCAAGACCCCGCTGCCGCAGTCCAATTCGGGCTCCGGCGCAAAGAACAACAGTGCCAGCGACCAGGAGCGTGTGAAGCGGCCCATGAACGCCTTCATGGTGTGGTCCCGGGGACAGCGGAGGAAGATGGCCCAGGAGAATCCCAAAATGCACAACTCCGAAATCAGCAAGCGACTTGGCGCTGACTGGAAACTTCTGACCGACGCTGAAAAGCGGCCATTCATCGACGAGGCCAAGCGCCTGCGCGCCATGCACATGAAGGAGCATCCGGATTATAAATACCGTCCCCGCAGGAAGACCAAGACCTTGCTTAAGAAAGACAAGTATTCTTTGCCCGGGGGACTGTTGCCGCCGGGAGCCAACGCCGTCAACAACTCGGTGTCGGTGGGCCAGCGGATGGACGGCTACGCGCACATGAACGGCTGGACGAACAGCGCGTACTCCCTCATGCAGGACCAGCTGGCCTACCCTCAGCATCACAGCATGAACAGCCCCCAGATCCAGCAGATGCACCGGTACGAGATGGCGGGGCTGCAGTACCCGATGATGTCCTCGGCGCAGACCTACATGAACGCGGCCTCCACGTACAGCATGTCCCCGGCGTACACGCAGCAGACCACCAACGCCATGGGCCTGGGCTCCATGGCGTCCGTGTGCAAGACCGAGCCGAGCTCGCCGCCCCCGGCCATCACGTCCCACTCCCAGCGGGCGTGCTTGGGGGACCTGAGGGATATGATAAGCATGTACCTGCCCCCCGGCGGGGACAGCGCGGAGCATTCCTCCCTGCAGAGCAGCCGGTTACACAGCGTCCACCCGCACTATCAGAGCGCAGGGACTGGCGTCAATGGGACGCTACCTCTCACCCACATCTGAGAGCGACGGAGAGAAACAGACTTCAAACTTAATGAGAAAAAAAAAAAAGAGTACTTCGGATACTTGAACTTTTTTTTTTTGATTTTTTTTTTGGTTGCTTAACAAACAACGACGTTCAAACTGTTTTTGTTGTTGTTGTTTTTGTTGTTGTTGTTGTTCTAAAACAACTTTTATCTCAACATCTTTTTTGAGTTCATCCATTTTAAATGAATTTTCAAAATGGATCGAAGCCGAGCGTCGAGCCCATCAGAGTAAATTGCATTGCAAAGAGGCTTTTTTATCACAAATATAAGCAATCAACATATGTAGAAGAATTGGACTTCTATATTTTAAATAATGCCATATTTTCTCTCTGTGAAAAGGCATGGGGGCCTCGGGAAGAGGCTGGTGTGTTTCAGAAAAGCTGGATGGAAACTTGGTACATAAATGTTTACACTTAATTTGTAGAATGTCAGTTGTCTCGACTGTGTCCAAATTTTGTAGTCTCTCTCTCTCTCTTTATCCCCCCCCCCTCCCCCCTCACGACCTATAGGTTAAAATGATATGTTAAGACAGTGCGGGTCGCAAACGCAAAGTTTTATTTATAGTATGATGTTTTCCCCTTTTCCTTTTATCTTGTGAACCCGATGTTTTTGTCACGTGAAAAATGTTCCAATTTGTTTTTGTAAAAATGTTCTGTTCTGTGGATGGTTCTGACAAGTGTCATGTTTACTCATTATTCCTGAACGAAAAAGTTTATTTAAACTGACGTTTCTACATATTTTAAGACCATCCTTCTATTCTTAAATGCTGAATAAATTTGTATGAAACATGAATCGAGACTCTGTCTTTTCTGCGTAATTTGGATATGTTGTTTTAAAAAAAAAAATCTCTGGAGCACAGGTTTTCTCTCAAGGGACTGTATAATTGAAACTTATTTTGTAGCTGGTGTGTGAGCATCTTCAAACAATTATTTTTTGTAAAGACTAAACAACTATAATTTACATTTTTAAAATGCCTGCTCCCAGTTATTATAACAATACAGGCACATGCAGTGGAATTTTCACTTTCTTTTCATGAACCGTGGGATTGTTTGGTCCTACAATTCTTTTACAAGTCATAAAGGTATCGAGAAAATATAACTTTTTTTTCGTGGACCTATATATATATATATATATATATATATATATATATATATATATATATATATATATATATATATATATAAAAACTGTTTATCCTTTTAAACATTCATTTGAATTGAGAATATAATTTAACATAATAAACATTTGTTTTTTGGGGGGGGGCAAACTTCTTTTTTAAAGGCTCATAGTTATGGAATTGACATTTGTAGAAAATGAAAGCATCTCAGTTCATATAATTTCACTTTGAATTACTTAAAAAATATATTTATATATTTCGGTGAAAAGCTGTATTGTTTTTTTTGCCTTGAATAAGTTGTAATATTTTCCCTTTTTGGTTTCGTCCCATCACTTTCTGAAGTTTCTACTTGGTGAAGGCAGTCGACGAGTATTTAGCTCCAAGGGCTGTTGCCACTTCTTTGCCTCCGTCAGTTTGAAAGTGTTTTTCCATAATTCATCACAAGAATTCACTTGGATCATTTCTACATAAAAAAAAAAGAATCAATTCAAGAATCTTAACATAAAAAATAGGAACGGGAATGAGCGTTGGATCACATCACATTAAACATTTGTATCGTTAAGTTTATATCCCATAAAACCGGTGCGATGCCGTCAGAAGCTGTTTTAAGAAGTTTTGTAAATTAACCTTGTATGTCAGTGCTCATGTGCCAAAGTATAAAATAATCTGTGACTTTCTGCTTGGCAAATAAAAAAAAAAAGTAATGTAATAAATTACATTGAAACAATAAAACTAAATATCTTTACACTAAGTTTGGCTTGTTTTCAGGGGATTTTCTCACTTAGTCTTTCATGTAATTTCAGATGTTGACAGAGACCCTTTTCTCCATGATCTGTCCAATTTAGAATTCTGTTAAAATGTATAATCTATACGGCAGATTAAATCTTTTTTAACCAAATTGCTCTTGACATTGCGTCACATTCAGAAACTTAACTGGCATCTCAACACACGCACTGTTGCTGACACTCTAATAATGCAAAGGTGTGTGTGTGTGTGTGTGTGTGTGTGTGTGTGTGTGTGTGTGTGTGTGTGTGTGTGTGTGTGTGTGTGTGTGTGTGTGTGTGTGTGTGTGTGTGTGTGTGTGTGTGTGTGTGTGTGTGTGTGTGTGTGTGTGTGTGCGTGTAAGAGAGAGAGAGAGAGAGAGAGAGAATGGACTGGCCTGCTGTTGCAGTGTACCCTGGGATAAGTAAGCTCCGGCCACCAAGAGGGTGAAGCAGTGGCGGTCCTGCTGGCCTTCCCACACTCCCTGTAGGACTTGATCCACAGCTCAGCACAGCGGCCAGGATTAGCCCCACGCACCTTTGTGGAGGGAAAGATTATCTAGACCTCCCTGCATTTACTGACAGGGTCTTAAGTCACTCTAGCGTGCCAGCAGCCACCCGTCACCTAATCACACTCTCCAACTCATTTTTTTGTAATTAAGCAGCTTTTCTCTTCCTGTTCCTCGGTGTCAGGGGTGTTTGCCGTGAGCTGGACGTGGGTTTTTTTTTTTTAAGTCACATATCAGTATCATAAAATGCTGTAACCTCAGGACGGCTTTCACCTGCACAACTCCTTTGATAAATACACAAATGTTGTGGGTTCACTTCCAACCTAAAGAGTGTTCTGCTTCGCCGCGATGCAAAAGTTTGAACACATTAGCCCAGTGAAATCCATCACACGGTTGCTGTTCAGTAGAGCTCCGCTCTCAATGTGATCGGTGGGAATTTGGCACAGAAACGTTATACCTACTGATGATTTAGGAGTGAAAATGTGTGGGAAGGTGTGTGCTTGGAACGTACACACCTATTGATTGAGTTTGAATGATCTGGCAGGGAAGCCATCCGTGTTTGGCTCCCCACCATCCTCAACCCCCCCTTGCCCTCCCCCTGCTGAGCGCCCGGAGGGCCTCTCTCCCCTGTCATGTGGAGCTCTGTGCCCACTCAGCAAGTGCAGGCATATCCCACTTCCATCTGCCTATGACCTCACAGCCCCTGTTTGTTTAACCCCCTCTCCAAAAACTAACCTAATTATAGCCTTGTAGGAACATGGATTCAGCGGATTCCCAGTGGATTCTGCCGCTGTGTGTCTGTGCGCACCTATGTATGTGTGCAGCGCATGCAAAGCTCCGGCTTAACAGCAGCAGTGCCATAGGCCATGTTTCAGTCAATCCTGTTTTTTCTCTCCCCTCTCATATAATGTCAGAACATGCCCTGCCTGATGCTTGTCTTTGGGGAGTATATGCGAACAAGGTGGTGAAAGCCAACGGGAGTTATGTTTTGAGTGTCTCCTTTGACGTCAGTGTGATGAGTGGAAAACTCATTACACAAATCTGGCTGACAGACTTGACGTTGGTGACATCACTAACTCGCCTGCTCGACTGGCTGGGCAACTTGCAGCAGGAACACACCTTCCAAACATACTCTCAACTCCTCGTGCAATCACAGACGCAAATCTGGAACCTCCTCCGCTTAGCAGATCAGACATCAGCCGTGGCAGCATATTTTCGAGTCTAACGGATGAACGAACGAGTGCAGTTAGGGACTGCATGAACGCACGAGTGCAGTTAGGGACTGCACCTATGACACACTGAGGCTGTATTGATTGACTGTGTCTGGGATCTCCAGGCGGCCCCAGAGAGTCCAGCCTGGAGGGACCTGGAGTGGCCTGTCCAGCGCGGAGGGGACTCGCGTGAGGTACTCAGATTGACAGCAGAGCGGTGTGTAGAGGTGCGGGGGTTGGGGTGGGGGGGTGGGGGTTAATCTCCCTGAACTGGGGCAGATGTTGTTAACGAGCTCTCTCAGGTCGACTCCCTGCGTGGGAAAATGGCATCAAATCCTCATGGGGTCAGGGCTTTTGGGCTGACCCACTGAGGGCCATCCCTCTCCACTGCACCGTCCTCTCAATCCCGTCTCAGTTCCCTCACCCACCCACTCCCTCGGCTGACGGCACTCACCGGAGACACTAGAAAATCACGTTTGACCATTATCATACCTCTCCTCTTTTAAGCACATCCCCAATATTCAGCTCCGTGCCCGAACACATGTGAGCACCAACGGACTTGTTCCCTGATGCAAATGTCACATTAATGATAGCTGGTTGGATCGCCGCGGCTTACACAACAGCGAGGAATGCTGAGTGGGAAATGCTTCAAAAGCAAGCATGCCGCCACTCAAGAATCTGCTTCCGCCCAGCAGCAGGTTACTTGAGCATATGTCAGCGAAAAGCAAATTAGTCTGAATTAAGGCCTTATAGACTCCCAGGCGCCCGAGCAGCTATAGGGTAGGGTTTGTAAAATAGCTGAGGGTCCAAATTAACTTTTTCATACACTGGAGGAAATTCTGTTTCATAATCTGCGAATGGTTTTCTCATACTGCATTAGTCAAATCTCTGGCTCTGATTTGATACAGGACATCTCTGCTGAAGGATGCGTGAGAAACACATGACATGATGGAGCTTGTGTGTGAGTCAAATCTTCTAATGTCTGCTTCAAATAATTACAGTTGGGGAGAAGAGAAAGTGCCATCCACCATCACCGTGATGTTTTCTGACCTATGTACAGACTGGGCACAAGTTGGCTGGATGTGGTTTCTTCTCATCACTCATATCCTCAATGGGCGTGTCTCCTTACCTTATCATGTCAATATGCCTGCTTCAGGGTTTATCCTGACTTAGCGTCTAATGTGAGGGTCATCCATTAAGGTGTCTGGCTCTGAAGGTGTGTTTACTTTGTCCCAGCAGGTGTGTGTGAATACGAGACATGTCAAATATGAGACAGGATTACCGCCTCTTTTGTCCCAAACAAAACAAATAGGAATCACACGAACAGCTGAACCGGGAGGATTCTGTTTTTTTGCTGCGCGGGCTGTGTGTTTAGTGAAGTTTCATACGAGGATCCTTTGACGTTTTTGTTCGGCTAAACGCTTGTGATGTTTACCTAAACTTGTATTCGCTTGTAATTGTGGTTTGGGGGAAGATGTGTAAAACCACACACGCACATTTACAAGCACACAACTAAGCATGGAAATGGATCTAGAGGCCTCTTCCTGAATAACCTGTAAGGGGCAATTACATACAAAGGGCTTGTTCTAATGTGTTAGGGATAGCTCAGACACTGAAGTGAGGCTCTCCGGTGTGTAAAAGTGTGTCTGCTGCAGATGGTCCCTTTCTGTGGCACATATCACTTTGTCTATGGACACTGGAGCATGTGGCGTTGCTTTTAATTTGCCAAAGTTCTGACCCCACTTCTGACCTGTCTTGGAAGCCCAGAAAAAAAACGGGGCCAAGTCTGAGTGTGCCGACGTCTACACTATGCCTAGGGACAGTGAGGAGAGTATGGGACTGCTGCAAGACAATGCAGAGTCGGGGGGGATAAGGAGTTAAGGGGTTGACAAGGGGGAAGATTAGGTCTCTCATCTAGGCCACAGATATTGATTAGTGTTTGTTGGGGACAGTGAGAAGGAACACAGATTGACAGACACACAATGGCGGAGTGGTGACTCTCTGCTCCATCAGAAGCCGTCTGATCATATCGCTATTGTGAGGATGCTGTGTTCATTCAGTAACCTGTACCTACATGTGTGTGCCCCCCCCCCCCCCCCCCCCCCCTCCGAACACATGCTCTCCATTCATATTAAAAAAGCAGAACATACTTGCACATGTTCAAAGGAAAAGGTATGCTGTCAAATGCACCCAATGTACGAGCAAAGATTTATTTCCCCGGTGGGCAGTGGTCAGGTTGGGGGTACTTTGACTTTTAGTGCAGTCCTGTGTGTGTGTGTGTGTCGGTGTGTGGGGTTTATGGGGAGTGTAACCCTGGGAACATGGGGGGAGGTGTGGAACACACTCAGCTGTGGGTCAGTCCTGACTGACTCTGTCACTTATTGATTAGTTGCCATGGAGAGTTAGTCCGGCCATCTCTCTTGGAGGTGTGTCCCCGAGGGCCAGCACCACTGCCCATATGAGCCTGTGGAGGCTTTGTCTGCAGGGGGTTTGAGTGTGTGTGTGTGTGTGTGTGTGTGTGTGTGCGTGCATCTTGTGATGACTGTGTGTGAGTGAGCGTGTGACCTCGCTAACTCTCACTCGCACTTCCTTCATCCTCATCCCTCCTCTTTTTGCCCCCCTGCGGTACTTTTCCTTGCAGTTAGGCACCATTCTCCCGAGCGGACCAACTCTGCAGTGGCTAATCTGCAGCGTCTCTGAGAAAAATGCATCAATGTTTATGCATACACCTACTCCCAAAGGGCCTGTAATAATGGGGATTGTAAACAAATTGTCCAAACTTATTGAGCTGTGAAATCCCCCGGATTTGTCCACTCATATGATCCTCTCATCTCTGCTCTCGTATTGTCATTGTTCCCATCGAACATGAAGACGCGGGTGCAGGAGGAACATGGATGGTCAGGACTCTGTGGTGCCAGAGGTCCACCTGCAGTAGCTGACGACTCCACTAACAGCCCAGCAGGGGGACAGTGAGGGTGTTTGTGTTCACACCTCTCTGGAATAATAAGTAGATTCACCAGTGCAGGTAGAGAGAACGGGGCAACATGCCAACTATTTGATTTCAGAAACAAGGTGGAGACTGAGCAATGAAAAGGCACAGATGTAATACAGCTCAGCGTGTTTCTTGATAGTTCATTTCCATGTGAACCAGTTTGTTTTAATTCCAAGATAGAATTTTAGCAAGGTCAAAGGACCTCATGATTGGGCAAAAATAAAATCAAAGATTATTTTTTCAAACTCTGGGTAACTCATACTTAAGTTCACAGACTGAATTCCTGCCCTTCTTTTTTGTGTGCAATGGCAGTTTTTGTCATCATTTTGCGAGCGTCCACTTTAGGTTTTCTTCCCAGATGCTGTGGTAAAAGATTAAGAAACCGTTGGCTTGTTTACAGTCTAGCTGAACACTGAAACTCCTGTTTCTTGACTTGTGGCATCCCAGACAACGTTTTCCTAACTGATGGGAAAGAAGGGCTGAACTGTGAAAATAAGACCCTTAATATTAATAAACTGGATTGATCCCTTAACTCTCCTCCTGTATTACAATGTTAAAGCATCTGGGGTTCTACGATTTTCGACTTGATTTCCACTTAAATTTGTAAATATAGTCAGAATAACAAGCGAGCTGCTCCTTCTTCTAAGAATATATGCGCACAAACTTCTTAACCCGCAACTTGATGACAGGCCCCCACTATCCCTCCCTAATATCACACCTTGGATGCATAAACATGCCTGTGCTCCACACATCACCCCTCCCCGGGGGGCCTGCATGGCTTTAGTGCCGCACTGTGACACCAATCAGGGGAGATGGCGGGCTCCATTGTCATGCAAACACCAATCGCTTCTTGTCTTATTCAAATGTCTGCCCTCTCTCTTTCTTTGCTCCCTCACTCTCGCTCAACCCCAACCCGGCTTCAACCCCCACCTCAACCCCGCCACCCCCGACTTCAGCCCTCTCTCTCGCTCTCTCCCTCTCTCTCGCTGTCTCTCCCTCCTTCTCAAGTCCAAGTAAATCCTCACTGAGAGTAGGATGGAGCCTCCAGGCCCGGGGATGCCGAGGCAGGCCTCTCTCCTGGGGGTCAGCCTGTGTCTCAGCGCATGGGGCTGTTTCCAGGCCTGACCAAGGCCATTTCATATTCAAATGTTACAATCAGGCCTCTGACCCACAGGGGGCTCTTTATGGTTGCGGCCCCAGGTCGCAGGGTCAAGATGGTGATTTAATAGCTGAGGCAGAGGAAAGGAGCGGGGGAGCCAAGTGATTTACGGGATGAATGAGTAATAAAAAAGCATTTTTCCTAAGTTGTCATGTAAATTTCAATCCTTATTCAATACGAGGCTCCCTCGGTCCGAGAGGCCTTCCTCAATGGCTTTCTAGTGGACTTTGGTCATTGAAAACTAAGAAAGTCCATTTTCTGCCTCTACTCTTGACTTGTGCTTGGTGTAAACAGTAGCTGACGGTAAGGCATCTGAGGATTAGGGATGGAGATAAGGACACGTTAAAGAGTCATCATGCTTGTGTGGTGCCACTGTGTCTCCGATGTCCTCATGCGCTGGAGTGGCCTGTTATTCCTGTCCCCGTGGGTGTGTTCTCAGCACAGCAGCTCCAGTAACATAGGCGGGATAGTATGTTTATTTACGTATGTGTGACAAAGAGCAAGCTAGATTGGATGCGTGCCAGCATATTATGAATGAAGTAGGGAACTCAAATGGCTTTTCGTCAACAGGTGGAAGCTGGAGGCGCAGTCAACACTTGGACCAGGCCCACTAAAGCATTTGACTTGTCAGTTAAGATGTTTCCTCATTGGCATCACACCATAGTGCTCTCTGTATGTGACTCATGTGGTGGTGTGTCCTGTTCAGGCCTTCCTATAACCTGAGTCATTTTTCAACCACAATCCAACCCTTACGTCTCAGAGCATCTTTGATGATGAGGCTGGTTTTTACTTATCTTCTCGGTTTCCCCACATCATCATAATCCCGGATTAGAGCCCTGTTCTTAAACTGTGTTTATGTTTTCATCTCAAGAATCACCAAAAGAAATGCAAGATGCTGTCGTTTGTTTAGAAATGTAATATGCGGGATTATATCATATCACACCGTATTAGTGTTAGAAAACAATATCCAAGTATAGATTACCAACATTAATTTACAAATATGGTATACACATTCTGTATATGTACATTCTTATATACATAGAGTATGTCTAGAACAATTTGAATTGTTGCAGCATATATAAAACAATAAAAACAGGCATGAAACCATGTTATTCTCACACTGGCCCAAACCAGTGTTAGTGTCTCACCTGCTGTGAGAGTGGTTCTCTGTTCATTTCTGTAAAAACAGCAGAACAACAGAACAGTTAAGAATATTAGGCCTTAACTTCAACTAACAACCTTAATGTCCTAAGCCATAGAAATAAAATCTGCAAATGCAGAAACATACTTTTATTTGTCACTTGACAGTTTTTAAACTGGGAAAAACTACAATTTAAACTTAACCCTGTCACTTACCAGTAATAGAAGTTTTAATATACTTTTGATGTCATACAGATTACAGTCTGTTCATCAACATTCAACTTCCGCAGCAACAACAACAACATAAAAAAAATCCTTCGGCCCACAAACTGACAACAATTTCGATAATTGGATGTTTGTTTGTCATGCCATAAAAGGCTGGTTGTGCTTTCTCAAATGTGAACCTACTTTTTTTCTGTCATTTTTAACATCCAATGATGAATTGATTCATTAAGAAGATATGCTGTCAATAATGTATATAATAAGCCCTAGTTTCATTACATTAGAGTGTCACCTGCGCATATTGTGTCCTTTATAAAAACCCGTTACGGTTACGTGTTTGGTTCAGTTTGTGTGTTTGTTTGTTTGTTAGCAGGATTAATCAAAACTATTTTGATGGATTCAAATGAACATTTTATCAAAGATGGGTCTCTCTACCATGGTAACTGGTGATTACATTTTGGGAGAAATCCAGATCCATATCTGGATCCAGGAGGATTTTGAAAGATTGTTCTTCACCATTGGGACATAGGGATTTGGGTGAAACAGCATATAGGTGGCCTGTGCCTTGGCGGATGTCTGCACTAAATATAGTTTTTCCCAATGGAAATATTGTTTCTGCGGGTGGAATGTGCAAAACCTTGGTTAAGACAAATTAAATTGGGTCAGTTTTCTTTTATGTTGAATAAATATCTGAGGTTTTATTATAGTAACATCATCATCTCATCTATCACTATAATCCATGAAGTAGCTTTGTAGGTTTAATAAGTTTGACCTCTTCTGAGAATGTCAGTGCAGATGAATATATTCATATTTGTAGCTCACACTAACGGTAGCAGAGGCCGGGAGCAAAGGGCGACATGGGGAGATGAAGTTGAGGGGCCACTGAGGGTAAGGTAGGGCAAGCCTCAGTGGGCACAGCTGTAGCTCAGAGTCATTACTGCTCCTCTACTGGTTCAGAAGAAAAGGGTCCGGTCTCGCCACATGGCCACTCTGCCACGGCAGCCCCTCGTCCCCTGCCACGCACACCCAGGAAGGCCTGGTAGCGCCAGGCGGCACCACTCGTGGTCTGTGCTCCTCTCACGTGTGGCACGGCAGTGGAGCAAAACAGCGAGGTGTTGCAGGGCAGGGACGAGACCGGGACGGAGGCAAGGGGTGAGGGGTATGGGTGGATGTGGAGGTTAAACCAGGGTAGGGGGGGGTCTCTGTTCCTTCCTCTCTTATCTCCTGACTCACCATTCTCTTTCCCATCCCCTCCTCTAAGGCCCCCCCCCCCCCCCCCCCCCCCCCCGACCCCACCACCCCTTCTCTCCCCTTTGTGGCCTGTGCACCTGCAGTCCTTGAATCTGGGCAATAAAGCTGAAGGATTTGTCCTCTGGAGGTTGGAGGAGAAGTGGGGGAATCATTAGACAGCATGAGAAATACAAAAGCAACAGGTTCAAACTGCGGTTGGACATGGTCCCGTGCCATATTCCACAGTGATGGGCTTGATGTAATGCAGTTTGACACAGAAGGAGCGAGTTTAAGCAGATTTGTGTCCAGATTTACACCCTGTTTGGGTTAGTGTCATTATGAATCAGTCTGATCTGACACATGATCAGCTTTTAACCGCTGGTATGCTTTACTGCCATTTAGAAGTCCTCGTGTAGCTGTTCTGTGAAGACCGTGTCTCAACATGTGCTAAGAAAAGTTCAGCTTTGTTAGAATGCATTTATTAAATAATCCTATGGTTTATTACATGTTGTTTGTTATTGTTGTTGTCTTCTGTTGTGTAGAGGAACACCTGGTTTTTCAGTTTATCTTAAAAAAAATTCACTATTCTCAATTTTGACATTTTCAGTGATTTTTTAATTAGGATTGAAATGACAGTGCCAAAGTAAACTCACAAGTTAACTCATGTAGACAATGGATAGTGAGTGCTTTTGTCCCATTTAAATTTTATTTTCCTCCAGCACATATACAGTGGGTTATAGCGATATAGCAGGTTTATAGATAAAGATATGTCAGGTGATTTTAATTGTCAACAATTCCAATAAAAAACACAAAAACCTGTTTTTGGTCTTGTCTTGGGATAAGAAAATTAAAAAAAATCAACACCAGCCCTATCCATGAAACCATGACCAGTAAAAATATGTGAAAATTAGAAAATACAATAAAACAAGTCACTAGTATCTGTGAAAACATGTTTTATGACCCTGTTTATGTGTCCACAATTAACACCGTGATGGGAATATCCAGACTCTAGTGCTGGATATGTTTCCCCAGGGAAGCTGGTTTTAAAATCACAAACCCACATGATGCTGCTGCTGCTGCTGCAAAAAGCCTCAGTTTAACAAGAATGTACACGTAGGTGAAGTCAAATTGTTCCCAGCCATGTTCTGCAGAGTCTCTTTTCAATTCCCCACCTGTTGTAATGTTATGTTCAGCCATGTAGAACTTTTCTCTCGCCCGTTGCAGGCCAGACCCCCCACATTGTAAATCGGCGCAAAGGGAAAAAGATTCAGTTCTTTCAGAGTGCGACCATGAAGGCAGAGGAAATCACTCTAAACGGTCTTAATTCTGCCATTAGATGAGAGGCAGCGCTGTGGGGATTGGCTGGCCCTGTGCTCCATATTCACAGAAGCAGGATGAGGGTGGGAAGCCTGCTGAGAAAATGGTGTCGTAATCAGGAGCCGGCAGTTCTGCCTGATCAGGTACACTAGCCCCTCTTCTTGTTTCCTCAGACCCCTCCTCCTCCTCCTCTCCTCCTCTCCCCTTATTTCTCTTCGCTTCCCCTGCCCCGTATGGAGATCCTAATAAGAGTTTGGACGTACTGAGCTCCTCTCATGTGAGGACCTGGCAGGAGGGAACGGAGATGAGGCCTGAGGTGGGGGGGTTGAAGCTCGAGGTGCGGAGTTGTGGTGGTGGAATGGTGGGGGGGGGGTCTCGTTTTTTTTTTTCTCCCACATTTGATTATTCAGGTTGGCTGAGCTAAATTCTGAACCCATAAAATTCGTATCCCCTCTGGGGGACTATTTGCATATATTTCAGTGCACCCCTCCCTCACATCCCAATTCCCCTTTTTTCTCAGAAAGTGAATGAGAGGGCAAAGCAACCAGGCCTGTCTAGGCTTTAAGATGTCACCGTGGTGTGAAATATGGGCGAACAAGCAGGGTCTTTGAAACTCAAACGAACCCCCCCACCAGCCCCTGAGCTGCTGCCACACACACACACACACATGCACACACACACGCACACACGCATATATCCAGAACCAGTCATCCTCTTGCACTCCACCGGTTGCTATTTCTAAGTAGGAATTACATTTCCTGGCAGTGAATAGTTACATGCTCTGCAACTTTATTCTCAACTTTTTTGCACTTGACATGCTTCCACGTAAACTGAGGTATTTGTTGCGAGTTCCACTACGAAAAAGTCACATCTGCACAGATAAGAAATGAAGAAGATTTGTACAGCAGCATATAGATGAAGGGAACACACACACACACACACACACACACACACACACACACATGTAGCTGGGCACACAGAGAAACAAGCGAGATGAGAGCAGGGCTCCACATCACCAGTCAGCCAGAGGAGACACCTGTTCATTTGTTTGGCGGTTTTGTTTTCTCCGTGCCAACCAGGCCCACTGGCACTAGTTTTACTGCCCATCTGTATGGACGGGCGAAGTTAGACGATGGTCTTTGTAAAAAGAGGGGGGGGGGGGGGGGGGGGGGGTTGATGCTTGATGGCATTTTGGTCACATGGGGTGAGTTGCTGTCATCCTTTAACCCTCCCCCTGGACCCCCTTTTCCCTCCCCCTCCCGTGCCCACTCCCTGGTGCACAGGCAGAATGCAGTGTCAGGAGGGTGAGCACTGAGCGCCCATTGTGTGTGCTAACCAAAGCGGAATGCCCGGGTGACAAAAGGGGGAGGAGTAGGCTCAGGGCACACAAAGCCTGGGGGAGGAGAGGGGTGGAGGAGGAGGTGGGGAGGGAAGAAGAGGGGAGCAATCTGCTGGGGGCTAAATAGACCCACTCAGCCCCAAAAACTCGAGGCACCCTAAAAATCTCCTCGCCTCCCCCGTTGCCTCCTCACCCTCACCAGGCTCCCTGCCCTGGCTCTGGGGTGTACAGTACAGTACAACTGAACCTTCAAACTATTAGGTGTTGGTTTTGGTGTTATGAGTCATGCCCCAAGGCCTAAAACAGGATGTATTTGCCAACGGTAGTCATGGTTTCCAATCTCTGTCATCACAGAGGGATGTCCTATAAGCCCCATTTATCACTGTCAGATATTTACATAACAGACTGGGAATTCTCTGGTCACAAGTAACCTTTCAGAAAAAATAAATAAATAATACATAAAATATAGTTATGTTTTCCCCGCCGATACATTCGTTTTATTCCTTGGACAGTTGCACGAACAAATGTGCGACCTGTGACTCCGTAGGTGTTTGTGTGTTAAGTGTGTGCGTGGGGGCACATGTGCATGTACTCACCTGCCTATTCTAGAAGCTGAGAGCAATCTCGTCTGTGTAGTATCGCACGTCAGAGGCAGCCTCTCAACTCCGACACAGGACCTGGGGCTACAGTGCGGCCAATTTAAAACACACACACACAAGACAAACCTTGAATTAACTCTTTCTTGATACCAGTATATCTGCTGCCGATGCAAGTATCATCAGCTGCACTTTAAACACGCACCTCACAGCCTGCGGGACATTTTAATAGCGCTAATATTTGTTAGTTGACCTTAAAATCTCTGGTTTCCACAGTTTGGACAACAAAGGCATCTCTTGCATTTCAATCTATGATCAGACACGGAGCAATACATTAAATTGGAGGATATTATTTGGTTTGTGCATCATTAGCACCTTCTGGTTATGTTGTTTATGAACTTAGCAATAAAGTTTGTGCTGCCTGCAACTTTTTATTCCAGATGAAATTCTAGCATTTAAAAATGTAATGATCTTAAAAGTCTTTAAATTGTTTTTTTTTCTAATTTCTACATTTTAATTATTGCATTTCCATTTTCTTCATTGATTTCTTATTTATCACCTTTTATACCCTGTCAATAGCAACTAATGATGGGGATCGAGGTAACTGGACCGAGTGGCTTATCACACTGGGTTAAACTAAACTTTATTTTTTTGCGGTACTATTGACCGTTAAAAGTCAAATCAAGTTCCTCAAATGACCCGATGCACTGAAGTGTGGATGCTGCCAGAGCCTGTGAAGCTGCAGGTTCGCTTTGAAGAGAACTTTCGTCCCCGCTGGTCCTCCCTCTTTCCCAAAATGACAGGGAAGATCAAAGGGTCACTCTTGATGGTGACCTCCTCCTCCCTGCCTCTCTCTCTCTCTCCCATATGCACACTTAACATCTGAACCCCCCCCCCCCCCTCTCCCTCCTCTTCTTTCATTCATGCAAACCTCAGCCTTTCCCGTCGTATTTACATACGCCACTGCAGGGCAAAGGTAGTTACTCGTTTTATCTGTGCTGAGTTCATAGGAAGTAGCTTGCTGAGTTGTTTTGGTTTATGTGTTGTTAGAGAAATGCAGCAGGTCAAATGCGAGGCTCGGGGGCACGTTCAGGTCACAGAGTAAACCCGGCAGGGTTGATCCCACTACCACAGCAGCTGACACAAAATGGGATTGTTTTGATGGCTGTGTGTGTGTGTGTGTGTGTGTGTGTGTGTGTGTGTGTGTGTGTGTGTGTGTGTGTGTGTGTGTGTGTGTGTGTGTGTGTGTGTGTGTGTGTGTGTGTGTGTGTGTGTGTGTGTGTGTGTAAAATGTCAGGTGAGTTTGTCTTTGACTGGTGCAGTCAGAGCCTCTCCATCAGTGCTGACCCAGGCTGCCATCATTGTTCTCTGTCTGCAAATCACCCTGCTGCAATCAAGGCCCTGATCTGGGCTCCACTGAGCCCCTCTCCACTCCAGATGATTCCCCCTCCTGATTGGCCTAACTGGACGCCTGTCTGTGGCAGCAGATTAGCATGGATTGTTTTTTCTCTGTGGCACACAGATTGAGCCATGTTAACATTCACACCTCCACACTTGCACCACGGGACTCCGCAGAGCTTCCAACGTGCAGAGGAGAACCAGACTTTGCTGAAAAGCTGTGATACTTTTTAAGAAGAGCAGAAGAAAAACAGGTGGCAGACGAGCCTTAGGCGCGTTGTTGTATCAAAATGCATTAAAGTATTTCTTTTGATTTGCCCACCCACACCAGGTTCAGACACAAGTGCAACATCTACGACTCTTAAGCTGTCGTGACCTCTGGAAAATGTCCACAAAATTGCATCCTGACATTTTCCGGAGCTTGCCGTTCAAGTATGAGGAACGCAGCTGGAGATTCTCCAGAATATTCTGCGGCGACTGGGTAGGGCATGCAGGAGGCGAGTGTTTTGGTTTACAGTCATCAACACGCTCGCTGTGAATATTCTGGAGATTTTCCCGTTGTATTCTCACATATGGACTCACTCGGAAAATCTGAGGAAAATTTCCGCTAAGGGGCTTGCCGGCATAGTTCCAGGGGCCACATTTTTGCGTTCTCACGTCCGGAAAAAAGTTCCGGACAATGTCCAGAGTTCAGTACATGTCTGAAAGCAGCTTTTGCACTTATTAGTAGGAGATGCACTGCAGCTCTTTCAGACAGTTGTCTTTATCAGTGGTAATTTATTCAACATTATTTCTCACTTATTTAGTATTATCAAAATGTTTTTCCACTGTTCATCACACTAATCCAGTTTAATCATTTTTGTTTCACCAGGATAATCCACTCATTATAAATGCTACTAGGTCCTATATTCAATAAACAATTCATTCAATTGAGATTTAACTTCCCGAAACAAGAGGTGGAACAGTTTGTATAACTATTGTGTCTTTCTGCGTTAGGCATAATTGTCTCCAATATCCTATTTCACTTAACTGCTTTATTCCCTCTGGCAAAGTATGTGAGTCATATTTTCAATTTCTCCCTGATCATTTTTCTCCTCTTAAGATATAATGATACTCGCACACTCTAAGCTGATCAGGTGAGACTATACATGTACCTGCAGTGGTTCACACCTCCTCCAGCCCGTAACTCCTGGGGTCTCTTGCTCTCCCAGTGGGGGATCATTAGCCTGAGCACCTTTTCAACCAAAACCAGGGAGTGACCAGTGGAAGGAAAGGCAATGGGTCCTTTGCCTCCCATTGAGAGAAGCTGGCTTATCTGTCGGTATCTATGCAGTCGTTACGGGAAAAGACATGTTGTGATACCATGTGT
The DNA here is from genome assembly GCF_022379125.1 of Scophthalmus maximus. Taxonomy (NCBI): domain Eukaryota; kingdom Metazoa; phylum Chordata; class Actinopteri; order Pleuronectiformes; family Scophthalmidae; genus Scophthalmus; species Scophthalmus maximus. Next base: position 16,060,407 of record NC_061523.1, read on the forward strand.
GGTTTGGAATGGAGAGAAGCAGTTTATGGTTATGGTCACGATCTCACAGTAATGTTATAATATGAACACGTTAGGGTATTTTGTGTCGATATGATACTGTTTCTCCTACTGTGTGAATCAGGGGGTGGTTTGGGGTTCTCGTTCTCTCTCTCTGTCTCTCTCTCTCTCTCTCTCTCTCTCTCACACGCACACAAATTCCAACCCATAGCTGGTTGAGTTATGTTGTCGTGGAGACGGTCATTGTGTAGGCCTCATGGAATCCTGATGACATCACAGTGATTCCAGCCTCTGTGTGTTCAGTGATCACGGGGATCACAAGTGTGTGTCCTCGCAGTGGATGAGCGAAAGGTAAAGAGAGACAAAGACAGAGATATGGAAAAAGACAGTGATATTTTTTAAGAAGTTTTAATTTCTTGTCTCTTGGGACAGGTGTAATGGTCAGTGAGATTGTGATGATGAGTGTGTACAGTACAACAGGCTCTTCTATAGTCTTTTGCATGTCTTATTAGTGATATTACAGTGCAGAAATGACATTATGATAGAGATAAGGAACAACGTCGAAGAAAGCTCTCCAGGGTCCTCGTGAGACCATATTTTGTTCCGACTGTGCTGAACATCAATAAAACTCCAAACACAAACACCTTTGCTTGTCAATCGTATCATTATTTTAGTTGGAGAAAAATTTTTTTTTTCCAAAACAAAGAAGGAAAGAAAGAAATTGAAATGAGGAGAAAAATCAATTACAGAGATTGCTGAAGACTAACATCACATCTCACTCACAAAGTTTAGAATCTCAGATGCTGGGGTGAGATTCGACAGGATTTGAGAGAGAGAGAAATTGCCTCTAGTGTTCATATCATCACATCTTATAATCCTAGTTCATGCGTCTGAGCGACACTCCATGGGCGTAATGGTAAGTGTGGTGATTTATGACTCATTCCTCCAGTTACCAGTATATTGCGTGTGCTGTGTGTGTTTTTTTTTCCCGAGGCGTTGAGTGGCTCATCATAATTCTCTCTTATATGAAAGGAACCGGAGCAACTGTGCATTATTTGCCCACTTGGTTGGAGCCGTATTTCGTGTGTGCCGTCGTCTTCCCATTGCTTGAGCTCGCACGATAAAGGGCGACACTTCAGGCTTGAGCATGCACTCCAGTGTTTGCCTAATACGCACATGTGTATGTGTTGATGTATTATGCATGTGTTTGCTTATTGTGTGTGTGTGTGTTTACCTTTTGCAGGGTGGGGCAAGTGGTCCGAGGGGGTAGATGGGTGAGGGTGGTGGTGCCTGGACCTCAGCTCCCAGGAAGCTCTCCGTGCTCCAGAAACCCGAGCTACGGCCTGATAAGACAATGAGTGGAACACGTGAGACTCTGGCACATGGTGTCTTGGGTTACCTGCTCGCTTTGCCTCACTCTGAACTTTTGGCCCTCAGAGCAAAACCTCCGCACCCTTACGACTCCTGCACTGCTCCGCCGCGCTCCCTTCACTTGGTCTCTCTGTTTTTATGTTTCCCGTTCCAATCTTGTGTCTTGCTCAACTCACTCGTGTCTCCGTGCTGCAGTTCCTTATTTCAGTTGACTATGCTTTAGTGCTCCCTGATACTACCCCTTCACTTTTTTTTTTAGAAAACACAATGACTAATTATCTTTTCAGTCAGTGACAGAATTGCCCCGTTTTTGCACGTTTGCGTGTTTGCTGTCTGTCCCTCCAGACAAAGGGCTGGCTGGGCCCCCGCCATCAGATCTCCATCCATCCACAGTCCACAGGTGAACTCCTTCCACCAGCCAGGCAAACCTGACTTTCAGGTGTCCCACCCACACTTAGGACTGCTGTCCTCTCACCTGTGCAAATATGAAAGAGAGAGAGAGAGAGAGAGGGAGAGAGAGAGGGAGGGTGGAAAAGAGTGAAATGGAAAGATATCCAAGCCTTTGGTTACTGGGTGGGGCACAGAAAAGAATACGGCACAGCTGAGCAAACCTCCATAGCCATAGGACTTCACCTGTACACTCTCCACTCCTCTCTGTTTTCTCTCCTAATCCATTCTCTCTTTCTGTAACCGGCCCCACAGCGATAGTGGGCTAAGGCGTTCTTTTATGGCCAATGAATAGAGATTTCCTTTGAGGTTATGGAGTTGATACACTCTCCAATGTCATTTTGTGCCGTGGTCACAATGTGGAGTGATTTACCGCCTTAGGGAACACATTCACTCTCCTTAGAAGTGTTCCCGTGTAGGTGTGGGTATTATCTGGATATTATTCAGGAAATCCTTTTATCTGACAATATCCGCAGCAGAAGTTTGACTTAATTTGGAAATGCAGCCTATGATCTAAATTAAACTATCCTAAACCAACTTGATGACTGAGGACCCCAGCTGGCGGTGTGGATGGCAGCATGGTTGATACAGTAACATGAAAGGGAATCTCTAAATCTTAATAAAAGCCAAAGCGAGTGTGGACGATTGAAAACGAACCTTAAATTTCAAGAAGGGCACCATCGATACATTTTTGCTCACATTCCTAAAACGCGTGACTGCTGAAACACAATGTGTTCATCAGCAGCGATGTGCCTGGCTGAAATGGAAGAAGCAAAACAAAGATACCCTGCACGCTCCTTGGTAAGATAAGTATGTATTGATGTTTCCAAACGGAAACATGAAGATGTGAAAATCTCAAAGTTGTCAACCACCCACCTGGATGCACACGTGCAAGAAACGGATGCATACAGAGATACATAGGAAGTCACTTTTGGGTGTGCAAACAGAAAATGAACCCCCCCCCCCCCCCCCCCCCCCCCCCCCCCGCCCTGCCTTTCACTGCATTAATAACTGTCCCACTTTAAAAACTGGACCACATATTAAGTTGACTCTGGACCTGTACTTGGTTTGTCAGCGCCAGGAGCTTTTAGTGATGGTGCAAGTGAAGCATATCACATAGAGTCAGGCAGACTCTCACCTATTTGCTTTCCGCCTCTCCTCCCTCTCTCCCTCTCTCTGTTCCCCCCCTGTCTTTCACTCTCTCGCCCTCTCTCGCTCCTCTGCAGGTTTGGGCCTGAAAGACGTGCCAGACCTGCTGCCAAAGCATCAGCCTCCACCTCACCCTGCAGTCATGGCTGAACACACACGCATGCATACACACACGCACACTAACAACGCATATCTCTTATATGTGTTTTTCGAGCATATGTTATTTACTCATATTTTCACACATCCGCCACGCATTTTGTGCCAAGACTCTTTGATGTGCAAATACTTACACACATACACATTCTTGCCGTCTCTGATGATGGAGCCGTCTGACGTCGACTCACATGCCACAGATGTAGATGTAGACGAGATCGAGCCACATTCACACGGTCTTACTTGACACAAACATAAACACATTCATGCGTCGAGTTCGTCAGTTGTCTCTAAGGCATGCCCTATTTTTAAACTGTAAGCACACCTACACACATTCTCCCATGCATGGGCACACCCACTGCGGCCCATGTCATGCTACGAGACCGTCCTCGTCCCGGAGAACACCCTGCGCAGTTGTGCGACAGGGGAAATTAGTCAGGTGAGGTAAATCTCGACATCTGACACTAGTCGTCTGTTTTTAAAGTTGTTTGCATCACCTCCCCCATATTTAATGGTACAGCACCTACTGATTATTGCATGCTCTGCGCTAGTCTGGTAATTGCACTGTACATACCTGTCCAGGGTGTAAGCCCGTCCGCTGAACACGGGGCCCCTCTGTTAGATGGCTCACGCTATTGTCGTGAGTGAGAGAGGGAGCCTCTCGTTCAGTATCAGTCACGGTCAGTGTACATCCCCATTCTGTGTCGCACAGCTACAAAAGTCAGTTCATAGATAGGTGCATACGTGTACGTGTGCTTCAATCAAATGATATTTATGAAACAAATCTAAAAAAAACAAAACGGTATCCGTGAGGCTTTAGCCAACACGGAGAATCTCCCCCTCCAAAAAGTTAAGTCATGATGGTTTCCAACAGTCATTTGGCATGTGAATCAGCGCACATGTACTTAAAGCTTTGGTTTCTTATTTTATGACATGTGAATGAGTCAGGCATGGGAAGAGTTGTGGTATAGAGTGTGAAGTCTGTAACCACAAAAGCATTGCAAATATAACATCAGGCGCTTTTTTTGTAGTTATTTTGGGTGGTGTGTCTTTCCACTATCAGTCTCTCTCTCAACTTTAAATCTGAGACACTGTTTATCGTTTGATCTCATGATTTTATCAGGAACCAGTTGGGTAATTTTGCTCATCATTCAGTCACAAAACTGATTTTTAACACACACTCTTACTTTATTTGTGCTTGTCCTGTTGCTAAGTGAGTTGTCTGTGAACGGCAACATTATGTTTTTGACTTTTGTGTAGCGACTAGTAATTTCTTACCAACAAAGTCTTTGATGGGCTGGTAAGATGATATGTCCCTTAGCGAAGAAGTGTATAGGCAACGGAAAATCACTTCTGTTTATTATTAAGAATAAGGGAACGAAAGATAAGAGGGTTAGAAGTAAATGTAGGTTCACAGAGAGATCAATCTGATTTCTGAGTGTTTGCCTGCTCGTTCCTGGGAGAAGCAAAGTGGAATGAGGAGTGGCCACAGAGGTTAGTCACACGAGCTCCGAAAACACACTTGGTGCATTACTGACACATTCAGCCATATTACATTTAGAGGTAAACAGTAGCAACATACCGATACAAAAATGCTGTTCTAAATTGCTTGTTGTTTGCATTTTTATGGTTTGGGTATATCTAATGCCCTTTCATTTTTATTTGCCCAAAACAAACAAACAAAGATATGTAAAAATGATACGTTAAAAACATCAATGTTTAAGGATGTTTGAATATAATAAATTAGAATGTAAATAAAACATTATAGGCTTAATGAATATAAAGAAAAATTAAGAAATAATTTTTTTAAAATCATTAGAAATAAGATTAGAAAAAGTTTTGCAATCAAAAAAAGTGCTTTTTAAACATTTATGTAAAATATTTATGATATATTTATTTGATATTTGTTGACTTTAGGTATATGGAAAAACCCTTGATCAATATCCAGAAGGAAGACTTCAACTAATAAGAATGAGGAAACAATCATAAGTGGTGTTTTCATTTTCTTTATCTTAATTTTTAAAAATTTTATGTAGTTTGCCGGATACAAAAAGGAAAACTTCTTTATGTTGGCCTTTAAAAAGAGATTCACAAATACATAGAAAGGGGCAGTAGTCATTCACCAACAGCTCAAAAAGACAAAAGCTATCATACAAGTTTTGATTGATCACTGAGAGGTTAGCGTGTATCACAGACTAACATGCAGCTTTAAAAAAAATGTTTTTTTAAACACGAGTGGCTTGTCAACTATCCTCCCCTTTCAAAGAACAAAAAAATGACAGATAATAAATCATCCAGCAGTTGAGGGGTTGGTGTTCTGTTTGATAGGAGGTGGATGGTGTTGTTGTTATTGATAGCCACAGGCCTCTGTAGCTCATCCTGGGTGACAGTAACAGGAGTTAAACCCTGTAAATCTTCGGGAGACCTCCTTCCTCCCCTTTAATTCCTCATTACCTCACGGTAGGTTATCTCAGGAGAGATTTAGAAGGCCTGCAGGGCTGCCTCGGCGGAGGAGAGCGTTTTACCGAGTGTGTGTTAACCTCTGTGGTGAGCACGTGGGACCACGGAGCAGGACTGTGGGACGAGACTTTAGGCCGTGGTGTGTGACCACGGACCACAGGCAGGTAACACCATATTGGGTTTCCATCCTTGGTTATGTGTGTAGAGTGCGTGTGGTTTTTATGCTCCGGGGGGGGGGCGGAAGCGGCCCTCTGACTAATTTAAAAAAATAAAATCCACAACATAAAATAAGAAGAAAGAAAACCTGAGAGGTAAAAACTTTGAATCTCACTCTCAGTCAGTCCTGTCACAGCTCACTATCTCAGGGCAAGTGTCACATCTTGTGCACTCAGTTCACTCTGCTTAAATGATGTTTGCAGACTAATGAAAGGGCTCCGGGGTTTGCTCATCCTCTCGGCCCACATCAGTGTCACCCAACACCCGGCCCCTGCACACTCATCGATCTATTTATCTACCTGTCTGTCTGTGTCTTAACCTGTGTTATTTTAAACAAACCTATAAAATCGCTGTTGGTTCCCAACACTGTTCAAACAAGAACTCTTTTTCAGAGTTGGAGCCTGCAGGAACCTCATGTCATCTGTTTACCAGCTCCCACTAGTGGTGAGAGGCAGTACTGTCGACACCATCCCGGGAGGTGATTTGATAGTGCTCAGGTTGTCAGTTGTGTATTTAATCATTGATGAGAGAGAAATGTCTTGTTTTGTTGGCATTCGTTCAAGTTAGATACGTTTTTGAGTGTTTTGGCATTTACATGTCCTTGAGGAATTGGATATATTGCCACAAAGGAATTATTAAATCACATGTACTGACTTATTTCCATCTACGCGTCAAGTCTCACCTCATGTCATGAAACTGACAAGTATGCACTTGTTGAATGTACTGACAAGTGTAATGACTTTTTTTTCTCCCTCTCCTCACATGGCTGTCATCTTTGGGAATGTATTGTGCCGTGGCGTTGAAGAGAATCATTCAGCGGTTCGTGTGATTCCCTCTGTGGCATTGTGTCTCTGGCGACAGTGTTTACTGATAATTGAGTAATTACCTGAAAAAGATAGCTCGCCTGTGGTCCTGTTTCAGCTGTAATCTTCTCGGTCTGCGTCCACGGCAGATTAGGTTTTAGCTTGGGAAGAAGCTAAATGCGACAGTTTAGCACTGCTCTCTGAGTAAAGTAAATGTGCATGTGTGAGAGCTACATGCTGTAAACACACACAACCACTCCTGCACTCTCACCAAACTGGCCTCAGACACGGGGAGTGTTTCAAACTCATTTGCCAACTATGACGAGATGATGGTCGGACGTTTGAAAATTGCATTTAAAAAAAAATCATGGGACGGTAAATTGACATTCCTTTGTGCGTTTCACAATCCCACCGTGAATGGAAAGTTGTAACAGGCACTTTGTGCATACACTAGTGGCCTCACCCACAATGGCATTTGAAAGACAAACAGCAGTGCGTGCTGCTGGCCAGAGCTCCACTGCAGTGAAAGTGGTCGTTCTTTTTGAATTACGGCAGCGGAGGTTCAGCATAATGGCCGTATCATTACAGTGCAAAGAAGCCTTTGTACGTCGTCCCTGTCTCCCTCCAGGTCCTCGTAGGTTATTCTTTCTCTCCCAAGGTTTCTGAACTCGCTCAATTTCTTTCTTTCTTCCTCTCTTTTTCTTTGTCCAACTTTCCGTCCGTCTCTCTGCAGTACAGGATCAGTTCAGTGTTCAATGTTGTCTGACAACAATAGTATAGTAATCGTAATAACATGCTTTCATCACTGCTACTGTTCATCGTGGCCAGTAAGAGATCTCTCTCTCTCTAATGGGGATTCCGTAGATGGGATATGAAGACGATATGAGCTAATGTAAAAGTTAGGAGGTCAGGAGTTAGTACATTTTCCCCTTTGTGTCTCCATGGACAAGTTTTTCTTGCTGTGATGCCGTGGAGACATTTTGTTTGTGTGACTGGGACGTTGGAAAGCTAAGCCTGCTAAAGCCTCTGATTAGCTTTTAATAAACGTGTTGGGATGGAATGCAGATGTGGATTTAGTCTCAAAACACTTACATCTGAAGTGGATGAGTGACAGAAAGATTAAAGCAAGCAAAAACTGTCTCAGTGTTCATGTAGCCACCTGACTGTTGTTTGAAGGCACACTTCCAAAATGGTGAACCTTTTATTTGACAGAACTGCTGCTCTCCAAACTTCCTCCTCACCTCCGGCACACACAATAGCAAAAATCCTGTTGTTTCCATACACCCACATAACCTACTTGCTTTTCCTCTTTCGTCATGTTTTTTTCATCTTCTTTTCTTTAGCAATCTACCAGCTCCCAATTGAGGCTCCAAGCCTCAAACCAGAAACGAGTGGGACAGGCTGGAATATTCAGTTACGGATGCATTTCCATTCGATTGTCCTAAAAGGGGACGAGAAGAAGTAAACGATATGACTTAAGGGGATCATATTAATGTAACGCGCGCACACACAATAATCCCACAGGACTTCCTTCCCATTCCCATTAGAAACCACACCCAGGTGGACAGGTAACAGGAGAACACCTTTCACAGGGTCAGATTGGAAGAGGTGGGAAAAACAGGCAAGGTTGCTTTTCTGATTAGTTTCACCTCCTTCGCGTCACTCTCTGTTTCATTTCCTTCACGATCAGCCTCAATTTTTTTCTTTCACTTTTAAGCAACCTCTCTCTTACCGGCTGAGTATCTGATCCATTTAATACTGGAACTGGCTGATAATGTGAAGTGTCTCATGCATGCCATCCACCCAATCTGATCAGCAAGTCCCTCTTTTTTTTTTCCATCCAGCGTTTGCCGGAGAGTTGGCACTCTCGAATGGACAGTAATATGCGCTGATGTAATGTGTGAGATAGGGATCTTTTGTGGGGTGCGTTATAAACTGTCACCGTAATGCGAGTGCGCAGTGAGTCGGGGTGGAGGGTGGGGGGGCTGCTGAGATGAGGGGTGGGTGGATCAAGCAGTGTCACTGGAATCCACAGTGTTGTGAGAGCCCCATACCTTTCAGCTTCATTAAACCAATTTCACGCCGAGGTGAGCTAAGAGAGGAAGCTCTGAATCTCAGCAGCGGCAACAATGGTGCATTGAAGGGATGAGGCGAAAGTAAATTAGGTACCACTTCACAGACGGCAAATTAAAATCTGAAAGTTGGATAGGAAAAGTTGAGGGTAGATGATTATGTCTTTATTGTGCCCTCCCTCCTCAATCTAGATAACCCTCCCTTCCTTTTAGCGACCACCTCTGCCCCCCCCACACCCCCACAACCCGATCCTCTAAGAAAAAATAATGATCTATTTCTTGTCTGGTAATTGGTTTCTAAGATGCTCCGACTCAAAGACCCAGTCTCAAAAACCAACCTGCTTACGGCCCTCCTTTCAGCCACTTAATTTGCTTCAGCTTATCGGTAAGATTTCATATCCAGGAAAGTCACATAAATTAAACATTAATATGGGGCTTATTTCTGTACAATCATCGACCTCCCGTGGCCATTGAGCTGCTTTATCAGACCTGGGACTCTGTGTTTGTGCCTCCTTCATCCCTCTTGGACACTTAATCAAATACCTTTGGATAAATTTTGTTATACAATCCCTGAAATGCAAAAGATATTCCTTGTGTTTGAGATTAGGTTTTATCAATTTAACCAGAAAATATCTGATGTAGCTCTGCAGTGATGAGTGGTGCCACAGATTCACAGCAACTCTGACGTGACACTGTGCTGTGATCATGAAGTGGCCTGATTTCAGACAATTAGGCTTCTTATAGCTTCAGTAAAATACCACTGATAAAACAAACAAAGACAAACTCAAATTAACTAAATTAATTCAGAATTAAGTGGTAAATGTTCTCCCAACTGAACATTGTTATATGTGTAGTCGATAGTATCAGTGTTAGATAAATAGATAAATAGATAAATACTTTATTCATCCCAAGCTGGGAAATTCTGGATTCTGAAATTATGTGTTGCATTATTCGTACTGCCTTAAATCTAAGCAGCATTTTAATAAATTTGTTGTGTGCTGTATAATAATGTTTCATTCATCTGCAAAGGAACTGATTAATACATTTCAAAAAGAATGTGGGGTTTAGCTGAGCAGAAGCATGAAAAACCCGATGTTTTCCTTTTTGTATATATGTAACGTAGCTTGATTTACCTTGTACACAACTTTTAAAACTACTTATTATGTTTTCTATGATATTTTTATTGGTGAGAACTGTTATGATGCATGACGTTACTTGGTTAACATGAATTATTGGTAGCGACTCTGTATTTATCAGACGTCTGAGTAAAGAGCCTTGAGCTGCAAATAAAATCCTTCAACGGGAGCTTTGAGGTGAGCGGATCTTCTCTCTCTTCAGAACTTCTGCAGAAGCACCAAGAAGCATAAAGTGGAAACACTGAAGAAAAGAAATAACTTAAAATTTTTGTTGGCCTTTTAAACCAAATCTTTGTCATCGGGTGGAAGCTATTGGACTTACTTTCGTATGTAATGTTTTCTACAGTAGCTGTGCAGAGTGAAGAGCATCAAGAGGGAAAAATAAGAGAGAGAGAGAGAGGGCAGCAAACGGACAGCGGTCACTGTTGTGACACCTCTGTGTGGCTCCATATGTACACTCACATTTGTGCATGCGTGGTTTTGATGCATCTGTTTGCGCTCATGTAAATGCCCATGTGGGTGTGCGCTGTAAGCATTCGTGTCAGTCGTAGTGGGCACTAAACTGGACTCTCTAACTAGCTGGTGGGGTCACCCTGGGAGCCATGGGGGCCCCACACAATGCCCTGGCAGCAGTGCGGCTTTTACTAGGCCTCGCGCCGCTGGCTTTATGAGAGCCAGACAGATCCCCTTCACGCCATAAAGCCATCAACAAGGGAACAAAGAGGGCAGGTGCTGAGGGCTGCATTGAGAGCTCACCTGCACCCAGCGGGAAACAGACTGTGTCCAGCCAAGCCAAGAGGCCCTCCACATTCACATCCCCACTCACCAGGCACTAACGGGCTCGCGTGAGTCTGCCGCCAGAGAGATTCCCCTTTTCATACAGAAGCAGATCCTCCGCTCATTGTATGTAGATGACGGCACATACGTGTACTGTATATGCTGTGGTAAATGGCTTTGGATGTTCGGTGCTGGTCGACTCAAAACAGGCTACAACAGGTTGCTGCTAAACTCTGTAATAATCAGCATTTGACAGGTCACGAGAATGAGGTGATCTGGAAGCCAGCCAATTAGGACTGCTTTTCAGAAAGAGGTAATTTTAGTGGGGAATGTCAGATATCAGGGTTGTTGTTTTTTTTTTTTATGTGTGTGTGTAATTGAATTTCATTAGGGAAAGGTTGAGGTAAGGAATCTGAGCAACATGTGGGGGATTCAGGCGAACAGAGACCCCGAAAGAGAGGCAGATGGTAAATCTCAGTAACAGACCAAACCCCAGCAACAGGTACCGTAGGCATGGCGTCAGGCAGGCAGGCTGTCAGTGTGTCAGTGGGGGCCGACTATGAGCTGCCGCCCCAGCTTCAGCAACAGATGTGTGGTGAATCTTTAACTCTGCTAGTTCCTCACTGTCACTGCATCTGTCCCCGCACTCCACAAGGTTGGCTCAGCCCCCTCCTGTGTGAAAGAGGGGACTTTGAAGCTATCACTGAACTTATTGATTAGTCCAGACTGCCCTGGCCGGGCTCCATTTAATGACCTCTGGGAGTCATTATTGAAAAGTCATTGTCTTTGTGATTATAGTTCACACTTTCCCTGACCATATGGGAATCCTCCTGTTGCAACCCTAATGGGTGAAATCCGGTACAATAAAACTGCGTGTGGTGACTGGTTGAAAATAAATCTGTAGAGGTTTGATTTTTGTTTACACATTTAATTAAAAAAAAAAAAAATGAGGTCAAGCTGGGGGACATGTTCAACAACAGTAACATAAATAAGAGGCCAGCATATGCTCTCAACTGAAAAAAGCAACCCCTCTCATTGTATATATTTAAATCCCAACCATAGAAAAACATATCAGTGACAGTATAAATGATACATCCCACTTTCTTCTCATTTATACATTTGGTCTAATCTTCTCAGACAGCCCAAATGGCAGGGACACTGTCCCTCTCTCTTTCCCCACTCAGCCATGGCACTGGCTGGAGATGGTTTATTTTAATTGAAAATTAGCAAAACAAAACAAGGGCAAGAGGATCCCTGAATGGGGCCCCTTTCTCTGGGAGCTCCTGTGCCGTTGAATAATGCATATGGGAGAAAGTAAACAGCAGCCGCGGGCCTTGCCGGAGGAACAATGGGCCGCACACAGCCCAACCAGGGCGCCTGATTTTATTACTGGCCTGTCAATCCCCCCAGCCTGGGAACTGTGGGACCTAGGCCAGGCAGCAGCTGCTGACCGCTCCACACTGACCCAACACACCCAACAACCTGCAGGTTAAAACTCTCACACCGATGCATACCTCCACTGACTGCACTGTCCACTCCCTGTCTGTCCGTTCACACACACGCACCATGGGTGCAAGTGCAGTGGGCTGAACTGAATCCATTTCCTGTTCGATGGAATGATGCTTTATCTGAACCAATCGGAAGTTTATTTTGAAGGAAAGAAGTTGGGATGTGAAAATGAAAACACTCAATTACAATGTAGTCACAGTGTGAAATTTGAATTTCTAATTCAGTGAGTTATTGGCTTCACACATCTCATATTAGGGTAGACATTATTTCTTTTTAATCTGTTGGATTTCAGATCAAATCCATCCCGTATCAGAGGCTGCGGTCTGGGGTCACCGTGGCCACTTCTAAACTTTTTCCTTCCACTAGGCCACTCTTTGTGTGTGTCTTCCCTCTCTGGGCATTGAGATTCTGGTCTTGCTTCTGGCTTCAGCCAAGTCCCAGTTGCCATGCCGACTGGCAACTGGTCTCCCAGGATGAGTAATGATGTGATGTGGCTATGCTCTAAAGTTCCAACAAAGACCTTATTACTGCTGCAGCACCTCATAACACACCATTGTTGTCAAGTGTTCATGATATTAACCTGCCTGGACCGGGGCTTCCTCCCTTCACAGCAGAGGTGTGTGTGTGTGTGTGTGCGTGCGTGCGTGTGAGGTAGCGTGTGCATGCACCTGCAATCGTGTCAGTATTTTGAGGGCTAGTACTGATGAAAGTTGGTCCAAAAGAGCCACACTCAGATTTTTCTCTCAATTTTGTTGATAATCTTTACACTTATAATTACAGTGATCATTTTAAATTGACCAGTTGATGACCAGTTGATGGATTTGACCATAGCAATCACAGTCAAATTGAAAACATGCTTTTTGTTTTACACTTTTGGTTGCTCATTTCATTATGAAAACTACCCTCTGACCTCTCCCCTCCTCCTGTGATAAATATAATCTGAATTTAGGTTTAACTTGATGTCAGTATGAACATCCCATATTCCAAGTCACCCAAAATAAATCTAGGATCTCTCAGCAAACAGCATCCCTGGCCCGTGAACCGTCCACAGTGGTCGGGCCCCAGCCAAGTGTGAACTGCCATAAAGGAGAAGTGTGTGTGTATGTGTGTATGTGGGGCTGGGGGTGTGGGCTAAACAGGCAGGGTGATGCCACAGGATGTTTGAGTGTTTGACTTGGTTTAACAACATCCTCTGACAGAGACACCACAGGCTGCAGATGAGGCGAGAGATAAGAAACAACTGTTATCCAGGCCTTCACCCCGGCCATTGTCCTGCTTATCTCTAATGTAGCGCTATCTGCTAATAATGGGGAGGAGACAGGGGGAGATGGAGGGAGGGGCTGTCACTGATAAAAGCACAAAAACACAATTTATTTTTTGTTAATTGAGGTGTGGTTCGGCGGCACTTTACTCCTTTAGAGCAGACGTTAACCTCCCCTAATGTGTCCTTGAGCAGTGTGCCAGCAGCAGAAATACTTTCCTTTCCTAAATTGGTTTATGAATAGATGTTGAATGACTTCATGTGCACACATACAAGCACACACACACACACACACACACACACACACACACACACACACACACACACACACACACACACACTATATACTATATAAATTACACAGTCATTACATTCAGTGATAATGTGATTTTGATGTGTGTAGATGTCTTAATGGGGCTGCGTTCAGAACGGAGCCCTCTTTGTTTCAGCCTGATGAGGCGCACACTCAGGTGCATCACACAAGATGTCTTGTCCTCTCCAGTTTCCCCTGCCCCCAGCTGAGAAGGGTGCACCACGGAGGTTATCAGCACGGAATCGCCACTCTAGCTCCAGAGTCCACCCGGGGAAGGACAGGGGGAGGGTTTTTTGACCCTTCTTACATCGTTGTTGCCGTGGGAAACCGCATCCATCAAATAAAGTCAAGCATTTACCTGCGTGGCTCAGGTGACAGTGGAGGAGGGGCAGGGGGGGGGTCTGTAGGAAGCCCAGGGGTGAGAAAGTAACCCTGACCCTTTGGAGGTAGTGGAGGAGAGGTAGATGGTGTTGGAGTAAGTAAGGGGGTGGGGGTGGTCATGATGGGCTGGGCCGGCAGCACCCTGTGGCCTGGCCCTCCGTCCTGGAGGCAGACAGGCGATTGTGGGAATTTTGCCTCCTTATAACAGGGCCAGTTGTCCCTTGGGAGAAGGTCCCCTTTCTGGGAGTATCAGCACCGCCTCACCGCCGCCCTCCTTCTCCTCATCTCCTGAGCAATACTCAGACTGGGAGAACAAGTTCAAACACACACGGCTGCAACTTCCACCCTTCAGTGTGACATTCTCTCATTTATTTTAATGTATTAGAAAGAGGAAGTTGTCTTTAAGGCATAACTGGAAATGTTTATGGGCATTTTTATTATTATCAATAAGCAACTGGAAAAGTCATGTATGTATCTTTACTTATCCGTTACCCGAGAATGTGCACACTCATGTGTCATTTATAATGAGCAGGGTGTGGCATTTGCTCCACCATGATAACTGGCTTTGTCATATTTCAAAGAAAAACTCTTATTTCAAAATTCTCAAGGAAGTAATTAAAAATAAATCACTGTCCCCACATTTATTAGAAACTGCGTTATAGATACAGCAGAAGAATTAATTACACTCCAAAGTCATTAAAAGTAGACTATGTCTCCATTTTAATTACAATCATTCTTTAATGCGATCACTTTGAAAATTCATCATATTTCTCATACTCTAATGAAGCAAAATTTCCATTGCAAATACAACACGATTCTTGTGACATATGACATATTATTTATGTTCATGTTTTCCCCCTGAATAAATCACTACTGCGACAATGCAAAACAGAGCTGAGGACACCTTGGTTGATTAGGGGGATATTTGGTTACACCTGGTGATATGTAGATAAGATTAAATTTGAGCCAGAGGGATGGAGGGGCTGGGAGGGAAGAGAGGTTTCATCGCTGGTGCATGAAGAACAACATCTTTGGTGGTTGGGTCAGGGGCCAGATCTCTGCGTGCCGAGTCTGCAAGCGGAGGTGGCTCGGAGCTGCGTGTCAGGGGCTATGATAGACCTAATCCTCGGATTTAGGCCCGAGACAGGCTCCAGGACAGGGACAGGGCACCTGAGAGAGGGGCAGAGTGGATGGCTGAGGGGTCAAAGGGTCGTGTTTACCTGCGGCAGGTATTTCCTCTGGGAACTGATAAGACTCAGGGAGGGGAAGTGCTCTGTTCCAGGTGAGTGCAGAGGGGCCCGCAAAATGACACCATACACAACCATACACCCCCCACCCTGCCCTAGGCTCCACCCCTAGACATGGACACAAACAGGTCACCTCTATGCCTCATATTCTGACCTGCTTTTTTTTCTTACATGGCTGCTACAGAAGACATGTTCTTCTTTTTAAGTGATCACGATTCCATTTAAATCAGACTTTTGGGGTTTTTATACTTTGCTTTATCAGACGCGTGTTGAAACTGCCTGGAATAAAAATTTATATAAGAAAAATATTCCTAATTTGCAAATTATTATTGTCGCAGCTCTGTGGCCTGAGAATAGCTTGATATATATATTTTTTTTCTTCTGACAAATAAAATAAGCTTTCTTCCCTGGTTAATTTCTTCGAGGTGTGTCACCGGAGCAGGCAGCTGTGACATGGCTGAGGTGTCACTTGATTTGTTTTCCTTCTCTCTCTGTCTCTCTCTTCCTCTTCCTCACCTGGGTTCTGCTCTGAGGCCCTACCCCCGGGTGCTGAGAGGGGTCAGTGAGCTAGAACATGTTAACAAGCACAACCTCAACCACTGTATTGAAAGACACACACGTGCCCCCTGCACGGGGATTAACAGCCTTTTGTGGGGGGGACAACTCAGGGCTGGCAATGATTTGTTATATTTTAGGGATAAAAATCTTAGCGTTTATGCAAAGGTTGCTTTTAAGACTTGATCGTGAAATTCAGGCTGATCTGTTCCTCACAGGATCTGAAAATATGTTTTCACGATTATCCAATTTAAGTCATTTTTTTTCATTGTTCGGTATTCAATGTGGAAAAACCAACACATATCTTCATCAGTATATTCGAGTCATCGCCATGTGCTAAAAATCCATAGTTCATGCCAGCCACTGAGGACAAGAGTCTAAACAGCCAAAGCAGGTGTAACCAAAAGATGGTTGAATCTTGACACCTGTGCATGTAAATTGTTTTTGTGTGTGTGTGTGTGTGTGTGTGTGTGTGTGTTTCATGGAGATATTCAGTTTGTGTCTTCAAGAGTTAGCGTAGCTGTTATCAGCAGAGAAGAAGAGGGTGGTGTGTGAGTAAGGTGTGTAGTGGTACACTCCTCTGTTCTTCTCTTCTCCATCGCCGCAGAAAGCCTCATTAGTGCCAAGGAGCCGCTGAGGTAGCACACGGCTGCCATTGTGGCCAATCCAAACATCAGGTCCTCTCCATCCGAGCCCCCCACTTCAGAACCCCCAACCAAATCCCATTTTCAGGCTCTGCAGCTGCCCCGCTCTGCCAGAGCACTTAGCTGTGTCATTCTATCCGGCTCTCCAGGCCGCCGAGGAAACAGGCCTGTTTTGTGCTTGGCAGTCTCTGATATGACTCCAGAAATGGAAATGAAGCCATGGATCTTCATTAGGAGAGGCAGGTGTCCACAGAGACCCAGCCCAGGTGAAGGAGCGAGGAGGAAGCGGCTCGGCAAGCAAAGGCGAAGGTGGGTAAGGGGGGGATTGGATTGTTGGAGATTTCGATCATTAAAACCCAATGATGGGCCTCTGCTACCCCCCACCCCCCATAACACTGACACAAACACACACACAAACGTACACACTTCTTTGCCATCGTCCTCCACACCCCACCCCGCTCCCCTGCCCCAGCACTTAATTGCCCATGTAATGAGCTGCAGTGAATGGGATTACTTGTGTGGAGGCACTTGAGGACCCTGTGCATCGGGGGCACCTCCTGCAACCCCTCATCTCCAGGGAATACATTTTGGATGATGCTTTCTATGAAGCACAGGGGCAACAAACTCCTCGCTGCATCTGGCCTAGTTGCATTAGGCCCTCCACAGCTTCCCTCTCCTCCACCACCCCCTCACCCCCTCCGGGGGCCTTTTGTTTTCTTAATTATTCATTACAGAGAGGTGGCCTTCGCTTTGAAACCTGTGGAGGTGGATGAGGCTTGGCGCTGACCCACAAAGCACCAGAGGATCCTGCAGCCTGAGACGTGTCTTTGTGACAGAACACCTGTTATTTCTCCCTCCTCTATCAACTTTGCCCCCTCGCTTCTAACCACACATTAACACACAAATCGGATGGGAGAATAAAACCCGCACTTCTTTGTGAAGGTTAATGAATAACATATGACATTAAGATGATGTACATCTGTAATTGCTATCTATTCAATGTTTTCTCTAAAATCCTTAATGAGCATTGCAGCAAAATGAAAACAAGGTTAGTTTTCATGTTTCTATTCTGAATTAAGCGCACGGTGCGAACTAGAGTAACTGAGACGAGTGCAACTGCCTGATGAATATCATGTAAATCAGCATCCTTCTCCGAAAGCTGTTACTTTGGAGGATATGTAAATATTATTTTGGGAATTCCAGTGAAGCAGACTGTACTTTCCTGATAAAAGTGAAAGTAAACCGAGAGGGAGCGCTCTCCGTGGTGCCCAGAGCTGCTTCTCTTCTCACGCTGTTTTTGGTAAAATATTAGCCCCTGCAGCCCCGTGCAGGGCGGCTGACAAATAGAGGGCTGTTGTCCCCCTTCTCTCACAGGGCTGAGGGTTAATGATCCCAGTTTCAGGGGGTTAAAACCTGCCAGTAAGCCTTTCTCCTGCACCCCAACAGATGTTGCTAGGACTTTAATGTGGTTATCAAATCGAGTGCCCTCTGAGCCCCAGGAGCTCATTGTGTGGCGATGCATTCCAGGGCCTCGCCCTGGTGACAAGGCACCCCGGGCCCAAGCTGGGATCCCGCTGAGTCTTCCAGCAGCCCCTCAGAGCTGACAGCTAGAGCTGCCCCCTCTCCCCACACCACCTCCATCTCCGCCAGCCCCTCTCTGTTCCTGGCCCTGATCCTGTCCCCTCGGTGTCATAAAGTCATCCTCCAACTCCCCTCTATCCCACTGTGGCCCTCTCAGTCACCCTGCTCTCACAAATAGGCCCACTCACTCATTCACTCACTCTCGCTCTAGCCCACTCACATTTTTGGTCACACACATTCACACCACATAGATACACATATATCCACTGATTGCAAACACACACTTTTAGCTGTGATCAAATCTGTTTAGATAAGTTTGCAGATACGCAGAAGAAAACCAATCCCATCTTGGAGCATGTGTAAGTGTATAACATATAACTAAGGCATCAGTTCAGTGAAGAGCAGGTATTATAAGCTCTTAGAGAATGAATGTACTGTGAAATGGTGTGGAATGAGAAAGATTCTGTTTCACCCTTAAAGCTACTTAAAGGAAAAAAGAAGGGGGAGCCTGTCGGGGAAGAAGGTGTTCAAGCTTTTGTGGCTATGCTGCATGTTCTTCTCTGCAAACTTGAATTAATGTTGTGTGACCAGAGTATTCGGGGCACGTGGGAATAAACACTTTAGACACATAGTAAAGTAAGCTGCTAATGATTCTCTCTCATTTTGTATACCGATACAAACATTTCTTCAACGCTCTAAGAGCACACACTGTGGTGAACGGCAAGCGGCAGCTCATTTGAAATGGTAAACAGCTCCAGTGTTCATAGGTGTCACAAATACCTCCCGGATGAATGGGTCATGGTCTCAGAGGCGATACCGAAGCCCCAGGGTCAACCTGGGCTTTCTCTGCTCCTCTCTGCATATACAGTGTCAATGCCAGCAGCTGTGGAATTGTTTGTACACAGATGCACGGGTGCTTGATGATAATTGCCTCGCAGCTGCACTCTGGGGCTGGAACTGGGTGTTGTTTTCCCCTCGGTGGCTCATATTGTGTGTGCGAAGCGCTAAGAGTTTGGAATGTGGGAAACAGTCATAATTAAAGTATTCTGTAACTCAATTAAGGACTCTCCCCCCCCCCCCCCTCCCCGAGCCCTCACTGCTATCCTACACCTATCCCCCTGCTCGAGGAAATCAGAGTCTGTGTGCGTGTGAGAGCCCGTGGCCTCTGCAGCCTCAGTCACCTGGCCCCCGGGGCCTCGAGTGTTTAACCAGTGTCTGGACTGGTTGCACGGAGAAAAGAGGGATCTGTTACGTGAAAATGTGAAGATAAGTGGGTATATGAGGTGGAGAAAAGACAGTGGAGTGGAATTAATGGGAAATTGCTGTTCCACGGTGGGCCGTGAACCGGGTTACCACTCAGAGGTGAGACACTCATTGCAGCCATGAGTCATTTTTCAAAGGCTGTTATGAACTCACGGTGCACAGAAGATGGATGGATGACAATTACACTGATAAAAACCTCACATACCCTTATTGGCAGGAATAGAGCATTTTAAAATCATTATAACATTATTTCTGACTGAACACATTTTGCCTGATAATATTTCCTTCATATTTTGAAATGTTATATTTCTGTAACAAAAGTTTATGGCCACAAAATGCATGCCTTTTTGTTTTAGTTCCACAAAACTGCTGCAGGCTGGTTGCAGGGCGACGTGTCTAAGTACTTTGAACAATGACGGGCAACAATCAAGGTGCTCAATTAACTGTATAATGATTAAGACATCAATTACCAAATTGATTGATGAGGCCAAATGATCCGATTCATTTTCTCCATCCAGTGTAAAAAATTAGGAGCAGCAGTATGAGAAAATTTGTTGATTAATGGTTTGGGTGTGCAGGAAGCCTTCTGCCATAATGATTTGTGCAATTTAATATGATAGAAAATTGCTGTAAATACATTAAAAAAAACATATTAATAAAAAGAAAATTGCAGCAATATGAAAATATAAGAAATATCTTTTGAAGAGGCAATACAGACAGTCTTGTAGTTAGTTGCTGTAAAAAAGAAATGTACTCATTTTACTTTATTTACTTATTTAATTTAGCTTTTTTCCCCTCAATGAATGCTTTTTATTGTATAAAAGAGGTTTGTGTATCAGATGAATGTATTTCTTTTCTCTGTTGCCATTGATGCCGATGATGTTCCTCTGCCCCTCCGACAATGGCCAAAACAATGTTTGAAGAGCGCCTTGAGACCAGCTTGGACTAAGGCTTTAGTTTTTATTCTGTTCATGTTGTCAATGTGTATAGGGATAATTGAAGCGATCCTTGACTATGGGATCTATTTATACAGAGCATAATTCCCTCTGTATTCAGGCATTATCATGGTGTCAGAACAAGCACAATGGCACAATAAGGTCAATATAATGAAACTCCAAAACAATATGGTGTCATTCTTATAATAAAAAGTGAGACACTCCCGGTTTGCTTGTTTTTCTAGTAGCAGTGTTTGGGCGCATTGCAAAATTATGATTATTATAATGTGATTAATATATTCTCAAATAACTTTCACAACTTAGCAACACTGTCACTTTTATACACATCATAATGTCTTAAAACTCTTTGGTCTTTTGACTTTGATAAGAGTTTCATGGTTTTGAAAATCATGCTGCTGTGGTTTGCTGTTATTCTTGAGGGTTTATCAAAGATTTTTTAAATATATTTTGTTTCATTTTTTCATAAAAGATGCTTAATTGATCTCTTGAAGCTCATATTTCAGAGCACTTGTTTTGTTCCAAAAAATATAAATCTTAGTATGATGATCACATATTATGATTAGTATCATTAGTCATGGAAGGTTTAATAGTGGAAGTTGTCATTTTATTGTTATAATACTATTATAATCACCATTTTATTACTAGCACTAAACAAGTATTAGAATGTTATTTTATTTGTGCCGCTATGACTTCATTTCTTTATTTTCAGTTTTCTTTTTAACTTGACAGGATTTTGGAGCCAAGATTTTCAGTTATCTCCTTTTTTTTCCCATTAGCAATTTGACAAATACCCCCTTTATAACAGCCCCATATCATTCTGCTTGACTTTTCCCTGCGTCTGAATTCAGTTATTGATTGCCTGTTCAGTTTCACTTGGAAAAGGTTGATAAAAGGAGGTTTTCACTTTCTCAATTCGATGTGACAGCTCCCTAACAAGAATAATGGAAAGCACCCATTCACAGGCAAATCAAGCTAATCCAGCGTGCCCCTCCGCTCTCAATGGAGAAGTCACAGTCCTTCCCGGCCCATTCCATCACAAGCCTCTCTCTTCAGAAACCTTCAAAGTTAGCCCAACTCCTCCAAGAGACAACATTGCTCTTTGTATGGCCCTCTCACTCACCATCAAATGGATAAATAGGTCGATAAATGTAGACAAAGTCAGAGAGGAAACAAAACTCAAGCATATAATCGGTTTGTTTTATGTGTAATCTGATTTCACTGATTCCGGCTTCAAATTCTGTTTGTTGGCAGCGGCTGTTAGGCAGATATTACCAGACCTGTTGTTGTCAAAACTTTAAATTGACAAAGCAGAATTTTGGACAAATAATAAATTAAAAAACAAAGGTAAGTAAAACTGATATATCTATGATTTTTATTTTAAACAATGCATGAACACGAACATTTTCAGCAGCACAGTTAGAGCAGCACGTGTGTGGTATTAGTAATGTTTCCCGACTTCTTCACAGGAATGACCAGTGGCTTTTTATACTAATCCCTTTTCTGGACAGAAATCAGGTGACAAACCAAAGTTGCATGTGCGTCAGTGAGTCAAAATGTGTAAGTTGCAATGCATGTAAAACAAGCATATATACACGTGTACTGTAAGCAAGCAGGTTGGACTGAATGAATGTCCTGTGTGCATGCATGCCTTTGTGTATGTGTGTATTGTAGGTAAAGAAGATATTTTAACTATCATGTATAGAGCATTCAGCAAGCTCATTAATATAGTCCTGTGATAACAGGCAAAGCATTCAAGATGATTGGTGAAAATAAAATAACTATACTCAGTGTGACTGTTTTTTTTGCAGTGCTTATATTCACATTTTAAAGAATACTATAACTTTTCTTTTTGTTTTGGAGCGAGAAACACAGAGGTCTCATTCACATTTGACTTTACAAGCCTGAACAATAACTTTGTATGACTCTGGTCAGACCATTAAAGTGCCACAGGTTCGCTCCCATTCTGCTCTTAGATGAGAGAAAAGGGAGATTAACATGATTTTGCTTTATCCACCACACACAAGCGTCAAAACCATAAAACACAACCTTAAGGCATCCCCGTCCTGCTCTGAATGTGCACTTGTTACCGCTCTCAATTCAGCTTTCAGCCCCCTCTAAAGAGACAAGGCCCAATCACAATATTGTCAAGGCTCTGTTGGTTTTCTGGTTCAAATCCTTGTTCACGCTGTTTGCTGAGTACTCATCTGCTGTGACAGCCTTCAGACAAACAGCTAGTGCTGAAAGAGGTCTCCCACAACCAGATCTTTCCTGCTGAAACGCTCCTTTCTCTCTCCATCAAGTGGAACCCAGGCTATTGAGTTGGCCCCTGGGATCCCTCCATTGAGGTGGGCTATGGGCCAGTGCTTCGCCCCTCCTTGGCCTGGGCCACCCTCATTCTCCCAGGACACCTGTACCCCCAAAAAACCCCATCGTGGGAACCTTCTCGCTGCCTCTGCCACCTGAGCTGCTCACTGTGCCAGCTGGGAACATCACGGCAACAACATCAGGAGTCAAAGCACACGAGACCAAAGATCGTCACAGCGTGCCGGCTTGATTGAGCTCTTAGAACTTTTTTACTGGCAAACTGTTGTGCTTTTTGGAGATCAGGGAGATTAAGGAATCTCCACAGAACTAATGAATCAAACTTGTGTCAGCTTGTGATCTATAGCAACCATTTGAGATTTGCATATGTGAAAAAATATACTCACAAAAACACATTTCCAGCCTCAGATCACTGCTCTCCCTTCTCACACACAACCTCCCTCATGCACCCCTACCCTCTAAATCTCCATGGCACACTGCAAAAAAATGGCATCAATTAATCAACATTCATGAACCGTTTACTTGAGCTCTCCTTTGTGTGTCGCAGGGCCTAATCCAGACAGAGACCAGGCTGTTCTGCAGCAGTGCAGACTGCGTCACTCCACCCTTTGTGGGAGAAACCCATCAACTGGTGTTTCAGGGAAATGTCTCCCCCCACTGAGAGACTAACCTTCCCCCTCTCTCACTCTCTTCCTCTTGTGCCCCCTCAGTACTCAGGGCAGGAAGCTCTATCTCTTAGAGGAGGCCATCCATCCATCTTGCCTCTTCCAATCCAATTCACAGCCGCTCCACATGTATGAAGACATCTGTCCATATTTGATCAGATATCCCATTTTGCTGCAAATGATCCCACCCTCCATCCCCACCCATGAAGGAGGCAGCTATTTCAATGTGCTGATACTTTCCTGCATAATAACCTGCCAATTCTTTGCCTTGCAGAAGAAGCAAGTTTAATTGGGCTGTGCATTTAGAGCTCTTCTACAATTACACAATTACAGCGGAGATGCATTTCTGCACATTGCGATGTTTGCCCCAATTTACTGCACTTTTCATACAGTTTAGCCCTGGTTCCCTTTTCAGAGGATGCAAATTTGGCTCATTCGGCTTTAAATGAAGCATAATTGCTCATATTGAAATCTACACCTTTCTACAAGAGGTTCCTGCCAGTTAGTTCTCATTAAACCTAAGGAGAACAGAAAAATTCCCAATTCCGTTTCAGCACACAAGCCATCTGTATCATCTTGTGTTAAAAGCAAGGAAATAGAAGACAAAATGGATGCCGAGTGCATGGATGGAAAACTCAAAAATCAGTTTGTTCAAGTTAGTCAGCGCAGAACAACCGTTGCCTCCATCCGAATCCTGTTTTCTAAATTTATCCCATGTAGCGTGAATACGTGATGATTGATTGATATTGGATATTTAGTACAAATGTTTTAGTGCCAAAAAACTAAACAAAAGAAAGCAAAAAATAAATAAAAGAGATAAAAGAAACTAAGAGAAATGGCTGACTGAAATGAAAGCTATGTTCATTGTTTTCAAATACAGACTGTTTGCTATGTGCAACCTGAAAAGCATTCAATTAAGCACAGCCTAATTAGTTCGAAGGGCATGTGCGGCTGGCCTCTCTTCATTCAAAAAAGTGAATGGTGTGTCAACCCCGACATGTGATCACCATCAAAGTGTTTCCCACTCTTTCCTCTTCTTTTATATCAATGTCTGGAAAGTTATAGGGAAAAAAGTCTTCTTCTAAAAGGCCCTCCGAGTCTGAAGTGGTGGCCTGAGCCCACTCCAAACAATGCCGTACAAGACACTGTTTAAATTCATATCCGCTCTTCCTTTCTTACGGGGGACAACACAACAAACCACTGACCCACTGATACACAATTAGAAGTGATGCGGCAGTTAAGGCTACAAGCAACTCCGTTTAACAGTCTGTCTTTGACCCTCCGCCATTGAATAAATATAATGCCCCCAATGAGAGTAAGACACTGAGGTAGAGTGAAAAGGGAGCTGGGGAAGATTTTAAGCCACAGATAAGTAGTTAAAGACCTTTATTGAGTATAACACCATTATCCCTGCTGAATAAAAATAGGATTTAGTGTTTTTTCCACTTAATTTAAATCAAAAGAATCCCCACCTTACATATTGCACTGATAATGTAATGGAGAGAGACCCACAAAAAAGGCATTGTGGCTCTGACATCTCCTATAGTGGGACTGTGTTGTCCTGTTAGCAAAAGGGAGAGAAAGGTTTTTCTTCCCCTGCATTGCTATCTGCTAACACATTCTAATTGATGCTGCTGCATTCCTCCACTGGATGCATTCAGTGAATAACGAGCCTCGGACTGAATACCCATGAATTGGTCCCCACCAAGCAAAGCAGTAAAGCCTTTGGCCCCCCATCCCTTGGCCTCCCCGCACCGCCACCATCGCAACCACGACCAAGCACCACCTCCCCTTCCAAACCTTCCCCAAAGCTCTACTCTAGCTTTACTGCCCATTAAAGCACAACCATTGTGCAGAGATTCAGTCCACAAAAGCTGTCAATCTCTCCGGGTCCTCCAAAGCTTGGACTCACACAGACTGGAGTGACAGACCTCCCCCTTCACCCCCGAACCCACCCCTGTTCTCCCCAAAATCCTCTCCCTGAAAACTTCTCAGCTAACTATCCCCCACCACCCTCTCTCTCTCTCTCTCTCCCTCTCTCTCCCTTGCTCTCTCTCCCTCTCTCCAGCCCCAGCGCACAAAGCATCAATCTGTCTTCAGCCCCAGCACCCTTGGCCCTTTGTCCCATCTGCAGGTGCCTCTGAAAGCACCCACGGTCGCCCCAGCCTCTGCACACGCCACGCCTAGTCCAGGAACAGGAACTGCTGACAAAGGCCCAGTGTGGGAATGAGGGATGCGTGGAGGGAGGGAAGGGGGTATTGAAGGGGGGCTGCTCTAAGACAGATGGCTGGGGAAGTCTCCCAACTCCTCCACAGGCGCTGTCAGTTTGAATTCGGAACTACGAAGGAGACACACGGGGCAGAACCAGTGAGAAGTGCCCACGGAAATTCAGTAGCCAATGTGTACTTCATTCAGAACCAGCAGTTCTATCTGGATGTCAGATACAGTTGACTGATTTGATTCATATATTGACGATGATTATATCAACTGTAGAGATTCACAAAGATTCAAAGTGATAAGACAAGTGCCTGCATGTTATTACCCAATAAATGTTGACTGTTTCTGAGATACATCAGTAATAAAATGCCTGCAATGAGGAGAAAAGAAAGAAAATAATCACTAACTAACAAATAAAATATATTCTCACCCCCCTTTGTGCTTATTATCCATTGAGCTTTACTGTCACTTTAAGATAAAATTAGACATTCCATGGAAAAGCTTCAAGGTACTGATTCATGCTGACTTTACTCAAATACACCAGAACATACTGTACATCTATATACTTAGCTTGATCTTCATTTGCCCTTCTGTAACATGGACATGTGGGCTCTTGTTGCAAACTGCATCACCAAGTAATTTGAATACTAAAATCTTACCAAACACAACCTGCAACTCTACATGGGTACGTGGATTTTGTGTAGATGAGTAACATCCTTTAGTTTTAGTCATAAACAGCAGTTCTTATTGTTAAATCCACACAAAAATAACCAGTAGTAGAAGTTTTCCGACTGCAATAAACTTGATATATGTTTAACATGAGAGAAACAGCCTCAGTGCAACAAGTTTGTGACATCCATTGATGCTACTGGGCTGCCACCATGTGGAGCCGAATTGAATAACAGGAACCAGTTGCTGCTGTTGGCGAATGTCTGCATCGCTGATATGAATAAAGATGAAGATGAAAGTGGGAGGCAAAGTAGTGGAAAAATGAACCTGTTTTCTGTTTTAGATTAATGAAAATAACAAATCATTAAAATATGTTTTATTCATCGAACAAAGAAAGTTGGTGTATCTATCTATCTATCTCTCTCTCTCTCCCCCTCTCTCTTGCTATATATATATATATATATATATATATATGTCTATCTATCTATCTATCTAACTATCTATCTATCTATCTATCTATCTATATCTATATATAAATATATATATCTATATATGTATATATAGATATATATATATATATATATATATGTCTATCTGTCGGTCTGTCTACACAAAAGCTATCTCAATGACCTTTCTGTAAAACATCAGAGATGCTCAAAACTCAAACACTACTTCTTTTAGCCACATGGTGGAGGTAGAGTCCAACCTACAACTGTCGGTTTATTGGGTTAGGGTTTAGACCAACCCATCCATCTATCCATCTATCTATCTATCTATCTATCTATCTATCTATCTATCTATCTATCTATCTATCAATTCAATTCAATTCAATTCAATTCAATTCAGAGCAGCTTTATTGGTATGGGCAGCAGAAGTTTAAATTTCCAAAGCACGTGTGAAGAAAACAAATAAAATTAAAATAACAATGTAGATACAACAGTAGTGAACTAGTTGTTTACATATGGATCTATATATGTACACAGATGGGTGATGAATTAAGATAAAACATATATAAGTGTGAGTAATACCCATATAACTTAGTGTATATTAACACTAAGTGTTAAGTAAAAATACACAAGAATTAGTCAGTGCTTTGACCTTTCTGTAAATCATCAGAAAGGCTGAAACGTCTTCTTTTAGCCGCAAGGTGGCGATAGAGTCCAACCTACAGCCTAATGTTAATGGAGTGACGTAACAAAGATCCTGCATTCTCTGGTGACCTTTGTTGTAATAAATATATAGATATATTCATCCCTTAGATTTAAATAAAGGGTCGAGTGACATGCTTTACTGACATGCAATGTTTACATGTTGATAATACTGTGACTGGTCATGGGTCATTTGGCGTGAATATGATTAGATACAAGGCAGTATAATCACTCACTGCTAGGTCAGTGTTGTTGTTGTCAAAGATGAAACTCAATGCAATTGTAGAAAACTTTAAGTTGTCCTTGGTTGTACCCATTCTCTGGTTGAACCCGTTCTCTGCATTACAGCAAGGAAGTAAAGTGTTACTTCCTCATTTCATGTTACTGAGAAATACAATTTCATACAACCTGAAACCACACTGCAACCACAATGGACCTGCAAATCCACTGATATGGCGAGCTCTTAACTTTAACAAGGTAACAGGGTTTTACAGGTTTCGGGTCAAAGAATTCAAATATTTACCTTTGAAACAATTGGTACAAATTGCTCCCATCAATTGAGACATATAAGACCTGTTTTTTTTTATCTCCCCTTCTGTCATATTAATTAAATACAATGGAAAAATCCTAATTAATAACCTTTTGGGACAACTGTACTGAGTGGAGACTCGATTATGACCCGCTAATGGTCAATTTTGTCACAGAAAAAGTTCGGTAAAGATGTGATCATGTGCTCTTTTTGTCGGGTTTACCAGAAATGGTTTCCACTGGACATAAAACAAAAACATCCTGGACTTTGTGATTATCCAGTGTCAGTTCTTTTATGGTACAGAACATTGATTCACACACAGACATGGCATCTAGTGACCTCAACTCACTGAGCTGTTGTCCTTACATGAATAATATCTGAATGTGTTTGTTTTCTCTCTCCTGCAACCTCAATACAATTCCTCTCGTACTCCACTCGTTTGTTTTTTTAAATGACCACATCTAATTTACAGCAAGGAAGTCAATGAGGACAAAATTCAAACCTGGTGCCACATGCAAATAGCTGCTCAGGTGATTCATGCAGTGAGACACAAAAATACAAATTAGCTTACATAAACCATAAGAGAATCAGATATCCTTTTTGACCTTGATGTCCCCATAAATCACAGGATGTAGATTAAGCGTTGTTTTATTTTCTCTCATTGCGTGTTTTGTGTTTATGGGCCTACTACCTTTGCCTGTATCAAGTGACCAATGCGACCATTCCTATAGTAGTAAATGGCTTCGGCATTTTATTTAGCATCTTTATCTTTTATAATACGTTTATCTCAGTATAACATTTGAAATGATTAATCTCAGTTGTAAGGGACATGTTCCTGTTCTTTGTTCCACAGGATTTCACTTTATTCTGCATTTTTATGTTTCCCACAATAGCCCAAACTTTACTACATCTGCACATTAAACCTGATGACACCATCAGTTCAGTTATTCAAAATCATTACTCAAATTCCCAAACAGCAGAGGTATACACCCTGCTTACATAAAGCTAGAGATAAGAAGTACCAAAACCACAATTCTTTATTTCTTCAGTGAGTCGGAAGCTATAGTCCAATCCCTTCAACCTGTCAAGGATTATTGATGAAACAGAAAGATCATATTACAATATTATTTTTGGTGTGTTAACATTCCTACATAGTTACATTTGGACTGGCATGTCTCAAAACTCCAGTATCCACTTCATGTCTGTATATGTGCAGGAGGCTTTTAAAAAACACGAGTATTAGTCTTATAGGATCCTATAGGCTTCAGTGTTGTGTATAGTAAGTTTATTGTGTACTGACTTAATAGTTTGTAAAGAAAACAGCTGCATCTTATGGCTGTGCTGATATATTTGTATAATATCCAGCTCAAGCTTATTATCCATCGCTCTTTTATAGAAAATCCCCTCTGCATCTTCTACCCAGAGAAGAAATGTACATGAGGCTTGTATTCAATGCTCAATAATCCTCTAAGTGCAGTCACAAACCTCCTCCCCTGCCGTGCTCCTCTCTCTTATGGCTCATGCAAGGGGGAAAAAAATGGGAAAGATTGTAGTTCGCAGTCTAAACCACATTACCCACAATGCAGCGCGAGCGCGAGTCGCCGCACCTTCGCCGGGTGGAGCCTGCGAACGTGGGAACGTCTGTGGGTCGCTGCTGGTCGCGGGAGTGGAAACTGTTTGACAGGGGAGGTGAGGGTGCGGGGACCTGTGTACAAGAGGACCCGAAATAACAGAAGCAAGTCGTTGGCGTGTGTCGCTGCGCAGGTTCCGGGGGCGAGCGGCGGGAGGCGGACTCGAGACAGACCGACAGATGAGTCGTACGAGTCCCAGCAACAGGGCGCAGAGCGACATGTCAGGGACCGTTCCAGGAGCGAGCGGAGGGAAGCGCGACTAGTCCGCCGCAACGCGGACAAAAAAAAAAAAAATCAGGGTGGGTGGGGGGGATGCGAATGGTGCGAAGGGGGCGAAATCAAACGAGATGGGGACGATGTAGCGCCGCTGCGGCATTCCACGTAGCTAGAACTAACGTTAGAGTAGAGGACAGATAGCCGAGGAGCTAGCGGCTCAACTAAGCTACATGTGAAGAAGTTACTCCCCCGCCAGAAGCTGAAGCAGAGCCCGCGGGCGTCGGAGCAGTTCACCCGCGTTGCGACACGACGGGAGATCAACAAGAAGATGCTACGGAGAAGACTGAACCGTCTGGTATGTGTGACACACACACACACACACGCGCGCGCGCACACAAGCACGCACGTGCGCGCGCACACACACACTCAGTTAGCTAATGACAGCCAGCTTGTCTTGCTAACGTTTTTTTTTAATATGTCGTGGCTCTGCGTGTTTAACAATGGAGGCTGGCATTTCCAGTAATTCCCCGCGGTCGTAGATTCTTGAGAAACTCAAACCAGGGCCGCATGCAACTAACTGTTGTTACTTCACACTGCCCGACCGCACGGAACAGCTGTTGTCTCCCTTCGGGGCTCTGGTCGTTCGAGCTGACTGCTAACTACACCACCCAGGAAGTCACGAGCCGGTCATTAAACTACCTACACCCTCACGGGGGGTTGTAGTGTCTCAGGCCTGCTGTTCATCTTCTTTAACAAGCCATCAGGTGGACGGTGAACGCACCAGGCCACCTGTAAACTAATGAATTCATAGACGTGCCTGTCTCCAGAGACGTCGGGTACTTCTCTCCTGGTTCCCAAATGTTTCTTAAAGTCGACGT
Source organism: Scophthalmus maximus (assembly GCF_022379125.1). Lineage (NCBI taxonomy): Eukaryota > Metazoa > Chordata > Actinopteri > Pleuronectiformes > Scophthalmidae > Scophthalmus > Scophthalmus maximus. The sequence continues at coordinate 16,090,973 of NC_061523.1, forward strand.
TTGTGGATTTGTTTCAGATTGTAATGTCTCTCAGTGTTTCAGGGTGTTGGCTTGTCACTGCCTTCACCCTGGGCTTTCAGACCCTTTTTAAATAATACACTACGCTATTAATCAATTCATGTAAAAGGAAATAAGTTGTAAACCACGTTATGGTGCATAAGAGCAGTTTCTACTTTAACTTCCTCCCCCCCCAGTGTTCCTGTGCATTCAGCCACTGGGTCAGTTCAGTACAATAAGTTGGTCCTTTTCCAACACAAACTGCTTTGACATCGAGTTTCACGACTGCTCAGTTTAATGCTTGCCCCCCTTTAAGTTCATCCATTGGTTTTTATTGCCCTTTATTGATCATTCATGAGTGAGCTGGTTGAAAATGGGGCCACTATCTGCAAGGCCGGGTTTTGTAAATGGTGAACTGCCTTTACTGGCTTTTTTTATCGCCCTCTTACGCATCAGTAATCTGTTGTCACCAGTGGGTTGAATCCCTCACAGGCTATCTGAGAAGTATAGATACTGACAGTCAATAAGGAGAAGCAATATAATAATTATAGTGCCTGACCCTCCTCCTGGTCTCTCGAGTGTTGCCAGGTCAGCTGATTTTTCTGCTTGTGGCGAGGATTGCTGCTGTAATTTCTCCTCGGTGTGAGCTGTAAATAATATTTTTTGCAGAGCAGCCAGCCACGCTGTCATTGATGCACACAGTGCCGTTATCTCTCGCTCTGCCTCTTTGCCTCCTGACTCGCACTGCCCTCCCCTTGCCCATGGGTGGTACATGTGCATCATTAAGAGGGGGAAAGACAAGAGACTGGAAGAGAGTGACTGCCACATACCAGGCACAAAGGAGGCTTCCTGCATCTCACTTGACTCTCCCACTACGGTGCTCTGTGCCACTAAACCCAAAGTGTGTCTCTGGGAAATCATTAAAGATGGTTGTGGGAGCGAGTGGGGCAGGGCTTTTCTTTTTAAAGGGGGGGATTCTCCAGAGGTTGTAATGCTCTGACAGGAATGCGAAATCACACAGTTGCCTTTGATCTTCGTTCAAGCACTTAAAGGCAGCACTGTGATCTGTGAGAGGTGGAGCCTGGTGAAAATGTGATAGTATTCATTGCGGGAGCCCTGCCTTGACTGCGAGGAGAAAGGTACCAGCACATGAAAAACACCTTTTGCCCAGTCAGCCTGTAAGCATGGTAAGCAACCAGGGCCTCATCCTCCTCACTAGCTAGGTTGAAAACACACACGAGGGTTCCGCTTCAGCAAATCCTTCTTGTGATCAGCAGTGAAGTACAATCATGCGCCGCTAAAGTGATCTCACACTGACAGAGAATTGCATTGTTTTGGGATTATATGATAATAGAGTGTAGCCCCTAAAATGGTAAAAAGGTGAAACAATCTTTACCCTTTGTCAGGTAAAGATGTCCAACACTGTGAGGATTTGCTGCCTTTCTGTCCGTTGTGGTAGTAAACTGATTGGAATTTATTTTTTGACAGTTTATTTAGCAAATTGATTTAGTGGAGAAAATAATTGGCATATTAATGGGTCTTGAAAATAGTTGTTAGTTGCTGGCAGCCTTAGAAAAATAAGTCAAATGTTAAGTTGCAATTCACATTTCCTGTGTGAAAGTGTAACATGTCAGGGTTGTTGTTTTTTTCTACAGGCTTTTGCGTCTGTTTAGATTCTGATTCTTTAATATTAGACCGGTGTCATAAAACAGTATGGCTTAGAAGGGGGTTCTCTTTGTAACTCTGTCATGGTAATTCGGTTGTAGATTTAGGCCTACGTAGAGAAAATATTTTACTTCCTCTTCCTTACTAGCCTCCCCTCCTGCCCCTCTGCCTTCCACTCCATCTCTCTTCAATCTATTCCTCGCCCTGCAGGCTGATGCCCTGAGATTTTTACCAGACTCAGATCTGTCTCTACTTGAGTGTGACCCAAAGCTCTAGTAAACGGGCCCCTACCTGGCGGAAAATGTTGTGTGAGGGGTTTGAAGAATTGCGCGTCAAATTCATTTGGAAACCCCAGAGCTCTGCAAACCTGTTTCCCAGGTCAGCAGAGGGCAACCACAAGTCAGATAAACACAAGCCTGTGTAAACCTGCATGCACACACCAACATGATGAAGCACAGGCAAAGTTGACATGCACACACACACACACACACACACACACACACACACACACACACACACACACAGCACACACCTCACACCTCTGCTCTTTATGCTAACTTTGTCAACGTAAAGACACATAGTTAAATATTCTTTCACTTTTCACGAAAGATATTAATATTTGTTCAGCAATGAAGTACCTTATTTTTGTACTTGTTCTGGGGTATTGGGGCAATAAGTCTATTATGCAGCGTTCATTTGCACTCACTGTCAAATGTGAATTATCTGGTGCTTTTATTATAACTGTATTTACATTTTGCATTATTTTCTACCCTGATACATTTTTGTATTGCATTCAGGTCAGTCTTGCTTCTCTTTATTCTTATCTGTGAGCATTAACTGGCAGAAGTTGGAAACACTTAAGGTGCTTTTATCAACCGATGAGTTACTAGAGCCGTCAAACAGAGTTGTCACTCTTGGGTGAGCTGTCAGGGTAAGAGTGCATCTGAAGGCCACACACCATACAAGGCATGTTGGGCCATTTGATTTATCAGGCCCGTTTGATTAGGAAAGATGCGTATTGATCAGAGCTGTGCAGCTTGGCCGCCATCAGTCTTGGACTGTTAACAGGCTGGCGAACAGATTTGCATACGCTGATTTCTTTCTCTTCCTTCCTCCCTCCGTCTGGTCTCATGCACTATGCCCAGGGACGGTAACCCAGCCAAAGGAGATAATCTGCAACACACAGCAGGATAATAAATACACTCAGGGTGGTGAAGGGAGGCAGTGTGAGGGAAAAAAATAAATAGCTGGCTGTAGCAAAGCGAGGTGATGGAATATAGTGTGGGAGTGAGGAAAGTCCTGCGTGACTCAAACCCTGAGAAACTGGAGTGAAACCAGGGGGGTGGACGTATTCCCTCTTCTCACCTCTCCATCTCTATCTCCACCTAATGCACACACTCTGTCAGGCTTCTTTTTTAGTAACATTAGAGTGGGTGGTTCAGGTTGGATACAGGGGGGGACCATGGATAGATTTTTGTGGCAATTTCCCACTTCCTTTTAAAACCTAGATTGAATTCTCAGTTTGTACCTCTAAATAATTCAGGTTGCCTCATTTATTTTGAATTCTCCTCACATCGCTCCTCCCTCTCCTGACCCATGTATCCTTACCAGGCTAGTGGAATTCAAAATGCATCCTTGTCATCCATGTATGTATAAAGGCTCATCCAGATATTTTCTCTGCCATGCTCCAGCTCTAGCATTTCAGTGAGATGTGAAGAGAATGCTGAGATGTGTGGGGGGATGTTGTTTTTTTTCTTCTTTGTCTGTGTCTCACTCTCTGTGTGTCTGAGCACGGAGTGAGAATAGGAGATGGCAGCATCTGTGATGTGTGGTCATCCTACTTCATCACTTGAAATGATAGGGTAACAGCAAAGTCCATGTAGGGATTTAACAAGCGCAGAAAGACATGCGAACATGCCTCCCACCCACAACACGCCGGTTGAGCAACAGTCTACAATGATTATCTCTACGGCAAACTCCTACCTATCGTCAGCAGCCAGGGTTGTTCAGTCAAAGGGAGAAAAATGGGCCTTTCTAAAGTTGCCACAGTTCAGTGGGTGGAAGCGCTTGGTGAGGAAACCCAAACTGAAATCAAACATGCTCTCCTAGCAGAAGAAGGAAAGGGCCACATTGATTTTTGCCATTAGTCTTGTTGCTGCCCTATGCAGTGTCTCAGGATAATTAATTGAATAGCAGTTACAGCCAGTGTAGCCTGGTACATTATTAAAGATAATGTCATCAGTGTGACAGTAGCTGAGATGGAGATTTTTAAAGCTTGTCAGCGTTAGTGTGCACTGTAAATGCATTTTTGTTTCTATTGCATGGCTCGCTGCCAGACGGGGGAGTGGGGCTGGATGCTATTGCAGTGTTGTGCTGCCTAGTTAAGTTACAACCCATATGCTACACGGAACACGCACCTTCATCTAAGTAGTGGAATCACACATGCAAAAACTGAGTACAGAGAGTGTGTGCACTTGTTAGGAAAAGTCATACTCCATTTATGGCTACACCACTTTAAATTCTCTTCAATTATAGATTAAAGTGTGACTAGGCTGCAGCTCAAAATGTGCTCACTTTACTGGTCCTGATACAGAAGTGTGGTGTTTTTCCTCCTCAAGAGCCTTAAAAAAATAATGCACTTCTAATGTCATACTCTCCAGGACTGACTAAGCTAACTTGTCCAGAGGGTGGTCGCCATGGGGACAAAGTGCAAACTAAAGAAGGAGTAACGTGTTATTCTTAAAACCAAAACCTCAGTAAATGGGTATTTCAAGACTACAATCCAGTTAAAATTCACCTGCCCTAGTGAAAATAAACTTATTCTGTTTTGTCCCCTGAAGTTAAGGCTACTTTCCTGTCTTCTGTTTATAATAATTATAATAATGATGATAATAAAAGTTATAATAAGCTTTATTTATATAGCACATTTAAAAAACGCTCTACAATGTGCTTTGACGGAGACACAGAATTCTCAGGGACTGTCTCAAAATTGCATTCACACTAATAAACACAAATAATAAATAAAAACAACAAGAGGAGGATGTTTAATGTTTGTAAGGCCCTACTTTGAGGAACAACGTGTCTCAGTTATGTAAAATGACCACAGACCCTTTCTCAGCATTGTGTTACTTGCTTACACATTTCCTGTGGTAACATATTTGGGGACTTCCACCTTTCCCCCCCTTTTCAATTTGGTGTTAAATAATAGCTGAGGCTGAGTCACCTCAGGGTTCACAGGTTTCGCATTGAATATTTGCAGTTTGTACACAAACCAAATGAGTTGTACCCTCTCTAGTTTGGGGGAAGTCCTTTCACCTCATGACCACTAGTTACCTAGCAACAAAATGTCAGTGTCAATTTTTAGATGGCAGACATTTGAAAAGGTGTCAGTAGACCATAGGCATGGCAAAAAAGTATTTAGCACAAGTGTCTGCGGCTTTTTGAAGCAGCTAAATGATTGAGGAAGCAGCTCCCAGTGCGAGGTCTACATGAGTTGTCCCTCCTCCCCGTTGTTGAGCGACCCAGTGTAATGTAGGCCAGTACCAGCCCGTGGTACAGTACACCCTGTGTGTTGTACAGCTGCAGGGATTTTAGTAGAACAATGAGCCTTTTCCTATCCACAGCAGCTCCTTAGCATCAGCCCTCAGTTCAAGTTGGACTGTTGTCACTCTGTGGGGCTTTTCATGACTGTGTGCAAACAGCGGACAGAGGGGAGAGAAGCCTCTGATATGGGGTCTGTAGAGTGTCGGTGAATCCATGATGGAGGTAACTCCTGTTACAGTTTCACTATGAAGTAATGACTCTATTTTTCCGTCATTTGGTAGCCTTTTGTGTAACACTGTGTTGCTAATGAATATTAATGTGGATTTTGTTGAAAGTGATGCTTTACTTGTTAGCTAAATTGCTATTTGTGGAGGTCCGCAGCATCCTGCTTGTATCGTTTCAGTTATCACGGTGCACTTTTAACCTGTGACACAATTATGCTATGGATATTAAAGCAATATGGAACTTTGGAAACAGCAATGTTTACAATAAGTCTTGTTAGTCCTCTCTTACCAGACCAGAATTCGTGGTGGCAGTTATATTTAAAAAAAAGAAGTTAAATCTCCATTTGGGAGATATCTTAAACAAATTTTGTATCTTAAAAATTTAAAAAGCTTCATCTGAGCGTGATTGCTGGCTCTTTTTCAACAACACCTTTTCATATTTACATATTTTTTTCAGCCATCTCCATTAAATGAGGTGACTCAGTTGTAATAAACACGTGGATGATTCAGGAATCAGCTGTTACATTTATGAATGAAATATGAAGACCACTTCAAATTACAAGAATAGCAAAGAACATTTGTTCCTGCTTTTCAAACATCTCTGCAAGTGTAAACAAATTCTGTAGCTGCCCATACCACGGGGGCGGCTGTGGCTCAGGACGTAGAGCTGTTTGTCCACCAACCTGAAGGTTGGCGATCGCCAGTACACATGCCGTTGTGTCCTAGGGCAAGACACTTAACCCTAACTTGCCTCTGACGGCTCTTCCGACAGTGCATGAATGAGTATGAATGTGACAGGAAAATGCGTGGTAAATAGCAGCGCTGTATGAATGTGTGTGAATGTGACTTTAGAATTTGACTTTCCTGTAAAGCGCTTTGAGTGGTCTATATGACTAGAAAAGCGCTATATAAATACAGTCCATACCGAAAAACAGTTTTGAAGATGAACTGATGATGATGTACCATCAGCTAGCTCTTAATGATAGTTCTAAGATAATTACATATATGGAGGAAAGAACAAGAGTGTCACTCTAACCTAATGATGCAGTGACCATAATAGTATGAAATATTTTATATTATTTCCTCTCAGACATAGTCCTACTGTATGGGATAAACTGACTAAATGAGGTTTTGCGTGACTAGAATTATTTAAAAAAATAAATAGATATAACAAAGGCTCTGTGTTCATGAATTAGACAAATTAGCTCCTGTCATTAAGAACTAATTAAGAACTTTACATACGAATAAGTCATTGTAGTCACAAACGTTTAACGCTCGTTTGATGTGAATGAGTCTTTGTGATGTATTTCCTTCAAAAGATATTGTAGCCTCTGTACATGCTCTGCTGCCTTGGCGAGTAACTGTTGGATCGGTAATCAAAACTGGGAGACTTACAATAAGTGATACAGAGTGAGCATGTTGGAAGAGGATGGGCAAGCGGTCCGACGAGAAAGAGAGAGGGAGAATGAAAGAAGCGAGTGCCCTATAGAGTTCTGCGGTGACTAATAGCATTGATTCAATGCCTGCAACTTTCCCCTCGCATTCAAACTTTCATCCCTCAACTCTACTCAGCTCATGATGGCCACTTTTATGTTGCTGTTGGGCTGTTTTTTTTTTACAGCTGTCATCAACATTTCTCGAAACGGGTTCAACTGGAGGTTGTTAATTTTCTTCATTCCATTACTCTAAGACTACAAGTTGGTGTTTAGGGCCTGTATTTACTTAATGCCATAGATCTTCTCCGAGGGCTTTCCTCTCATGGTCTCAATTGCATGTGGTGTGAGGAAACTGCTAATAGATTGTGCGCTCAATAGCAGATAAGGTCGACCTGTGATGAATCCACTTAAACTGAGAGCCACATCATAAAACCTGATAGGGTAGATAAGATGCAGTAGGAGCAGATATCGTGAAGTAGTTGTAAATGATATAGGAGTGAGCCACACGCACACGGAGTCCAATCTTCTCATTTATGAGAAATGTGAGTGTATGCAGCTTGTTTTGGTTTCACCCAGAGAATTGCATGAAATAGATTATAAGGTCAAATGGGAACCAGGATTTAACAACAAATCTGCAGTGTTCAGTGTAGTGCAGTGTTATTAGTATACATGCAGGACATAAAAAAGCACAAGTATCGGCCCCCAGTGATCTCTCTTCCTCACACAGCTCCCTCACACCTCATTAAATGTGTTTTAAGTAGATTTTCTAAGTGGATTTTTTTTCCTAAGCTTTCTGTACTGAACGAGCTTGGTGTTTTCGTCCTCTGTGCTGAAGTTACAAAACCACAAGAGCAGACTAATAAGAAGGAAACTTAACCGACTGTATTAGTTTGGGCGTACCTTTTTCAATTTGCTTCTGCACAATTTACAGCATTGATTATTTCTAACCACAAAATGGGTTTATGTAAGGGTAAATATCACTGGCTCTACCTTTCACACCTGTCTGCACTAGCCTTTTCTTTCTTCGACACATAACTGTATCATCTTTATTTACAGTTTGCTTAGAGATTCTGTCACATTAACTCACTTGACACCAAACACACCAAGCTTCAGTTAAACCTTGATGGCAAGCTTCAAAGCCAGAGATGTAAGCATCCGACTAAATTTTGTTGTCCAGAGCAGACCCGAGGGCCAGAACGACTTACTGCGCTGGGAGCTCTATGAGAGACTTATAGGCCATAAATGGCGATATGTTTATGTCAAAGACAAAGCACGATGTCAAAGGAAACTAGATTTGCTGCATGTTGCTGTAACCTGCATGATGAAATGTGACCAAAGAGGTTTAAAAACTCAAGGGACTCGCTGATGACTGGTGATCGTCAAGAATTAAGACAGAAATTGTTTGGGTTTTTTATGGCATGACATCATGGGTCATCCCAACAAGAGATTTCCCTTAATACCACCACATCTGACTTAGTTTTGATTTGCTTGTGTAGTTTATTCAATTAATATTTATTTATTTGTTTAATAATTAGTATAATATCAGCCAATTAATTAGGGCCCGAGCGCCGACCAGCAGGAGTCTGGCGAAGGACCTCTTGTTATTTTTCCTTTTTGAATCCTTGATTATTGAAAAAAAAACAAAAAACCTAATTTTGTTGGTGGACATTCATTACTATTTCACATGCCTCCTTTAGGGTTGACTATATTAACATAGACAGATTTTTAGATAGACTTAACAGTTTATTGATTAATGAATAAAAAAGCCTGCAGATTAGTTGATAATGAAAATAATTGATAGTTGCAGGAGTTCTAGTTTATATTACTCATCTATCACCATACCCATATTTCAGGCTGATATGATGCCCCGTCTTTCCAGGAAAGACAAATGGTGCTCTTTACACTGAGTGATGGCAAACACAAGCATTTGTACTGTAACGTACATTGCATTAGAGAATAATTTAAAAATATTTCTTCAAATCTTTCACAAAGGTTGTGCTGTTAGAAAATGACTGTAGATGACTGTGGTAGATTGTATTAGTGTACAGGGCCTTGTCATTTTCTGGTTACCCAGCGTGTCTCTTCAGCTAACAGCATGCAGATTGTGACGGGAGCGGGATAGTTGGTGAATAGTGTGATGGTGTGACAGGACGCAGTGTCATCCGACCCAAGTCATTATTGGGAGTTTTGGCCGTGACTGAAGGCAGTCTTACATTCCCCCGCTCTCAGTGCGGCACCTAACCCCCCATTGTCCCAACCGGGGCTTATATCACAATGTGTGCATAATGAATTTAGAGCATAATTTAATGTAAAAGTTTGAGGCACACTCAATTCTCTAATGCACCATTATTTCTGACTGAGCAATTAAACCTTAGCTCAACTGAACATTGGAAGTTTACTTCATTGATCTCCATCTTAGGTTTTGAAACTGATGCTTTTACATCAAGGATAAAGCCGCTTTGGTATTGACATACTGGCACTTGACTCTTGGCCGCGTTTGCTGTATTTGTAAACACTGTTGGCATTGAATTGGCTTTGTTTAACCTTTGACAATGAGGTAAAGATAATGCAGTCATTCTATTTTTACTGACATTAGCATTTCCAATGTGGCATGTAGCCCACTGTTTTGGAGATGAGCATTTCCATCACGCACCTGCTCAAAAATGAAGTTGGCCCCAAAGTCTGACCCTCATTATGTTTTACAGCACATGCGCCTCTAAATCAATGACTATTCAATAGTTCTTTTCTTATCTTTCGGACCCTAGGACATGGACAACTTACCCATTTTATATAGAATCTCATTTTAAGCATGACGTATGTATATCTCTGTAGCTGAACAACATTTCTTTTTCAAAATCATTAAGGGCACCCAGATCTTACTTATGTAGGTTGTAGTGCAGCAGTATTTGCTTAGTCTACACTCATGTCTGTTTCCTTGATAGACCTGCAACCTAGCATGGCTCTTGTGCATAATCAGTCTTCATGAGATGCGCACAGGTGAATTGACACTAGTGGAAGCTTGCTAACTAATATTGTTGAGCTGTAACTCTAAATGCCAGAGCCCTTAGCAGGTCCTTTGACTCAAGGCTACTTAGGTACTTGCATTTAATGTTTTGTCTACACAGCTCTTTGTACAGTAAATACTTGTGTTTTCTAGCACCGCACTGTTTCCTAATGTTTTATACTTTGTTTGCTGTATCGCACATCTGGAATCCTGCTATTACACTTGTAAATGGCATTTTTCAGAGTACACAGAGGATGAATAACACCCAGAATCACTGCACTCACTCCTCCTGGGGGCTGATTGTTGTTTGAAATAGCAAACCTTGATGGTGTTTGTGTCCTTGGATCCCATTGTACTTTCTTTCCCTTGCAATTTTTCTTCCGCCCACTCAGTCCCCCTTCATCCTCTGGCAGCCAGGTCTGTCCGTCGCGCTGAAGGAGTGTGAGCGTGTGCCGAATGAGTAGGGGGTGGTAGATTTGACGTGTGGCTGCTTTTGCATAAGGCGGCGTTATGTAAGCCTCCCTTTCCTGGTCTGGACTGCAGAGATGATTGTAAATATTTAAATTTGAAGGCAAGGAAAATTGGCCCTTTGGACCATTAACTAGAGGCAAATTATTAAGTGAACTGGAGTTCACTGTACTTTTCCCCACATGCATGAATTAGCCTTTTAAGTGTTGGAGGCTATTCTTTGATCTTTAAACTTTTGTCAGCAACAGACTTTAGGCAGCTTGCCGTGCAGGTGGTCATAATTCACTCGTTCCCTGGCACTTGTCCAGGATCAGATGTTCATGGTAATCTGCCCCCCCCCGCTGATGTTTATATTGCAAAAAGCCGATTCCCATGTCTGCATAACCTTAACATTTTACAGACATTAATAGCCGCACAGCTTTTACTGTATCTGAGGACATTTAATAATAGTTGGGTAGGGTTCTTCACTTCTGGTTGTCCACCTTAAGACTTAAGATTCCTTGCATGTGGGATGTCGCTAAACAAAATTAAGGTCTCTGAGAGAACAGCGTCGTTTTCTAGACTACACTTGGCCTCCTCAAGACATAAGTATCTGGTATGTGCTTGTGTGCAGTTGGCTCTGTTCAGATCTGGCAATAACATCTGTCTTGGGTGATTTGATCACAAGTGGACGACTCGAAGTACAGATGTGTGAACGCACCCGAGATGCAATGAGGGCCCATTTGAAAGCCAGTCAGACCACACATGGAGGTGATCAGGCTGCACACAGCAGTGTGAATGCAAAGCGTCCTGGGCTACTCAACTGACATCTTGTGGCCTGCTACAGATGTTCTATTCCTTCAAATTAGTAAAAATCTGCAGTGCATTGATTCGCTCAGCCCCTCCTTGCCCCGCCCTCTCTTTCTCTTTCTCATTCTCTCTCTTTCACACACACATCCACACACACTGACAACAGACCCATCTATCATAGTCAGACTGGCTAAAACACTTGAGACGTATGGAGACACATTCTAATGTCAGATGTGAACTGACGTACTCAGAGCTGCCCACTTGTGATCGGATCCCCCAAGATGCATGTTAATATAATGTATGAGGGCTGATTTGAGTTAACATGCATAAACAAAAGCTGCTTTTAGACATGCACTGAAGTCTTGACATTTTTCCCTAACTTTTCATGCCAGTCCCCTAGTTACATTTCCGGAAAATGTACAAGTGAGCCCATGTGAGAATACAGCAGAAATATCTCAGGAAGAATCACAGTGCGCGAGTGGGCGCTCTGTTCAGGGGCCGTCCCTCCCCTAAAGGGTTCGGAAAATATTCCTGCTGTTGTGAACAGCCTCAGTTCCACGCAAACAGATTCTAAATTATTAAGAAAAGGAAGTCACTTTATTCAATATGGCAACAACATACAATATCGTGTCAACATACAATATTTTAAGATACTGAGGTCGACACCTTAAAACCTACAGACCCCACAATGAGCAATGCTCCGCTGCTTTCTTGTCTGCCGTTCCTCATTGCCTTTTTGGGTTGTGATTTATACTATTGTTTTTGAAGATTTATATAAGGAGAGCTCCCGTATGACAACAACCTAACTCTCCTGGCCTCCTTTGTGAATCACCCTAACCTACCATTTATGGAAGAGGAATGCTCCAGCCACCTAATATTAGGGGGGGACTGCAGTGAGCCTCTGGCTCTAGATCCTGCTACTGAAGCTCTACCTCTCTCAGACATTAGGCTTGTGTGTGCATAGATACATGTACTGTATATGTGTGTGTTTTCATCACAGGCGACCCTGTAATTCTGAGCACTGCATTTTTGTCCTGGCTGCCCACATTTATTACTTGCTTATCATTGACGAGTGACCACCTGAGAGAAGAAATTAAGTTATGTTTCCTGTACAGTCACCACTTTTTTTCTTCCTCTGAATTATTGGCTGTTGCTCAACAGTTTTCTAGTAGAGTGCTTTTCGAGCCTTTCTAATGTTCTGCGCCACAGTAGAAACTAATCTTTTAATTCTTGACTCCTGAGTGGAATTTAGACCCTTTTAAGACCTTTTTCTTTTGACCACAACGAGTCCTTTGTGAACATTGTTTTTTTGCTGGATCTGAAATAACACTGATTGATTCCCCCTTGATTCAGATTGATGTAGAAAGTAATTCTTTTAATTTAGTATGATGCACATTTTTTGTTGGATCTGACTGGATTGTTTCAAAGTCTAATAACTGTCTTAAGTACCAAGTGTTCCTTACATTTATCTCTACACCTTTCTCTTTTCCAATGTCCAAACCCCCCCTTGCTGCCTCCCCCTCTAGTTTGGCGGTGATGAGAGAAGAGTAGAAAGTAGGACTATCAATGTTGGTCATCGGTCAGGCTCCCCCAATGAGGCTATCATCCCACCCAAGTTCTGTGATAACAGGATTGTGTCCTCCAAGGTAAGAAGCACACGCTCTCACACACGTACACACCAGGGCTTCAAGCCGGCCACATACCAAGATTAAAATTCTTATGCCCGTTTGTTTCTCAGCTCCACCGTGTATAATCTTTTAGCTGCCTTCAGGCAGCTTTCCACTAATATCTAACACATGTAAGACACAATGAACTCTTGAGAAATCCTGAGCATTCCCATGTCTTTCTTTCTGTATGCCTCCTCCCACTGCCTGTCCACATGCTTGTCTTCACTCTCCAACGATTATTTGTCTGTCACTGGCTGTGGCAGTGAAATTCATGGGTGCTATTAATGTACTGGTAGGGTGGGCAATTTGGTCTTTTTCCGCCTGGGCTCTGATGGATGGACTGCCCCCCCCCCCCCCCCCCCCCCCCCCAAATGTCACTCCTCAGCCCTGTGTCAGCAGCCGGCTTGGGCAAGTGCTGGCTGGCTTTTGAATATGAAGGATGAAAGTGATGAAGAGAAGGAAGCAGTGTGAGAGTAAGACAACTGTTGGATTTATAGTGGTGCAGAGGGTCCCAGTGAGGATGCGGCCTAGTATGCCAGTATGTCAGGGTAAACAGTCTTTAATTTCCCCGGCTGTAGGGTTTATAATCCCCCATGCCTCAGCTCTCCATCATCCTGTTGCTTTTGCACTCTGCAATGACCAATCTCCACCTCTCCTCTCTTTTGCTCTCGTTGCTACACCACCACACTCCGCTGCCCCCCCCCCCCCCCCCTTCTCATTACTTCCACTCTTTTCTCTCTGACAAAATGAGATGGGTCATTCTGCTGCCGCTGCATTTCAACACTCTCCCCATGCAGACATTCCCTTTCATAATCAGTGCCTTATTGCTGTTTCTCTGTGAATGTGTGTGGCTAAGTGTGTGTGAATGCATGTGTATGCGTTTGTGTTTTTCACCCTGCTACTTTGTTTTGTGGCACAAAGTTGCTAGTAGGTTATTGTTGAGTCGTCTCCCGGGGATTTAAGTAGATGAAAGTGTTGCTTTAGCCCTGATGTTATCTGCAGTCACAGCCACTTAAAACACACACGCACGCACTCACGCAAGCACGCAAGCATGCACAGAAACAGTTACCAGCCTGATAAGTTCATTGGCTCTGCGACAAGGGGAGCCAAATGAAATGGATAAATCGCTAATCTGAATCAATGGAATACCTGTGGTCCCCCAGGGGCCATCTCCATGGACAGTACAAAGAACAGAGGCTCCAAGCTATTGAAGTTTTCTTTCCCCTTCCCCTTCCTTAGCTCAGACAGAATACACATATCCAAGAGTGTGTGAATATTGACCGCTTCTGATCTCTCTCCCCTTGCCGTCCTTCCTTTAACCTCCCCAAGTGCGGCTGAACAACAGCAGGTCTTAATGGAGAAATAATGCAACAGAGAGCAGCAAAAAGCAAAGTGTTATACCTGTTTGTGTGACTTACCTGAATGTTTTTTTTCTCTATTCCCCCAACGCAGTATACCGTTTGGAACTTTCTGCCAAAGAACCTGTTTGAACAGTTTAGAAGAATCGCCAATTTCTACTTCCTTATCATCTTCCTGGTGCAGGTAAGAAGAGCCTTTGTTAGTGTTCAAACCAAACAAGGATAACAGTTTGTTTATCATTGTCAAACAATGAATTCATGGATGTTTGTTTTCTCTGTGAATTTGGAGCAGCCACAGCTTCCCTGAAGGCTTGAGCGGTGTTTGTGTGCGTGTGTTGTTTCTTTTAGAAGTTTTCTTGAGAGACAGATGTAGTGGTGCTTTGCTGAAGTACCCTTGATTGTTCAACATTTTGCAGTTTTGCTGTCTTACATGGGTTTTTAAGATTAATGCGTTTAAGTAGGAAATTAAGGCAAGATAAAAATGAATGTAAAAGGTTATACGCACACATGATGTAAATACATAATAATGTTTAAACTTACATATTGGACTTTTTTACAAAAGGTCCAACCTTCTAAATAAACTGTAAATTTTCTGATGTTATTGTCAATTTACATTTTCGAACCTAAGACTATTCTCACCTGGACTCTGTGTATGTAGTTTTTTTTTTAAATCTTACATGTTTATGAGGATTTTTCCTAGAATTTGGTTAAAGGGTTGAATGAATAAAACTGTATTTAAGATTTGTTTTTAATGTTTACTCACAAAAGTTTTATATAATGTTATAATTTATAATGTTTTTTAATGGAAATATCTTTTATCGTCTTTGCATCTGTTAATTTTCTGAAAAGAAAAAATAAGACCCGCCCAGATTTGTCTGGTGATCTTAAAACTCTCTTTGTGTGTCTGTCGTTGTTAGCTAATGTTATGTGTCTTTGCTGCCCTAGGTGGAAACTATGAGCTGGCCCTGACAAAAATGCATTGATTGGCATCTTTATTCCCCTGCTTTGTGCTCTTTAGTGACCTCTCCTCTCCTCTCCTCTCCTCCATGCTGATCCATGTAGATGGAAACAAACCTCTCTCTTTTTAGCTGTAACCTAAACTATGGCAGCTAACAGCCCACTAGTGTAAACAGGTGCTCGTGCTGGGCCTGCCCTGAAGGGATTTGCCTTCTTCAGTTGCATACTGACAGAATCAACTCACAGAGTGACTTCACAGAGTGGAGCGGAGCACTGTACAAAGAGAGTAATATCAGACAGCAGCTGTCACAAAGTAATTCCATTATTCTCCGGTCAATAGCAGATCAATTGCAGTGTTTATTTTTCCCTCTGTTCAGTGTTTCCACTAGGGCTGTCACAATTTTCATAATGATCGTGGCCAAAAGAATTCATAATAATATTACTGCAACATCTGTAGAAAATAAGATAACAAATCAGTCAAAATCATCTTTAACTTATTGTGTTTGTTTTGGGAAATTAAATTTTACTCAAATCAATACAAAATTCCAATAACTATGAATCAGATAGTTCCTCATAAATGGATAAAATTGATTCAAGATGTACTGGTAATGTGTAGTATCAATAAGATATCAATATAATAAAATATAAAAATTTGATTATCACTGTTTCCACCAATATTTAAAGCCTTTGTTTTCCTCTGTGTCTGGTTTCTCTCTGTATTATCTTCAGCTGATGGACACAAGTGCTGCATCACTAGCAGCCTATTTCTGTGTGTGAGCACGAGGATTATCAGTGTGGGATGTGTGGCAGTGCAAGGCTGTTTGTGTGTGAACACATTGTATGAATGTGTATGTGCTCGTGCATGCAATGTATGACTCAGTGGGTGTCCTGGGTTTGCTGATGGTGTTTACACAAGCTGCACCATGTTTGGCGTTTCTCCACTAATCCAGCCTCTCTTGAGCGGCTCCCTATCTGAACCACTCAGTCTTTCCTGTGCAGCCCGCTATTATATCAGAGAGAGAGAAAAAAAAAAACAGGTACACAGAGTGCGTGTGCTCATTTTGCATCTCTCATTTAGAAATAAACCTTCTCTCTCATGAGAGGCTTCATGCAAATGCTCTTCCAACAGCCAAATGTCACTCACCATGTCAACTTCCCCTTGCTTTGTCTTCCTCTGTGTCATTTGCTCTCATTCTCTCTGTCTCCCCCCCCCCCCCCTTCTCTCTCACATTCCCCCCATCTCTCTGCAGCACTGCTCTGCTGACGTCAGCAGCCAGGAAGCCCTCTGTACTTCTGAGTGCCACAAATAGACACAGGCCGAATAAAAAAGCACCACTCTCCTATAAATAGCCCTGCATGTCTTTGCTTGCATTTGATCAAATGGGAAGAGAGCGCTTTGAGAGAGCAATAGGGGAAAAGGAGAGGCGGTGGGGGGGCAATGAGAGGGTGAAGGGGTTGGAGGATGCAATAGCCCACAGTGCTGCCCTGGGAGCCCGGGGACCTGCTGTCTGTCACTCACTCTGACACACTTCCCGGCTCAGATGAAGGGCTTTGCGCTGCTCTGCTCCGCTGCTCTGCTCCGCTGCTCTGCTCCGCTGCTACGATATCACACCAGCACATCAGCAGCAGTACACATTTCACTCCTATTGCTGAGATTTTTTTTTTTTTCACTTTTCATTTGGTGCAGAGGAGTGAAGGTAGTTTACCATCTGGAACGTTTGGCGGTGATTGTTGTGAATCAGCACAGATAAACCTGGAAAGACAAGCTCTGGGAGAACTGTGTGTTTTTGGCAGAAGTGGAGAAGCATTACATTACCCTACCATTATAAGACTAATGCCTTAACATTTTTGCGCAGCTTCTTCACCAGTTGTATTGAATAAAACAGGTTATTTAGGGTAAGTTAGTGATGTTTTATTACCAGCTCTCTTTTGCCTAAATGATGGCTATCCTTGATTTAATAAGCAATTGTAGTGTGAGATTTATTTTTTTAGAATCACTGTTTATGAACAGATACCAAAATAAAGACACCATCATAATTTGTCTCTTTTTATAGTCCTCTATTGAACAGTTGTCATAGAAGTGCCAAAGACATATCAAAAATCAAACAACAGTTAGACTGAAAGGCGGCTTTGTGGCGCATTCTCTAAAGTTTGGCCGCCTGGCTGCGGCATCAGAGGGACACGTTGTCTTCAGTCCTTCCTGTAGTTGCTATTTATCTTTTTCTGTGATTAGGAACATTTGAATCCACTGCAAGAGATGCAAGCGATTTGTTTTTGTAGGTAAAAAAATAAAGTGATCCATCGCCTTCCTCCAGGGTAATTCCTGGAGTGTTCAACTTGGGAGATGTGGTCATGAGAAAACGGTGGAGGTCTAACCATGACCGGGGGTAAACTGAGCTTTTCTCAAGAGGCATTCAATAATCAAATAGCTCCATAGCCTATAGCAGTGTGCCAGGTGCAGTGTTTACTCCACAGCCCCGCATAGCATCCTCATGTACACTCACAGCTCTTTCTAAGCATCGAGTACTCTCACCTCTGGCACGCGACACGTGAGGCTACTGCGGCAGAAATTTTAGTTTTGCTTCTGTCTCACCCGGACTGCTAACTTCTGCAAATATAATGCAGACTCGTCTGAATTTGCAGTCCTCTAAGCGATCGATGCGCACTACTCCATTTCTGCCTTGTAATTGATTTATCCTTCAGTTAATTGTAATCACAGTAAAGCTTGGGTAGGCTAGCAGCTCACTGCCCTTGTACATTGTGTGTGTGTGTGTGTGTGTGTGTGTGTGTGTGTGTGTGTGTGTGTGTGTGTGTGTGTGTGTGTGTGTGTGTGTGTGTGTGTGTGTGTGTGTGTGTGTGTGTGTGTGTGTGTGTGTGTGTGTGTGTGTGTGTGTGTGTGTGTGTGTGTGTGTGTGTGTACAGAATGTAGCTGTGCTCATGTTTCTTCTGTGATTACTGGGCGAGCAGCAGGTTTGTTTCATTCTCAGTCTGAGCACAGGTGAAGAAAACACCGGAGACTTCTCCTTCTGCTGCTCTTGAGTTGATTTCTATCTGAAAGCTTGTAATGCTTCTGGTCAGAATAACAACAAGCTTAATGTGTTGTGTCTGTGCGAGCTGTAATACGCACTCCAGCTCAGTGGGGAGACCAGCTTGCATTCTGGAGGATCAGAAATGCCAGACTAAATCCAACTTATGATGGTTTTAAGGAATACACAATCACTCAAGGCCATTTGTGTGCTGGGGTTTTAGCTGGGAGCCTTGGTCAGGTGCTGTTCCTAAACTGTTTGGGATTACCTGATCCCTGATCCCGTACTCGTTCTTATTACACACACACAAAAAAATCAACACATTCACACAAACTGTACCGCTAGATTCCTTCACAGTGTGCTCCCCCTGTTCAAAATCTGATTCTAAGATTGCTACCGATGAAAGAATTTTGTATGAATAATAGAAAGGCCTCACAGAACCAGACTACACCCTGCATTTAGAGGCCCATCCCCGTCTTCTAAACCATTACCACATTCTCCTCCCTCTGTAACCACACACACACGTGCTGCACTAAGATGTTGTTGTGATGTGTAGCGTTCAGTGCATAGCTTCTCAATTTGAATATTGTATGTTTATCATTGACTGTTAACTTGACATTTATAAAAATTTATTTTTTCTCTTTCCACAGGTGATAGTGGACACTCCCACCAGCCCAGTCACCAGTGGCCTACCCTTATTTTTTGTGATCACAGTTACGGCTATCAAGCAGGTAAGACAATCCCTAATGAAGAAGACAAGTGTTGATAATAAGCAAATTGTCTCCTTGTATGATGGGAAATCTGGTGAATTGCTGGAAGAAGAATTATTGATGTTTTTTAATGCTCGATGCATCAAGGAGAAGAAAAAGTTCATAATAGTTTAAGGTTTAATAGTTTAATTAGTCAACTGAAAAAGAATCAACAGCAATTTAAGAAAAAATTGAGAGAAAACCATTTCAAACAAACTCAGTAATAATGAAATGACACCAACAAAATTAAAATGACCGGAAAGATGTAGGCTGAAGCCGAGCTTATGACGCCTACCCTTATCACATACAACACTCTTCTGTAGTCTTGAATGGTATATCCCAATTACCTCTGTCTCACTTAGAGAGACTAACAGACAATGAGACACAGAGACACTGGGTATTTGTATGGCCATCTAAGTTATGAGTAATGTCACAGCTATCCTAGAAACAGACAATGAACTGTTGTTCATAGTGAATAACATGTGAGTATGACCTGTGTACAGAGGCATGCCTCCATACTACAAAGAAACCTGAAGCCCAAATAATACAGGAGAAAAATACCTAAAGTCGACCGACAACCAATCACGGCAACGAGTTGAGTGCAGCAGCACAGAGAAAAAGATAAAATGTCTGGAAGTACTTAAAGAGCAGTTGTTCTTGTTGTTGTCTTCTGTTCGAGAAAATATTCTGTCAAGTTCATTTAATTCTGTCTTGATAGCGGATTCATCAGACCATGCCACATCAGCGGCAGTCATGTTGGTTGCTCATGAAAATGTTTCAGTAGCCCTCTCCGCAGTCATCGTATCAAAAAAACATTTCCAAGAAGGATGGAACTGTGTATCAGGGAGCAAATAACATGAGCTCACTGATTGGTCTGGTTTCCAGGCTAGCCCTGTCCTCATTTCCTCATTTTATCTGTGATTTCATTACATCCATCCTCTCCATGTATAACACAATAAGTCCCCCCGCCCTCGTAACTCCCTTGCTGTGATTTTTGTATAAAGTATGTGACTAATACTCTCTTGGGTTTTGTATTAATGTGCTCTGCGGGTGCACAATTCTGATTGGGGAGAAGTCGAGACAGGCTCTCTGGGACTGAGAGTGGAAATGGAGAGAGAGACAGCGAGTCTATTACAGTGATACAAATTCTCAAGGGGGTTGTCTGTTTCTCTGACACTGTTGCTGCCACATCGCAGCTTTAAATGTATTGTTTTAGGTTTGGCTTCTAAGTTAGAACAAAGGTGGGTGGACTTCCTTCTGTAAATATATGGGGCTCACTGATAGCGCTGGACCGCCTTCAGCCAGGCTTTGAAGTGGGACACCAAGGTGGTCTGTCTGACCCTATTAGTCCAACTGGAGTGAACTGAATAGTTCAACTGACCATCCTTGGACTGCCTCCCCTCTTCCCTCCCTCCTTTTATCCACCTGGCATTGTTTCTCTGCATCAATCAACCAGACTTTCTCTCTCCTCCTATCACCTTTCCCAGTAATCCCGATATCTGGCTCACGCTCCACCTTGGCACACACTGTGGTCTCCCTCTGCATCTCTGCACCATTGCCCCTATCTCCATCACTATCTTAAAGTACTTATGAAGTCTACACTAGGCTTTGTGCCTTATGCTGCTGCAGCCCCATGCATTTTCTTTTTTTACCCGACTCAGAGTTATTTCATGGTTTACAGTTCCACTGTACTGCTGGAACAATTCTGCTGCTGCAGGCAGTCTTTTTTACAAAACGATTAATACCAAATTTTAAAATTATAGGATGCTTGGTTGATATTGGCTAGAGCTCCTGTCAATCCTTTTCTGTGTATATGGTCTGTTTATGTACTTATGTCAACGTGTTAGCTTTTAATATACCACAGATGCTACAGATTTTGTACTTTTTGTTGTGATTTAATTGTGACACACTTGTGATTTTGAAATGTTGCCATAGGGATATGAGGACTGGCTACGACACAAGGCTGACAATGAGGTGAACAAGTACCCAGTGACAGTGCTAGAAGATGGCCGCAGGATACGGAAGGAGAGTGAGAAGATCAAGGTATCATTCAGACGCCACATCTTTGCTTGATCCACTAGAATAAATATTTTCCTTAGAGACATGGCTAAAGATGAGACGTTGGCAGCTTAGCATGACTGACTTGTGAATATTTACCCAGGGGAAAACATGCTCTATCAACTGTACTGATTAGATGTTCAAACATGGTTGTAATGGTAATTAATTCCTACAGAGTGTGCTGGTTATTTCTTCGATCAAAATGTCTAACACGTATTAAACAATATTTTTCATCCTTAACATGAGCCAAATGACTCCTAGTTGTGTGAAAGGGCAACTAGTGAAACTGACTCCATTGAGAACCAACATCCAGCTGTCAAAACCAAAACAGTCAGTGTGGACAACTGCTCTCATCACAGGAGCTCACACAAGTTAACTGTCAGTTACCTCCTAGTGCTAAAGGGTCAAGAGCTCAAGAAAACATTATTTGAGCAAGCCAAATAGAGCCAGCGTATTTGTTTTTAGTTGGTAGAACGAACCAGAGCTGAAAGCTGAGCGAATATTCACTAGTGTTCAGACTCCGCAGAGATGCTCATTCTGCTCTATATCGTAATTTATGTTGTAGCATGTATTATATGCTAAAACATTAGCCACAATAAGAAATTGGCAATCATGTGCTAATAATAGAAAGTAGAAAGAAGCAAACGGTGAAAAGTATTTACAAGAGATGTTTGGTTGCTTTTGATCAGGTTGGAGATGTTGTGGAGGTGGAGGAAGATGAGACCTTTCCCTGTGATTTGATTCTGCTGCAGTCCAGCCGCGATGATGACACATGTTTCGTTACCACTGCAAGTCTGGATGGAGAGTCCAACCATAAAGTAAGATTCACCAAGATCTACTGTTTTTTTTGTTGTTGTTTTTTTCATAACAATATGATTCGGTAGCAATTTTTAAAAAGTATTTTCATTAAACTTTTTGGTCCTAGAAGAATAAACATAGACCATAGATCATAGATCCCGAAATTTAGATTAATTACTGTTAAGACTTTTTTCATAAATGTTATTGTAATTTGGATTTTGAGAAGGGAAGTGGGTAAAGAGGAGCATTAATTCATAGTTTCTTTGTCAACTGTTATTGCATAATTTTAGTCTATATGTATGTGAAGAGATAGTGAACTAAATTCTTCAAGTTTTTCTCTGTCTATTTCCAAAGAAAAGTGCGTTGCTGCCTTTTTTTGTCACAATATCTGGGAATATTTTGTATTCCGATTTTTTGTTATCTCTTTGAATGATAGGTAGGGGAAAACTAAACTGACCCAAGTTAGATCATGCTCACAGCTCACACACTGTCTCTCTTTGCCTTTTCCCCTTGTCCAGACACATTACACAGTGCCAGATACCGAGAGGAATCTGGAATCTCTCAACGCCACCATCGAGTGTGAAGAGCCACAGCCTGACCTTTACAAGTAGGCACTCATCATTCAGCCCCAGAGGATTTACACCACAGGAATGCATCGCCTGTGGTTTGTCGGCAGTGGATTAACGCAATGCCAGTTGAAAATGTCCTGAGTTAATCTAATCAACTGCGTACACCGTGTTTGGTTGGTGTCATAATTGCATTGGTGCAAATTGGGCCTGGTATGTCCAGTTGATTCTTATTCACTTGTAGAAATCTCAGCTCAGTCGATAGACAGCCTTTGGCTCCCCCTTTGGGCAAGGAGTTGAAATATTGTCATTTAGAATAGAATTCGGCCTCAATAAAAAACAGATAGCGGTCTACAGGCTGATAACCAGTAATTAGGTGGTTCCCAAATCTTTGAACTATTTATTTAGGTCAATGAGTACTGGTGAAGTAAATAAACTCAGCCTGAACGTTGATACCTCAGGTTTAACCCTCTCTAGTTTTCACAGATTGAATAATATGCAAAACAAATGACTTACTTTATGTGATATTGTTCCAGATTTGTTGGCCGAATGCACATCTACACAAATAATCAGGAGCCTGCGGTGAGGTGAGAGCACTCATGCACAACCATCTCAGATTTTAAGTGAGAGCAAAATCAAAACACAGTTGTTTAAGCACTCATTTGTTTCCCTTTGCATCACCAACAAATCATTATTCCATTGATCATTCATTGCAAACAAGCATTAAACAATTAAAACAGGCTGGCGTGGCTTCAGCCACTGTTTCCAAAGCACTCCACTCCCACAGGCATTTATCATTGACTGTTTTGTAATGGCCATATCAACAAAGGCCAGTGTCCTTCTCACGAACGATGGGACTGTTGTAAGGCCAGGCTGCAGTCATACAGTGTGTTGTCACTATGTATTTTAGAGTGGATGCTAAATTGCCTGCCAGGTTTCCATTTCGAAAAAAGGTGACTGAGTGTGGATTGCACAGGTTCTGTTTGACTAAACTGTCTGATGTACTGATATTGTGCTCAGGTCTTTGGGCCCAGAAAACCTACTGCTGAAAGGGGCAACTTTAAAGAACACTCAGAAAATCTATGGTGAGTCAAATGATATTGACTTTATTGGAATAAATTACAGTATATAAGTGAAGATGGCTCAGTATCTAAAAAGCTAGTCCCTCTTCTTTTTCTCTCCTCTGTCTTTCTCTAGGTGTTGCGGTTTACTCTGGCATGGAGACAAAGATGGCTCTCAACTACCAGGGCAAGTCTCAGAAACGCTCTGCTGTGGAGAAGTAAGAAAAGGTGTAAACAAGTTTAAAATATGTGACATATCTTTGGTACTCACTAATGATATTTTTTTAATTTTCAGGTCTATCAATGCGTTCCTACTTGTTTACCTTTGCATACTAGTGAGCAAGGCCCTAGTGTGCACTACACTGAAGTATGTGTGGCAGAGCAAGCCCGGACAAGACGAGCCTTGGTACAATGAGAAAACCCAGAAAGAGAAGGACACCAATTTAGTGAGTGCACATTAACATGCGTGTCCAGTGACCTGTGATTCACATGTCTGAGCCCAAACAGGTGTGGGTATAGAATACACAGTCAAAAATATTTTTTATTTTAACTTTCTTATGGCTATTTTTTGATACCGCAAATCATCTTCTTAGATGTTAGCGACTGAAAGGGAAATAAGTGGAGTAATGCATGTCTGGAGCTCCACACGGAGATCACCATCTGCTGTGCGAAGAATATCTAATTGGTCTTGCTAGCATTGCATCAGTATATTACCATGTGTATAATGGTCAATACTGATCCTCTGGTGGGTTGTGCTTCTAACTTTTGGGAGCACAGCACCTTATCTCGTATTAAAGCTGTTTTCATGCCCTTGCCTCTTAAACAACATTAGTAAAACTCCTCTCTGCAAAATGGCGACTGCAGACCTATGGTGTGACATGGTCCATTTCACTTGCTGTTAACCTTCTGCCCCAGCCCTCAATGAACTGTGAACACGGCGATACAACATTGTGATTGCATCATGTTTTGTTGTTTGGATAATGTAGGATTACTGAGTCCCAACGGAGGCTCTGTGCATTTCATGCATGTGGGGTGCAATGTAGGTAAAGGTCAACCCTGCCAGCAATTTTTGCCTGCTTGCACTGGCTTAAGTTGAAGATTCAAGTGCTGAAATATCTGATGACTAGATGCTATTGTTCATCAATGTGATTTATTGATTGCATAACACATTGTATATACAATTATTGTAACCTAATGTGAGTTATGAGTATGACAGAATATTGAGAAACAGATCAATGTGCTCCAACCTCTTTTCTTGTCGGATGGCTCCTGAGTTTTCAGAGGTTTTAACAGATTATAATTACATTGAAATATGTGCCTGTCTTCTCCTTTTACCAACAGTACCTTAAGATGTTCACTGACTTCCTGTCCTTCATGGTGCTCTTCAACTTCATCATTCCGGTCTCCATGTACGTGACGGTTGAGATGCAAAAATTTTTGGGATCCTTTTTCATCACCTGGGACAAGGACTTCTTTGACCCTGAGATCAAGGAGGGAGCACTGGTCAACACTTCAGACCTCAATGAGGAGCTGGGACAGGTCAGGCATTGACAATAAGAAATAATGAAACATTTAAATGGCAGAAATGTGTGTCATTGGGGAACTGCTTCCTGTAAACTCGGCTTCCCCATGAGTCACAAAAAAAAACGTAATTCCTTTAATGAACCTTGCCATGAAAAGTCCTGATTATCGAGGAATGGCACACTTCACTGATATGAGTCCATGGAAACCACTGAATAATGTCTTCTATGATACTAGTCAGCTGAGAGAATAACCCTGATGATATTACCAAATATGTGTTAAAATGTACACATTTTCTCAGCTGTGTTCTTGAATATTATGCATGTGTGATTTATAGAACAACATCTAGCACTGTCACATTCTGACTTAAAACTGGGTTTGATAAAGTGGGAGTGCCAAACGCCTACCAGAGAGAACACTGCTGTTGTATGTCATACCCACAGAAAACCAATTATATAAGACGTGAATATAAAAGAAAAATATTTTTTCTTCCCTCAAAACTAATACAGTGAAATTGATCATTTAATAATTTCCTTAATGTAAGCGTCTTTTCAATTTTAATACTTTATATGTTCAACAAGAAAATTATCAGGTAACATGGAGTCCTACCAAAATGCTCAATGTAAAACATGAGCTGCTTATAATAACATTAGATCGGGCGTGCTTTTCCCAACTTCTCCTCTATTTTATGGCACTTCTAGCCAAGACAGCGCAGCCATAGATCAGTCTCACTTGGTTTGCGAGATGATATCTTCAATCAAAGCTTATGCTTTGTTAAACTGAGTAATGCACTGTAATTCTCCCTGGAAGTAATTGCCTTATCTTATTGTTAGAACCTGTTAAATGGGCACCTGCATTTTTATGGCCTCGGATGAGTCGGTCATGTGTTTTTATCACACTTCCTGCAGGTGGAGTATGTCTTCACAGACAAGACCGGCACCCTCACTCAGAACAACATGGAGTTCATTGAGTGCTGCATCGACGGCTTCCAGTACAAGTACCAGGACGCAAGGTCCGAGTTGGACGGATTCTGTGTCACAGATGGACCCGTGAACAAACTTCAGCAGAAAGCTGGCAGGGTGGGTGTCGTGGTTTCCCTCCATCTGTTGCAAAAGTTGCACAAGCGGCGACATATGGTCATTACATAGCTCGCTGCTCAGAAAGACCCTTAATAGGTCACACATGTAGTCTCGTTTGACATGTCAGCATATGCACTCAGCATGGAGGGGCAGCAAAGTGGCTGTGTGCTTTTGACATGAGCACCTGATTACACTTCACAGACTGTTGCACTTGAGCATGTACTGTGTGTTGACTAGAAGTAATATAATCAAATGGTTGTTAATCATGTGCTTCATCCCAACTCCTGCTCCTGTTTACGGCTCCACGTGCGGCTGTATTATCAAAACATCATTTATTAATATGAATTATTATTTAGACATTTATTTGAACATTAACATGATTTATTTTATTTTAATTTAATGTTTATATTCATGTTCATGTGGTGCTATTAGGAGAGGGAAGAGCTGTTTCTGCGTGCCCTGTGTCTGTGCCACACAGTCCAGGTGAAGGAGTCTCCAGAGCAGGCTCAAGACCAAGTGGACGGACTGACGGACCAGGTGGATGATTTAGAGGTGGATGGAGAAGTGCCTTATCCATCGCAGGAGCAGAGAAGCTTTATAGCCTCCTCACCTGATGAGGTTGCCCTGGTCAAGGGTGCCATGAGGTAAGAGATGGGCTATTATGACGTAAGTGAGTTGAAATCATGTTGTAACAGTTGTTAAAAGAACAAACAAGTCTTTTGTATATGAATGAGACAAGTGCATTTTTAAATAGTTGTAGATATACATTTCTTTGTATAAATGGCTCATTTCTGATGTTTTGCCTCCATCTGCAGGTACGGCTTCACGTTTCTGGGTCTTGAAAGTAAATCCATGAAAATTCTCAACAGGAACAATGGTGTTGAAATGTAAGTCTATATTTACATATGCAACCTAGTCATAATTTCTATTTACTTATGCACTACAGCTTTTGTTTTAATTTCCATTGTGTACTTCCCAAAGGTATGAACTACTTCACGTGTTGAACTTTGACCCAGTGAGAAGGCGAATGAGTGTCATAGTCAGATCCAAATCAGGTGAGCTTGAAAAGTACTGTCAGCATTATTGCATGGACTTGGATTTAGTGCACACTGACCACACTGTAACTGTGTGTTTTTGTCTCTAGGTGATACATTGCTCTTCTGTAAGGGAGCGGACTCTTCCATCTTTCCCCGTGTTAGACAGGAAGAGGTTGAAAGGATACGCATGCATGTGGAGCGTAATGCAACTGTGGGTGACATAAGAAAATTCACTCTTGAAATCTAAATAGAAAAATGAATACTTTTGATCCAATGGCCGATTTTAAGGTAAGATTACATGGATTTTAGGACAAATTTTTTCATGCCTGTTTTTTTTTGTGACATCTTCAGGAGGGCTACCGCACACTGTGTGTGGCCTACAAATGTCTCAGTGCAGAGGAGTACGCCCAGGCAGATGAAGGACTGAGGGAAGCTCGACTGGCTCTGCAGAATAGAGAAGAGAAACTCATGGCGGTTTACAACCAAGTGGAGACTGGGATGAGTCTAATAGGAGCTACTGCCGTCGAAGATCGGTGGGTGCTCACACAGCATGCAGTGAAATGCAGCTCACATGTATGAATCTGCTGATTGCCTTGCATTTTTTCTATCTTTATCTCTATCTGGCATGCTTCAGTTGTCCTTCCTTTTTTTCCTCCATCTGTACCATGATGTTTTGGTGTTGAAACCGTCTTGCATAAAGAAATCTGGTAAATTGATGGGAGGCCAAAATTTGCAGGAGTCAAAGATGGCTCAGTATCTAAAAACCTTCCAGAAAATACATTGATCACGCAATCCAATATTAAAAAAGAAAAAAAAAACAGGCAGCAGATTTGTTTTAGTGTTGAACTTAAAAAGTGCATTAACTACCACCAAAGTGATGGATCACTTTATTGCATCAGCATGAATCAGTGCACTTCATCTGAGTGCATTAACTAACACCAAAGTGATGGATCACTTTATTGCATCAGCATGATCAGTGCACTTCATCTGACCTGTTTATGATGCATTATTTACATCTAAGTGTAATTATTGTATTCTCAATCCATTTTAGTAAAATGATATGTACTAACATACTAGTCCGCCTTAATGCCTCAACTCCCCCAAATGTATATGAACTCTAATGTAAATATGGTATATTCATTATAAACAAATGAAACCATGGTGAAGAGAACCTGTTTTTCTCACAGTTATGACCACATTTCCCACAGTCCTCTCTGCATCCTGTTTTGAGGCAATCTCATCCTTGTTTATGTAACATTTTCTCCTCTCCCCCAGGCTTCAAGAGGAGGCAGCAGAGACCATGGAGGCTCTGCAGGGGGCAGGCATGAAGGTTTGGGTCCTAACGGGGGACAAGATGGAGACAGCAAAGTCCACCTGTTATGCTTGTAGATTGTTCCAGAGAAATACAGAGCTATTGGAACTAACAGTGCGCACTCTGGAGGATGGAGGGAGGAGGCGCGAGGAACGACTGCATGACCTCTTGAATGAATATCACAAGAAAGCTGTGCAGGATGCACCACCGGCAAAGGCAGGCGTCACCAGGTCAGTACCCAGATGTGATTTGATCTTATTTAACATAACTAAATCTTACCAATGATTAAACTTTAGCCCACTTCTCTTCCCTCCCACGTAGAAGCTGGTCTTCCGCAAACCAAGACTACGGTTTTATCATAGATGGAGCGACTCTGTCGATGGTCCTCAACTCCTCCTCTGAATCCAACTCGAGTCGCTACAAGAACCTGTTCCTGCAGATTTGTCAAAACTGCACAGCTGTGCTCTGCTGCCGCATGGCTCCTCTACAAAAGGCACAGGTCAGAACAAGCAGTTAGAATGTGGAAAATATTTATTCATTAAAGAATCGAAATAATGTTTTTTAGTTTTTTTTTTTAATGTGCCTTTTCTTGCTCCATCTATAGATTGTGAAAATGGTGAAGAACTCTAAAGGAAGCCCAATCACTCTCTCCATCGGAGACGGTGCCAATGATGTCAGCATGATTTTGGAAGCTCATGTCGGCATTGGTAAGAAATCTCAGGCTGAGGCTGATTCTGATTAAATTAAATGTGAGATTTTGGTGAAGGCATTGTTTACTTACTTTTTCTTGGTGTTTCAGGTATCAAAGGTAAAGAGGGCCGCCAGGCAGTGAGGAACAGCGATTATGCCATCCCCAAACTCAAGCACCTCAAGAAACTTTTGTTGGCTCATGGGCATCTCTACTATGTTCGCATTGCACACCTGGTGCAGTATTTCTTTTACAAAGTAAGAGGAACAGATGCTTTTTTCGCATTAACATTTCATCAGTCCTCCGGCTGTGAATTTGTTTACAGATTCAGCAAAGCCTGCATTTCCCAAACAAACCCACCCACTCTGTTGATTTGAGGATCGTGTGATAAGGAGACACAGATTTGACAGAATTAATCTTCTTAACAAGATGAGCTGATATTTAGGTTCAACCAGGGTTAATTATTTTAAATTTTTTGCTCTTACATTTTTGTATCTACATTATAAGTATGTGGTAACTAAGGAATTCATTTAATTCCCTTTGATGTTTTTTCTTTCAATGTGAGCATATTCTTTGTTTTCTCTGCAGAACCTCTGCTTCATCTTACCTCAGTTTTTGTACCAGTTCTTCTGCGGCTATTCCCAGCAAGTGAGTACGTCCGGAGGCCCTTTGAGGTTCAAAGATGTTCTGAACATGAAAGGAGGCAATGTCCCTTGAATCCACATGTCCTTGTCCTCCTGAATGCCAGACTCTTTCCCTCAGATTGCCCCTCCCTCACTGCCCCTGGAATGTTTGAGCTCTGATTGTTATGTTTATGTACTGACTTGGACTTCAGAGCGCTTTTGAACAATACAGACATATGTTATGTTCTCCCACTGTGGGACGTCGTATGAGGGCATTATGTAACCATGGTAGCATGCATATGCCTTTTGTGTGTGTAGTCACACTGTTAAGAACTCAATGACTTAATACAACATATAAATATATGTAGGTTTATTAGATAACCTGATTACAGTGTGGAACACATGGTTTTATGATCTGTGCTCATGAATCTGAAATAGAGATATCCATATTAGTGCAATAATTTACACGGATACTGTAATTTTTAAGGTAATTGATCATGTTTTGTTATGTCTGTTTGTAAAAGGTGAGGATGAAAATGTAATTATTCATCATGCCACACGGCCTCCAGCTTAGATCTTTCATGTGTCCATGAAAGATGTCTGTAAGCTTGCCTATATGACATACTGTATGTGTAAGTATGATGGTGGTGTGTATGAGTTTTGTCCTCTCCATAATATTAACCCTCGGTTGCCCCATCCCGCCTCCTCCTCCTTACCAACCCCTTGCCCTTCACTCTCCCCTCCTGCTCCCATACTCCCCAGCCCCTGTATGACGCGGCCTATCTGACGATGTACAACATCTGCTTCACCTCTATGCCCATCCTGGCTTACAGCCTCTTGGAGCAGCACATCTGCATTGAGGTTCTGCTGGACAATGCTACCCTCTACAGGTGAACATGGGAACCTTCACTTATCTTTTATCCATTCTTTGCATTGCATTTCAGTTAACTTTATTGCTGTCACATTTTACAAGATTTTTGCCCTTTTATGCAGAAATCAAGCACTGTCACTTTGCACGTCACCTGTGTGATGAAGCATCTGAACACTAAGTGCACAGGTTTAAACCTTGAAAGCGCTTGAAAGATTTCTTTATCTTTATTTTTTGTAAAGGGAGAGTTGTACATATCCCTCACTCAAATATTTTAAGCTTCCCCTTTTAATAGTTTTGATTTTCCACAAAGATACATAGAAAACTTTGCTTGTTCATCTCTGTATCATTATAATTTTTTTTTTTAGAGAGATTGCCAAGAATGCCACGTTACGGTGGAGACCCTTCCTCTACTGGACGTTACTGGGAGTCTTCCATGGTTTGCTCTTCTTCTTTGGCGTTCGCTATCTGTTCAGTAACCCAGCACTGCAAGACAACGGCCAGGTTTGTCCTCTGATTAAATTCACCTTCCAAAGGGGTTGCTATTAAATGTCTTGATTAAGCATTGTCTCCTGTATGCATCTGCTCACTTGTCTTATTTAAATCCAGGTTTTTGGGAACTGGTCCTATGGAACAATTGTCTTCACTGTCCTTGTCTTCACTGTCACACTAAAGGTAAAATACTCCCTCCTCATTTATCTTATCTTATTAAATGGTGCATCATTAATGTCTTTCATATTACTGACTTTGGCAAAAGTCTGTCGGATGTGTAACGTCCTCTGCTGTTCTAGCTCGCTCTGGACACACGCCATTGGACGTGGATCAACCACTTTGTTATCTGGGGATCCCTGGCTTTCTATGTGTTTTTCAGCTTCTTCTGGGGAGGAATCATATGGTTAGTAAAACAAGTCAAGATGACTCGAACTATGCAGTCAATGTAGTTCACCTATTTTTTTTCATTTCTATGTGGTTTCATCCAGCCATTTTAAACCAAAGTGTTCTCTGTCCCGTAGGCCTTTCCTGAGTCAGCAGCGTTTGTACTTTGTGTTTGCCAACATGCTGAGTTCGGTGTCCGCCTGGCTGGTGATCATCTTGCTCATCCTGCTCAGCCTACTGCCAGAGATCCTGCTTGTGGTTTTCCGCAAGCCCCGCGGCCCCAACGCTCGACAGGTGGAGCTGAGACAGACACACACACATTTTTACTTCACTTCTCCATCTCTGTCCCAGATTTCCGATGGGCAACGTTCTATGGATTTGTTGTTAAACTTTTTTTCGCCCTTAAGTGTTCGGTTTTTATTAACCAAGCTCATCATTTATGTCTTTCCATGCGAAGTGAAAAACATGGTTAGGATATAGTTATGGAAGGGAATTTAAAAGTAGCACTCAGGGACACATGATATTAGGGCTTTGATTTTTTGTTCCAATGCATCTTTAAGTTCAGGGTTTAACGTCCTTAGACGTTTTATTTTGAAGGGGCAGGTTTTTTTTACCTCCCACATCTTCCAGAAAATGACTTTCCCAGACATATTTTGTCATTTCAATTAGTTCCTCATGAGACTAATGTGTTTTCCAAGCAGCTGGAAATGTTTGGTTGTATACGTGTGCTTTTGGGTGCGTTCCACACTCTTCTTTTTTTTCTTCTTCAATTGTCTAGACTTGTTTATTTGGGAAAAGTAATAAATCAAATCAAGGTTTTGCACATATTTGAAGGGAGTCTTTCTAAAGTTTTGTACAATTTATACGTGTTACAATGCAAATGGTATGGTTTGGTTTTGCCATTCAACCCATTTTTCCAACTTTCCTTAACCAGTTCTTTCGCGTTGGCACTTAAACACGTTCCTCTTCCTCTGTCTCACCCTCTTTTATCTCCTCTCTTCCTCTCTGGACCTGCCTCCTCAAAGATGAAACATCGCCTTCCTTCCTCTGGGACATCCACTATCTTCATGTTGTCGCAGACTGCTAGCACTCACAGCTTCTCGTGGAGTGACTGAGGTCTCTCTCTCTCTTCCTGTCAGCTCTTATACGTTAAGACTCGTCCTGCAGAGTTTCTGTGTCAGCCGGTCTTGATTGTTTCCTTCCACTACCACTGTTAGACTGCTTCCTTAATAACTCGGGCTGGTGTTCTGTAGCTTTTTACAGTCCCCACTTGTTTGGATTGATTAGGTCAGCTAACTTTGATCATTATCATAACAGGATTGCCATCCTTTGGAGGGGCCCCATCTTTAAACCTTGCCTTGAGCGCTTTCCTGTAGATCTATGTTGATGAAATTGGGAGGATAGTTGCTCAGTGTGTGCCTAGGTCTGACAGCAGTGTGGAGTAGGACCAGGTGTCCATGCTTGTCTGTCCAGATGTATCAGTCAGTCTTCTCCCAGCTGCCTGTGCTGCTCCAGTGCCTGCTGCCTCTGCATGTCCAGTTAGGTGAATGCAGCACGTCGAAAACAACCAAACTCACCTGCATCCTGGATCCTCACCACAATCCCTGCAGGCCACTGCATTTTGTCTGTGCGTGTGTCGTGTTGTACATTATCTGGAGAAATTTGCAAGTATAGTAGCCCTGTATTAATCTGGACTCTGGAGTCCAGGCGTCTGAAAATTATTATTATTGCAAGAAGAAGACAACCAGACTGAATTTCATCATCCACCTGTCCAGTTTTTGAATGTTTATGTTTGCTCCCTGTGTATGTCCGTCTACAAGAGTGAGAGATGAAGTGTGTGTGTGCTTCTGTCAGGGAAGTGATGTCATTGGTGTCTCTTGCCTCACCCTTCTAGAAGGAGCTGGTTCAGTCGAGCGTTGGGGGCCACCAGTCTCCCCGGTCTTCAGCCAGACCCCTGCTCATGAGAACCTTTTCAGACGAGTCCAATACTGTCATTTAAGCAGGTACCAGACCACCTTCAGGCCATTCTAAGCTAATCAAAGACTTTTTTCTCCCAAAAAAGCAGTTCTGGTCCCTTAATGAGTTTTAGAAGAGAATCAAAGGCGTAATGGCAAACCGGTCACATCCAGCTAGACCCACCACGTTCTTGTGTGTTGTGTAAGCTGCTATTGGCTGGCTGAAGAGATGCACCTTTTCTTTGTCACTCAATTTTTATCTCAATATATTTTTAGTTTAAATGGTCAAATGGTGCATTTATTCAATGTGAATGCATCGTCAGGCCTAGTGTGACAAATTTCTAACTGAAGACATGCTTCTTTCAGCCTCCCTTTGAAACCCAGCTTATATTACCTCCTGCATGTTTTTAATTTCAGTCTCTGTGTGTGGTGGTGTTGTTTGCTTTAGGTTTTTTTTGTTGATCTGACGGTGTGACACAACAGAGCTGGTCTGTGATTAAAACTTGTAAAGTGGTGGTTTTCTCATGGTCGTTTGGTCCTGTGTGCACATCCAAACCTGTGCTGGTGGTTGTCATCCACTTACTTTTTCTGAAAATAATGGATGCGATTGTGAGTGCTGAGCTTAGCTCACTGCATGATGTGATGCTTCCTCAACCTTAGGCCGACTGCAGCCGCATTACCCTCTGGGGGGTCGACAGCGAAATAAATGGAAATACCAAAACAGAATATTTTGAAAATTTTAGCTGTTAAATATGGAAAACATTTTAAACAAATGTGATAGATAATCTGAATAGATACAGACAAAATGTAAAAAATGCAATGCATTTTGTCTGAATTTATTCTTGTGATTTATATCATAAAATCCTTACCTTGGTCTCCATGAGTAGATTATAATATTTGCAGTTATATGTGATACTAAATGTCTTTTGGTGTTTCCAGTTGCTTCTCCTGCCCCCTGTTGACGGGTCTGAATGTCTTTCACAATGTCTCCCCGTCACTGTTGACCAGGGTCACATCTGTTGCTTAACAATAGCACCAAGCTTTTTGCCTCGGCTTTCACTGTTTAACCTGCATTTCTATCCTCCCTGTAGCTGTCAGAGGACCGCCTCCTACAAACAGCCAGGTAAACCACAACGAGTCTAACCTTCTGTTCAATGTCCCTGCTCGGCTTCCACAGATCAATAGACATGGATGAAATTGGGAATGTTTCCTTTACTAATTTCCGTTCATCTCCGGTGGTGGGAAAGCTATATTCTTGGGGTTGTATGACATGTGGTCACTCACCACAGTTTCTTTTTGTGTGATGATTTTGGGTGATTTCAAGGTGTCTTGCTCTTGTCCTCTTGTTGGCACAAACTCATAAAGAAAACATTGAAGTTAAACCTGTCTGCTTTTTCACTTTTCCAGATTGCAACTGTCACACCACTATCCTACAACCATCTGAGGGAGCGGGAGTGAAAAAAGGCAGCAGCAGCAGCGGCAGCAGCAAGGACTCGCAAACAACAGTGGCATCAGCCGCGTTCAGGATTCAATGCCAGTTTGGTCAACGCTGATCTGAAAAGAGGAGGAGGAGTAGAAGAAGAGGAGGAAAAAAAATCAGAAGAAAAAGAGAGATATGTTGACTGGGTGGAAGGGATGAAAAGGGATTTCTGCTCCGTCCTTTTCTGCCCAATCCCAAAAGCTCCTAAACCCCCGACGCATGCCTGCAGAGCAGTCCCCTGCAATATATTTTAAATATCTACTAAGATGACAGGCATGAGTTTTCTTTCTTTTACTTCTTTTTTTTTTTTTTTTTTTTTTTTTTTTAATACTAGCTTACAACTGAATGCATACACCTCTGCCTTGTCAGTAGCTCTATCCAACTGCTGTGTTTTAACAGGCGGTTGTAATATCCACTCCAAGAATGGTTCACCTGCATGAAAGAAGAAAGAAAGCTTTACTCCACTGATGTTCAGTCACTGTGTTCGGCAAAGGTTTTATATAGACAAGATGATGATCCCTTTCTCAACGGTTACACTTTACAATTGCTACGCGTTTCAATGGTTATTCTCCAAATGCTTATAAGTTGTCTCAGAAAATACGCTCATCCGCAGGTTCAAACGGTTCCAAATGAAATGTTACTGAATGTGATTTCAATCTCAGACGGTTTTCTGGTTTATAGATACTTCTTTGTCTCCAAGAGTGAATCCAAAGCCTCTTGGAGACTGAGGTATAAGAGAAGTTAATGCAGAGTATATTACCACTCAATCCAAAAAAGTGTGTGTGTGAATGAGTGTGCGCGCGCAAGATTGAGAGATAGATTAGAGATTATAAACATTCTGGCATTGAAACAATGCCTCCAACCTCAGAGATAATTTAAGAGAGTCCAATCTAAAATGAGAAAATTAATATATGTATATAGCTTAGAGACGTAAGACAGCATCTGCTGAAAGCCAAAAAGAAGAAGTGCGATCGTAATCTGTCCACACAAGCGTGAACGCGATGAGTCGTGTGTCCATGTGCATGTCTCGCATAAGTATGTGCAACTGTACTGGATGTGAGAAGTGTCTGTGTGCGTTTGTGTGTGTGATGAAAACCACGATTACTTGAACCATGTTGATGTAGTTCGGTTAGAGACGTTTCCTGCACTATTAAGGACGGTTCCTTCATTGCGTAGTCGGTCGTCAATGCACATGAATAAACAAAGTGTGTCTGACCACACGCGCACATTTATATCGGATAGCTGAGAACATTTCAATAACCACACACGTTGTACACACGATGCACACATGCACTAGAGCCTAAATGAGGTATTTACTGTACGTTCATCACCCATAATCTAGTTTGCATCATTCGTCTCGGTCATGCTGAAGTTGTGGAGTTTACAGAAACCCAACTCCGGACCTGCAGAGTCGACATAGTTACTGTCACACTCACACGTCCTCTCTTCTGTTCTGGACTGTTTGGCCTTTGAACTCCTTGTGTAGTGCTTCATACATTCCATTTAAACTTGCCATTATTTCAAACTCTTTAAGATACTTGTAAGATGTATTTTTTTTTCTTCCTTCACAAACACGTATTGTCTATTTGGCATATTTATTGTTAAGTGTCATTTTACTCACAAATGTTATATTTTATTACATAAATCTTTTTTTTTCTTTTTTACTGAGTGGTCAGCTCTGACAGTCATTTGAGTTTTCCTGTGTAACTCCAGCCCTGATGTGAGCCTGTGCCAATTCCATTTGATTGTCTTGTCATGTATACAAAGACAGGCAGCCCCCAGCAAAAGCTCCCAACACCCCAAAACATCCACCTCTGATCCGGTGCCACTCCTTTTGTCACATTATTTATCTCGGTTTGAACTGACGCGTAACTGTAACTATATTCATTTTAGGTATTGTGTTATAGAATCTGTCAGTATGTTGATTTTAAAGTTCACTGCTTCACTGATCTTGTATTTCACCCCACTGACTGTAGCCGGACATATCTGATACAGTGGCACATGCAGTCTAAACACCAAGTGGAGATTTAAATTAAGTTCATGTTGATTTGTTCTTAACAAACGGTGAAATGTACACGCATTTCAGCGTCATTTTCTACTTAGTGTTTTTTCTGATGTTCGGTTTGTGGTATTTGACTTTTGTGACACGTCCCCTCCAGACTGCACTCTGGTGGAGATGCTGGATGTACAGTGAGGGGAGACACTGGGCGGGGCTGCCTGCTTTGTTAAATGAAAAAAAAATGAAAAAAACCTTTAAGTGACATCAGAGATGCTATTTTCTTCGAATCTAATGTTTTGCCTGTCTAATTAAAAGTTTAAAAGATTGAATTGTATTTTTAATGCAACCTTTTTTCCAGCCACTTTTGTAAGAAAATCTAAATTAGAAAGAAAAAAAAAAGCACGAGAGGCTCTGTGGTTGTGGATGCTGTGCCTGTGTGAGGGGTGGAGGTGGACACCTTCAGGCGCCTGCAGCAGCGGTGCGTGGTACAGCAGGGACACCCAGCCACCTCCACCTCCGGCCCTCTGGGTCTCCAGCCTCAACACTCCAAACCTCCAAGCTGAATGTACCTCTTTGAAACTAGTATATTCAAAACCTGAAGATTTTTTTTCTGTAATAAAGCAGAATGTTTTGAAGATAAACCGATGTGTTATGGTACTTTGTTACACCGACAGTCACCAGGCTGTCAGATGCCAGGATGTTTTTGTGTGAATGTGTGTGTTTGTGTGCATTTGACCACACTCAGCAGATGCTGTGCAGTAATGAGATGGCTGAGAGGATAAGCTGGATCAGCTGAGTGGCTGCGTATCAGGACGGAGCTCTGCTGCTCTTCCACCGCTCGACGTTTGGCCGCACATCAAGAAAACCCTCAGGCACTGTGTAGAGGAGGTCTGCATACATTTATGTACATATAATACTTCTGCAGTTAACGAGCACTGATCCATTCATAGAAGTTGTGGGCTGAGCGGTGGGGCGCTGAGAGAGGCTCTGTGTGTCAGTATGTACACAATGACACCCTTTCATATTTGTTCTTCTGTCTGAATGTGATTGTTGTGTATTAAAGGCTGTGCTTCACATGGGCCGAGCTTGTTGGCAGAGGGTGCGATGCATTTTTAGAACTTCGCTCTCATTTTTACAAGGCATCTATTCTCCTCAGTGTGTGTGTGCAACTGCATTAGAGCAAAGCTGAAGAAAGTGGGGTAATGACTGCAGCAGCCAAACAACCCAACAGGGCTGACTGCAATACAGTCAGCATTATACTGACATAGAAAGATCGGAGGAGTGTGAAGTGAGAGGAAAAGTTGGGTGGGAGTTGGCAGCGTGTCAGGAGTTGACTCTTGAGCTCTGCTCAGTGCAGAGCTGACGCACTAAGGCTCAGAGAGACTGAGAGGGGAGGGGCGAGGGAGAGAGAGAGAGAGACAGCAGTGTCCAGATGGAGCCTGTTTGTTTTGGAGTAGCCGACTGCTGCTGAGAGCGGGACAGACTGTCGGCACTGTGCTCTGTGAGGGGAGAAGCAACAACAGGACCGCAGACCGCTGTTTTCTGCTCACAGGTCTTGTGATGTAGCTGCTGATCCGTGTGGAGGCCCTGTGTGCAACTCAAGGTCAGGAAGATCCAGCAGCAGCAGCCTCAGGGAACTGTCCCATCTGGATCTTGGGACCTGGAGAGCCAGGTGGACCTAACTTTCCCCCCTCACAGCCCCCAGCCTCTCTTCGGGACACTATGGAGGGATATATAGGACTGTGAAGAGGACGTGAGGCCTGGACCCCAGTCAACACCTCCCACGACAGAGTCTGTTCCCCCGAGCCCGATCCCGTGTTGAAGGCCAGGGGAATGGGCCCGGCCTCACTGCAGGAGGAGAGAGAGCTGGAGAAAGAGCCCGAGGAGAAGATGGAGAGCTACCGCTGCCTCCTGCAGGCCGGCTCCCAGCTTCAGAGCACTGTGCAGCGTGAGTACACATGACACTTGTGGTATCCGCTGTCCGGCTTTCAGTCAACAACGTTCCGAAACTGTTTTCCTTGACAACATCTCGCGCAGCAAACTGAAACACAGAACACTAGCAGAAGTCCGTTCAGTTTGATTTAAAGAACCTTCACATGAGGTAACTGCAGAGCTGCACACTATATCTTTGCTTGGTCAGTTTTATTGATGTGCCTGTTCGTCCTGCTGCTTTGCTACAACTGAGGGCCACTGCAGGGGATTATGTCACAGATGGACAGATATTTGTCCATAGTAATGATTTGAAGCCTGGAGAGAGCGGGTTGTACATCATTATGGTACCGTGATGACAGAAAACACTTACAGTTACTGTTCAGAAAGTACATAATGCGGCTGATGATATTCAGGATTATTCTTGTTGTGTCTTGTATTGAATTACAAGGCTAATAAACTATCAACACCTTTTTTTTATCTTAAAATACCAACTGAATTTAGTGCAGGAAGTTGAAATGAGGTTATCTCCATTTTTTCCACATAGTATTATCGTACAATTACTTTCTGATACTTTGATACTGGTCATCAAAAACAACACTTCCATTTGTCAGTCATTACTCTGATGTGTGGTTTTGGCAAATGGAGGGAGAAGTCTGAGAGGGGAGGCAAGATGACGGACAGAAATAGCACCTGATGTGACCGGCAGCTCAGTGGAGCAGCTTCCTCCAGAGGCTCGTGTGATTAATCTGGGATCTGAGCAGCGTCGAGTCATTGTTTGATTTGTGGACCTTTGCCTCTTCATGTCTCCTGTGGGCTCCTTGTACCTGGAGCCAACAGAGACAGCCAGGAAAAGGCCTCACTTGACTTTCTATTTATACCCGGTGAAGGTTTTT
The DNA here is from genome assembly GCF_022379125.1 of Scophthalmus maximus. Classification (NCBI taxonomy): domain Eukaryota; kingdom Metazoa; phylum Chordata; class Actinopteri; order Pleuronectiformes; family Scophthalmidae; genus Scophthalmus; species Scophthalmus maximus. The sequence continues at coordinate 16,130,602 of NC_061523.1, forward strand.
TTCTTCTCTGGGTGAAATGTGAGCCTTTTGCATTCTTCTGCGTTTGTGCTAATCTTCTTACAGCGGATGCAGCGGTGAGCATGGGGAACATACTGGTGCATGAACGAACGTAACCACAGATCCATCATTAGCTCCGCGAGCAACGGTACACCCTATCCATTCCACAGCGCTCACCTCGTGCCCTCTTTCATCAACTCTATCGTCGTATTAAATTACTGCTGCTCCAACTGACTCTCCACGCGTGTGTGCGTCTTCTCTAGTTCATTCAGAGGATTTCAACGTAAACGTACAATTCAAACGATACAGTGACCCCGATAGAAAACTGTATTCCCGTTGTCTAAACCTTGTCGTTGTCCAGCTGTGTAACGATACATACACCACAAACAAACATAATAACCTCACCATAAATCAAGAAACACGACAACGGCCCATTGCACAGGAAAAGCAGCGTTTTCTTCTTCCACTGCCACTTCAGCCGCTCTCCAGCTGACATTTCCACTGCTGCCCCTGCTCCTTCCACCGACACGTCAGACGGCTGCCAGCGTTTACGTACCGAACAAACATGTCAGCCGTTCCCAGTAAACACACTCGAACTACATCTCTAGCAGGTCAGCTGTTTTCCTGGCTTGGACACATTTCCTCTTTGTCCAGCATCAGAACTTTCATTCAAAATTCTTAGATGTTAGGCTGCAATTTCAAATTCCCACAGAAATGACGCCCTCAACTCCTTTCAATGCTTTAGAAGTGAGCTAACCCTTAAAAAAAGTGCTTCAACTGACACTTCAACAGCTGTAAGCGCTTCGATTGAACTGCAACTTCACATTAAAAAGACTATTATTATATTTCTACCTGTTTGCAGGGTTTGTCCACCGTGTTAGTTTTGTAATGAACAAGCACATTTAAGAGAAAATCACTTGTCTCACTTCAAAAACCACCCCATGAAATAAATGCACTGACAGTGTGACAAACGGCTGCTGACCAAACAACAACACCAGACACCCCAGTACAGGTCTTGGCGTTAGAGCCAGTGCACAGGCCCTTGTGAGGCTTTCGTTCAAGGTTTTCACCACCAAGCTCCAGTTTCCTCGTACGCAGCGTCGTGACATTTGCAATTTCCTTTTACCCCTTTTTCTATCAGGATGCCGCCACCCACCAGTCTAATCCTCTCAGCACTGAGAGCTTTGTTTAGCAAAAATATCTCATGGCCCAAAAGCAGCGTGAGGCCAGACCTGTGTGTACATGTTTGTATGTGTAAGCGGGGATTTCATTACACGTGTCCGCTGTTTGAGTCTCCACCAAATCAGACTGAATGTCGCGTCCATGCTGGGTACGTGCACCCACATACCCTCACACGTACACCATATATGATTCACCACGATTTGACCATGTGTGTGTCAGCTGTGGCGTCAACTATCAATTGGTCTGCCGCTATGAACAAATAGTATTTCATTCACTTTAAAAAGTCAAATCACGGTTTTTCTGCACAAAACACTTTAGTTAGCAGGTCATGTTCTAATGGCTTCAATATTTTTCCAACCCCATCATTTTCACAATGTATGTCGCATGTAAAATCTGCATACACGCCCCTCTGACGTCAACGACGCCCTTAAAGAGAAACGTATTTTGACTTTGATATGAAGCTCGTCAGGGAGCCGAATGAAATCCCGCGTGACTCAAGGTTGTAAATGAATGAAACATGAAAAAGTGCAGGGGAGCGAAAGCTCTTTGTGGGACACGTGACGTGATGAAATCAGTGATGTTTATCACTGTTTGGACAACACAGATAAGCCTCCTACCCTGAGCTCTGTAGATTGAACGGATTGAATCTGTTTGACTGGCGGCGAATCTCAGTTTCCCTCCGCGCTGGTAAACATTGTTCTTTCTCTGTGGGCAAGAACAGAACAGCAAACAGAGGTTATTTGACTTTCGCCATGTGCTCGCTATCCCTGCGTCTCAGCGGCGAAGGTCAGGACGCAAACATGATCACAAACCACACTGTGATCTGTGATAAAGACTTTTTCTTCATTACTTCAACTTTAACACTTTACACAATGTATTTCAGAATGATTCAATACAGCTCCATTGGACCGGACACGTACAGGAATGAGACCTGGTTAAGATGCAGACCTTTTTAAAACTTGTTTATTATTTCCTTTCTTGTTGTCTTTAGCTGTATGTTGTTGGACAAAAGGCCTAAATGAACCTTATGTGGGAGTGTTTTCAGATGCATTTAATCATGGGATGAGCTGCTGCGCGGGCAGAGTGGACGGAGGACATCTTCAAAAAAACTGGAAAGTTTAGTAGAAATGATGACGTTAGTTGACGTTTCTTCTTCGCTGCCTCCATTAATGTTGTTACCTCTTCAGTTTTGCTGTAATAGTTCAAATAATCAGTGATAATTGGCCATCGTGCCCAAACGGCTTCCGATAGTGAGGAAATGTCACTTTTCTTCAAGCTGAATTTAAGTTATTTCACATAATAGTTTGTTTAATTTGATTAGGCCCAGGTCCTTTCTTTTACCTCCTTCCTGACCTTTCACACACTGGTTTGAACTAGTTACTTGGACTATGTTTTCTGGACTAACAGTTTTCATGTGACATCTCTCTTTTTATACTCGCACAGACCGACCTTCCTTTAATCAAGTACTGTGGACGAGTGCTGCCTCTGTGTCCTTTGCTCAGATCGACTCTTCCTTTTATTCTTTCAGAGGTTATTGGCTTCTTATTGCTTTTCATCTTGAACATAACCCCAAGAATCCTGCTCATCTCACTGGCTCTCGCAAAATGTGTATATAAATAATTTGCTGCATACTGTGCCCACGTGTTCCATTAACCTCCATCGGAAAATGTACATCAACAAGACTTTGTCTAAACTTCCCGAGGGTGTCGTGGCACAGGGTGTAAATGGTTACGTAACTCCTCCAGTGTGACGGTAACTTCACCCTGCACCGACTCTCCGTGTGCACAGCTCAGCCATTGGTCCTGCTGCGGCCCGGCTGGGCTCGGCTCCTCTCTGTTACAGACACGGATCAAATATTTAGCAGGTACCAGCAGAGCATCATTACCTGCTGCCTGTCAACCTGACGGACACTATTACTGCTGCAGACGACTCGTGGAAAATAACGCCTCCTTTTGCTCTTCCTGTCTTTCTTTTGCCTCCCACCATCCGCATTTTTCTATCTCCCCGCTCCAATTCATATTTAATGTCTGTATCCATTATGGATGTGGACGCGACAAATGTGAGCAAATTCACTGCCCAGTTAATCTGCTGCCTAAACCACTGAGAAAGGGGCAGTGGCGTTTAGTTCAGTGTGGTTTTTAACAAGTTTGTGCCTCAATAATTTGTGTCCTGTTTGTTCCTTTGTCTGTTGTTGATGAGTCTTGTTGTTAAGCTTGTAACATTGCCCCTGTAATGTATTGTAATATCAACAAACATGCCCTCGAAATCACCCCTTGAATTTACTGTAAATGTAACGTGAGCACATGTAAACAGTCTGAGGACGATGCACAAGTCGATGGGTCTGCACCGTGCAGCCGACTGCTTCCTGGTTCTGTAGAGGACAGATTCTGCTTCCTGGTTCAGTAGAGGACAGACGTGAGCCTCTGTTGAACTTCACCGACGGATCTTTAAGAGACTCGCGAGCGTTTATTAGCTGCTCAACTCCGACACTAATGGCGCCATGTGGGCCAACTGCCATAAACTTAACGCCACACCAACATCAATCCACAGGCTGTACAGTAAACAAACGTAATGCCTTGAATGATGTCATCATGCTGCTCGGATTGTGACCTTGGAATAAATGTAGTAATGTTTAACTAACGTAAAAGTAGCATTAACTTCAAAATGGGTCTCAGTGACCCTTTTTTTTAATTCGATCATTTTCATATCAAATTTTCGCTGAAAAAGGATTCACTGTTTTTGCTGCGGTGGAAATTTAGATCGATTGAAAAAAAAAAGAAGAAACATGCTAAAAGCATTTGAAGAAATGAACAATATTAAATCAATAATCAACAAAGAATAAAAAGTGGTATAAACAAACAAATAAAATAACCAAAACAAAACAAGTGGCAGGTCCTGACTTCAATTTACAATCAGTATTTAAAAACATTGGAAGTTCAATCACCTCATTTTGTGGCTGTTTTGGGGCTAAAGAGCACCAGCATCCATATTGAAACATGATTTCACATCCGCATATCCTTTGATTTAAATGTTTTGTTATTCATACCAATGTTCAGAGCATATAACTTCCCTTAAAGACCTCAGATGTATAACTCTGTGTATCTTCTTCCAGAAGTTTCCGTCCCTGTGAGCATGAAGGAGGTGGGAGGCTACATAGAGAAACAGGTGGCATATCTGTCAGGTGAGGACTTTCTTCTTATTTCTTTTACTAAAAACAGATCTGGACATTCTGTAATCTTAGGTCTTCTAAAGAAAGGGATTGCTCATCTTGTATTTCCCAGGGGGCCGTGGGGAAGACTCCAGTGTCATCATCACCCTCCCCGAGTTCTCGGCTTTCAGTGACATCCCGGAGGAAGCTTTAGCCAAAGTCTTCTCGTACCTCACTCTCATCCCTCGGTGTGTGCTGCTTCATTTCTTCCTGCCTCCCTCTCCCTCTCTGCACTGCACCAAACGCTTGTATTCTGAGCACAGCTGGACCCTCACTGCTCCTCAGCTGACTGTCAAATGTCCCCCTGATGCCCCCTGGGTCCAAACCTCTCTCGTGCATTGAAAAGCTATAGTCATACATATTAGATGAGAAAAAAAAAGATTAATTTAAATCAATGTGCATGATATTTTCCTCTCTGACAGCATGTTCCTAACAAGTGCACACACTGACACTACAGCCTCATTTTTCTCACAGAACGAGGCAACCTGGGGTGAAGTTCATCATCATCTTAGACCGGCGACTGGACACGTGGGCATCCATCAAAACTGCACTTGCCAGGATAGCTGTGAGTTTCTTTTTCAGTCGGGGACATTTGTCTGCAATCAATATTTCCTACTGGACCATTTAAACATCACGTACAAGGAAAATCTTCCTTTTTTGTTGTTGTTTGTGAGCAGCTGCGTGGTTGTGTTGAGTTGCTGTCCATGGTGCTGGAAACCTGAGCAATACCCACACAGCTGCTGATAAATCAACGTTGTTGTTGAAGTGTTAGTAGTATAAGTCTTTTAGGTCTGGTGTATTTGCTACTTCCACATGCTGCATTGTTTAAAGAGAGGCCCAGACATGCTGTGTGAACTTGAACGTCCCTTTTGCTTATTGTGGCAAATGAATGAGTAAGCAAAAAACTGTGATGACGCGGGGATGCTGAGGAGAGGTGAGGAGGAGGAGGAGGAGGAGGAGGAGGATGAGGATGAGGAGGAGGAGGAGGAGGAGGATGAGGATGAGGAGGGTGAGGAGGAGGAGGAGGAGGAGGAGGAGGATGAGGATGAGGAGGGTGAGGAGGGGGAGGAGGAGGATGAGGAGGAGGAGGAGGAGGAGGAGCCGGGTCGGGCGGGAGGGAGGGGAAGGTTGCAGTCAGAGCTGCCTCCCTCCGTCTGAGAGGCAGCAGGCTGCGGCAGCAGCAGCAGGCTGTGGTCGGGCGGCCGGAGGGAGGCAGCTGCTCAGCCACCGAGCTCCAACGGACAGGCGGGAACTTCAGATTCAACCGAGATGACCTCCACCACGGCGGACTGCTTTTACCGGCGGGGGGTGCCGAAGATGCGGAGGAGCCCGGTAACGAGCTGCTGATTAGTTCAGTCTGGAGAGTTTGGGTGTGAAGTTTTTTTTTTGTGGGGGGGGGGGTGAATGCGGCAGAGTCTGCTGCTGCCCGAGTGTTGCACTGCGGTGCAGAGCTCACCTCTGCTTAGTCACGCAATGTGCTGTGCGTGGAAGCCGACATGAAACCCGATCCCACGGATGCGTGGGGATTTTTTTTTTAATGCACGATGGTCCGAGGCTCGATCCATCGACCTCTGCGCTCGAGTCGGGTCGAATGAATGTCAAAAGTTGCGTCACATGTCGGGATCAGACAGATGATAGAGATGAAGACGAAAGCAATGTGTCGTGAATCGCTGCTGTGAAGTTTAGCTGCATGATGAAAGTGTGCTGGCTCCCCTAGGAATTGATGAAATGATAAATGAATGCATGTCCTTACGCGTGCCACTGCGCGTATTTGCGCGTATTTACAGGTGAAGCAAAGTCGCATCTTGCCATGAGCCTGTGTTTCTTGAATATACAACTCAAAAAGAAAAGAAAAGATCCTGCACAATCATGACCTCAAACCACCTGAAGACGAGTGATATGACGTGTGTGAGTGTTGTGGAGCCTGAACCTTGGATCCATTAGTCTGACACTTATCTCCTGAGTGACAGGAGTCCAGACCTCAAGTCCCTCCTGTCAGATATGGAGGATGAAAGCTTGGTCATGCTCTTTTTCCCTTTAAACTCACACTCCCTCCCGTGCTTCCACGTGTACAGGAGGCGAGGCTGTGTTCCATTCTTGTGTAAAGGTGCTTAAATACAAAGATTTTTGACTTTGTGCCGAACCATCTTCCATGTGCCACATCACTAATATGACGTCGAACATCTTCTCTCTACTCAAGGCTTCCTTTCCCGGGAACCTCCACCTGGTCCTGGTGCTCCGACCCACCAGCTTCTTCCACCGCACCGTTACCGACATTGGCTTTCGCTTCAGCCAGGAGGACTTCATGCTCAAAATGCCAGTAAGGCGACGACTCCACAGTTACCAAACTCGTCCCACATCACAACAAGGTGCATCACAAGACCAGTGTTCTGTGGTGGACACAGCCAAGAACACATATGGACGGAAGTCTGAACTATTAAAAAAATATACATAAAAATGCAAGGCAACACATTCAAATATTTCCAATATGTGGGGTGATTTCACTTGTTAGTATCAAGAGTAAAATTCCGATGTGTTATTTCCACATGATTCTATGATTATTTATTTAATGCAACATTTAGAAACATCTTGCCGAAGAACCACAGATGCTAAATTAAATTTAGGGATAATGGATTAATATGTTTCTTACAGACCACTCGTTTCTCCTCCTGTTTATTAAAGACACTTGCTTTAAAATAAAATAACAGCGTATCACAAGCAGCAGGTAATGATACACACAGAATGTAAGGAAACATTAAAAGTACTACTCTTTGTACGTTTTGCTAAAAGTACGATGTGCTCCTGTCTGTTGTCTGCACCTGTAGGTGGTGATGCTGAGCTCTGTCACCGACCTGCTGCGCTACATCAGTGAGAACCAGCTGACGTCGGAGTTTGGAGGCACTTTGGACTATTGTCATAGCGACTGGATTGTTTTACGAACGGTACGCACACAGATCGATTCCTGAAACACACTGGCAACAGATACTCAACTTATTTTAGCCCTGATACTGAGCCAGTGTTTTTTTTTGGCTTTTGATAAAGCTGCAGCTAGAAATTCTGCTGTATGAATGTGAAACCTTATAATATAAATGTTAACGCACCTATTCCACCTGTAAGTGTGCTGTGTCATCTTCCTCACCCTGGGTACCGACCGGCCTTGTTGTCGTCAGAAATCCCCTGCTGGTAGCATAGTTGCACATGTGATACAAACACACCGCAGTTGGGTGTTTCTGTGTTTTTGTTTTTGCTTCCACTTCAGGCGATTGAAAGTTTCGCGGTGACAGTCAAAGACATTGCGCAGATGCTGCAGGGCTTCGGCACCGAGCTGGCAGAGACGGAGCTGCCGGACAAGGGGAAGGCCATCGAGTATCTCCTCGAGGCTCAAACTGACAAGTACAGGAAACTCAAGGTTGAGGTTCCAAATGCGTTCATTCAAATGAACCACGATGATATTTTTACGAAATACTAATTTGAACACTACTCACTTATGACGGAAATTGACCTCCACTTGACAGGATGCAATCAGGTCGGTGTCGAAGGAAGGTCGTCACCTGCTCTCCAGCCTGGAGACCTCTGGGAAGGAGGACGACTCCGAGTGGGACGTGAAGCTGGACTGGGAGACGGTGCAGAGGTAAAACATCTTCAGGCAAACGTTTGTCTTTCTTGCATTTCATAGGTTCATAGATTAGTCTCTAAAAGTCTCCCGCAGACACGGCTGCGTTCTTTGGTTCAAGAAAATTGTAAGGTGTAATCCCCAGATATACTTGACTGATTACTTTACACATGGCTATGGCAAAGTCCCATTTTTTTGTAGGCTTCTCGCTCAGCTCAGAGACATGGAGTCGGCCTTTGACGGCTTCTTTGAGAAGCATCACCTGAAACTCCACCAGTACCTGCAGTTGCTCAAATACGAGCAAAGCTTTCAGGAGGTAAGGATTCCACGCACCTTGTCATGTGCACATGTATACACATGTTTTTGTTGTGCATGCCCCCATTTCCATACTTTTTAAACCCCCGGGTAAGTTTTACTGGGGGTCGTGACGCCAGTCTTGCCCTCTGTGGGCCTGTTCATACCTGAACAATTCATCTCGGGTGATCTGATCACAAGTGAGCGGATCACTCCAGATGCATGTTAATACCAGGTATGAACAGGGCCGATGAGTCACTGTAACCGTGTGAAATCCATGAATGCAGAAGGAGACGTGAGAGAGGGAAGGTTTCTCTGTTGTGATCAGGACAGTTGAGAAAAAAGAGATAAAAGACAAAATGATTGAGAAAGAGGAGGATAAAGCCAGACAGTCTTCCCAGGAAGGGAAAATAAGATTGGATGCAAGAAAAGAAACATGCAAAGAGCAGACAGGGAAGCAGGGTGGGACTGGAGATAGAAGATCAAAAATAGAAAGAGAAGAGAAGTGAGAGCAAAAGTAAGAGGAGCAGGCGAAGCAATGTGTTTCTACCTTTTAATACAGTGATTTCTCACAGCTTTAGTCCCAAGTCACTAGTTACATGCAGTGATTATAGTTGTCCGACATGGTTATATATGTTTATATCTTTTTATTCTGTGTGTATCTGATGGTGTGTGTGTTTCCTCTTCAGATAGAGTTGTGTCTGGAGCATCTGATGGCTGAGGAGAAGGAGCTGTCTGTGTCTGCAGACACTCTGGCTCAAACGGAACAGGCTCTCAAACGGTTGGACGGTCTGGAGGCTAATGCACAGGTCAGTCAGTCAACATTTCTTAATAATGGCACTTGTAACCCAACATGTATGTTGTATCGAGACCGTCTCCGTCCTCTGTGGGCTCTCTCAGGAGGTGGTGTCTCGAGCTCAGATCATCATCCTTCACGGTCACCAGCTTTCGGCCAGTCACCACTTCGCCATGGCTCTCATCATGCAGCGCTGCAACGAGCTTCGCCACCACTGTGACACTCTGAACGCCGCTCTGAAGACCAGACACTCTCGTCTGCTGCACACACACCAGCTGCTGCTTTGTCTCGATCAGGTGCCGAGACACACGCATGCATTCGATTTGCACACACACACGTCAGGAGACACGTTTTTATCGTATAGTGATACACAGCTGCTCTTTACCTTCAGGCACACATTTGGTGTGATGACGGGGCATATCTGCTGGCCAATCAGCTGGTAGAAAACTTCCAGTCGAAGGAGGGGGCTCAGACCGCCTTAAGGGATATTGAGAAGTTCCTGGAGGAGGCGCCTTCTATACTGAGCTCAGGACCGGACGTGTTAGCCATCGAATATGAGGCCATCATCACACCTCACCTGCAGGTCAGATACCAAAACTATGCTTTATGGTAACTACTGGTATCAAGTTTACAGTATATGACCTTGTTGTTGTCTTGTTGTTCACTTGTTTCACCGTCTCAGTGATATGACTGGATATACATCAGAAGTTAGTGCCACCTCTACATCCCGCCTCCCTTGTGTTTCCCTGTCAGGCCCAGGTTGGGAAAACGTTTGAGAAGCACGCAGCGGTGCAGCAGATGATCCAGAACCGACAGGCTTGTCTGAGGAAGCTGGCCGATAAACACGTCCGACCGGTCCAGCTGGTGGCCCCCAGGCCAGAAAACCCACCACGATCCAAGTCCCCGCTCTTCTCCCCCAAACACGGTACAGTACAGACACAGACACACACAAACACACACACACGTGTACATAATCATATGTTATAGGAAAGAATCATTGTTGAAACTGAGATTTTTTTTCATTTAATTGATGCAAACTTGTGAAAAAACAATATTACACCTAATTCAACAGCATTTTTTCTTTTAGTGGCTAAGGCTACATTCACATTACTATGTTTCCGTTTTAAAGCGCATCGCGGCGGCTCAGTTAACGCCCCGACCACGCTACTCGAGTTTTTGAGCGCCTAAAAAGGCGGTTGGAAAAAGTTTGGAAACGAGACGATCTGCTTCCTGTTTAGACTGGCACGCTACACGCTCAGTGTGACTGAATGGTCTCGTGATACACATTTTCAGGTGTGTAAATGAAAACGTAGTTGTGCAGATACAGTTTGCTTTTCACAAATGAACCACCCTCCCCTGGTTTCCCAGGCCCAGTATGGGGTCTCATCCCAGTCCCGTAGGCCCTGGCACCAATCCCTCTCCCCCTCGCATCTTTCCTTTAGACACTGTGCTTGAATTAACACATCACAGGGTGCCAGTGAGCAGGCCTAAGGTGTCCCTGAACGGGCTCCGGGGTTAGCAGGCCACCTTTACAAACAAGCTGGATCGAGGGGAGGTGGTATAATCAGTCCAGTGGGATCCGTTGGACTGCTCTATTAGCCAGGGTAGCTGCTACAGAACCAGTTCCATATACATTAAAGAACCTTTCATCTCCCTCTGTGTCTCACGGGAGGTTGCACAAAGCCAGCCATACAGTAGTAACCAATTAATACTGTATGTGTTTTCTGGTGAGTTTTTATTTGAATTCACCTTGTGATTTAATGTGTCTCTCTATCCGGTGAGTGTATAAAGGGATAAACAGGGTTTTTATTCTATGTTCATTCATGTGTTTAAGGCTTTGTTCTACGCGTTAGGTATTAATACTAATGAGAGTCCTAAGAATCACAGAGAGATGATCATGGAGCCCTCCGAGGCTCCTTTCATACTCGGTACAGCAGCTGTTTAAGGGACGAGATGAAGGAAACTGGTGGTTAACTTTGATTGATTTGATCTGGGGCATGCATGCACATACATGTATGACTGTAACATGGCACATGCAAAGAGGCACGACGCTACGTTGAGCCTGGACTGTCATGTGAGGATTCCGCTGCTGGGATCAAAGGGAGAATGAGCGTTGTGCCAAACACTGCTTCAGATCTGTACGTACCGTTTCCACGATGAACCTTTAGAGGAGGAAGCCTATTACCGTTGATGACTTCATATGTTCATCATCACTGATTCTTTTTTTATCATTTACTATTATTGTGTATTATTGTGAACCCCTTTGTGTTCACGCTGTGCACATGGTCATAACAAAATAATTGCATTCGATTTAGTATGGGCGCTATGTGCTCCCTACGCCTCATTAGAGGATATGGAATATATTGTATGTGAACTCTCCTCTTTGATGAGCTGCTTCTGAACTGGCTTTCACAGGAGATGGTTTGAAGTTCACCTTTGACCTCTCTCTGCCTGGGAAGAGAGCATCGCGAAAGAGCCCCCACCCTAGAAAAGTAAGAGCAAAACAAAAAGATTTTTTTCATTTATAAAATGTCAAAATGTCCTAATTTTCTCATCTTACTCCTCTCATTTGGTCCAACAATTTGTTACATATATAACTATTTATTAATACTGAATCTAGATTGAAGAGTTAGTGTTTTTCACATGCGATGTGTTCAGATCGAGGTGATCCACGACTACCAGGAGAGCCGGGGCTGCGTGTCGTACAGTCTGGAGGGCGAGGACAGCCCGGATCTCTTGAAGCGGTGAGGACTCAGTCCACCCGTCTGTCTGTCCTCAGTGTTGCTCTTGATGTTGTTTGCTTTGCGATTCTCTTTTATTCGGAGCTAATGATGCCCTCTGGCTTCTCTCTCTGTGTCTGTGTGTCTGTGTCACAGCCATGTGATGAGGGAACTCATAGAGACTGAACGGATCTATGTCGAAGAGCTGCTGTCGGTGCTGCTGGTGAGAAGACCCCCCCCCCCCCTTAAACATGTCACAAAAATGTATATTGTCAATCATGTTCATTATTCCTGATAATATGTATTTTATTACATATACTTCCTTAATATTGTAGGGTTACAAGGCTGAGATGGACAACCCAGCTCTGTCGGGGCTTCTGCCCCCAATCCTCCGCAGCAAGAGAGACATCCTCTTTGGAAACATGCCCGACATCTACAACTTTCACAGCAGGCGAGTGATTAATGAGTCACACCTTTTTTTTGAAGCTCTTTTTTTGAGCCACAGTGGGTTCTGTACGTACCACTTCATGCACCGAGGTCGATGTACGTCTTTTGACATGTTATCTTCACCTTTGACCTCAGAACCTTCCTCCAGGACCTGGAAGGATGCCTGGAGGCTCCCGAAGGTGTGGCAGCTTGTTTTCTGAAACGGGTGAGAGGATAGAATATTCATGTTGCGAGCTTCTTTATATTTTGATTGTCAACTGTTTTCATATTTTTCAAACAAAACGTGCCTGTGATGTCTCCTCCAGAAAGAGAGTTTTCAAATGTATGAATGCTACTGTCAGAATAAGCCGCGCTCGGAGTCGCTGTGGAGACAGTTCGCAGACTGTGCCTTCTTTCACGTCAGTATTGTCATTAATTCACTTTCTATTAGCAATCACAGGAGTTTTTAGTTTGGTGTCATGCATTATATATTTGTAATGTAAACTAAGGCCATTAAATTACACTTAACAATTTTAAAAAGCAGTGCTCTGTCAATGATAATTTTACATTCATCATGGTTTAATGTGTCTTCATTCCAAAGGAATGTCAAAAGAAGCTGGAGCACAAACTGGGCCTGGATTCCTACCTGCTGAAGCCAGTCCAGCGCCTCACCAAATACCAGCTGCTGCTAAAGGTCAGACAGAGAGCAGTTGTGTCTCACACACATACTGTACACACCGTGTTAACCATCTACATTATGTATGTGAAGGCTATTTAAAAATATATTTTCCATGAGATTGGCTTTAAATGTGCAGTTCAGACTGTTTGACATCAAGAGTTTCACACTGGCAGTGGACCTGATACTTAGACATGAGGCAGCACTAGACGTTGACTTCATGACTTTATTAATTCCTGGGGGGAAATCAATGTGTCATAGCAACCATCCAGTAAGAGATGATATCAAAAAGTACATGAATGATGAAAGTAGTTGAATACAAAGGCGGAACAATAACACAGTTAGCAGCCCCGAGGCAGTAATAAAGGTGCAGTATCAAAACAAGGTCTGATAAAAGAAAACAAAAACAAATACAGAGCAAGTAGTGTAATAGTCCTATGTAATTGAAGGCACAGTGCAAACGTTTAAGGTGCTGAGAAATAGGATTAGATTTAGTCCAGATATGATTTATCACCGCAGGCCTGAGAAGTAACCAGCAGCAATTTTGCCCTACGACATATTCAAGCTAAATTCTGCGTTATACTGTGTTTCCAATACAGTGCGTCATTCTTCTGACAGGCCTCTCAGTATCAATCAACACAAAAGTTCATTATAAGTTGGTGTCACTGTTTTACCAACTCCATTCATGTGTGATTTTGCATGAATTTGAATTTGAATTATGTGTTTCCCTACATTGCTGTGCCTTTTTGTGTGTGTCTGCTCTCAGGAGCTGCTAAAATACAGCACAGACTGTGAGGGGACGTCCGAACTGGAGGTGGCGCTAACCGCCATGTTGGACCTGCTGAAATCAGTCAATGACTCCATGCATCAGATCGCCATCACAGGATATGAGGTGACGCGAACACGGATTCGACTGTAATAAATGTGCTATAACATACATTTTTACATACAATATATCTACAAAGAGGTAAAAGACCCCCTTCCACTGTTACGCAGGGTGACATTTGCGAGCTGGGCCGCGTGTTGATGCAGGGCTCCTTCAGCGTGTGGATCAGCCACAAGAGAGGTCCCACGCGTATGAAGGAGCTGGCTCGCTTCAAGCCGATGCAAAGACACCTCTTCTTGTACGAGAGAGCTCTGCTCTTCTGCAAGCGGCGGGAGGAGCACGGAGAAGGCTGCGACAAGACGCCCTCGTACAGCTTCAAGCACTGTCTCAAGGTGTGTGAGGAATGTCATGACCACGAATACCAAACTTAAACATCTGCTCTGAGCGGATAACTTATTCTGGTTCTCTGAGCTGCTGCGTACGCAGTGCGTTAAGTGACAGGGAGGGACGAGTGGTGTCTCAGATGTGAGAAAAATGACATCTTGTGGCAGCTCTAAAGCAAATTCAAAAAATTGACTGACCACATTAACAACTAACACTAACAACTCAAATGCTTTAAAGTCCATCACATACAATCACTTGTTCAATTAATAAATCTATCAGGGAGAAATAGTTGAAATCGTTGTCAGTGTTGTTGTCTTTAAACAAGTTCGCCAGTTGGCTGCAGGCTGAGGGCGTCATCGCACGGCTGGTGTCGGCAACAGCTGCTGCTCTTGATTTATTATTGAGGATGCGTGGAGGAAGCAGTCCCACAGCGGAGGTGTGTCTGTGGGTGTGTGTGTTCCTGACAGGACAGATGTGTTACATGGTGTAAGTCTGATGTATGTGGCGCTCTTTGTGATGTGTGTGTGTGCGTGCATGTGTGCGTGCGTGCGCGTTTGTGTATAAACAGTGTATGTCTCTTGGCAGATGACTGCTGTGGGGATCACAGAGAACGTCAAAGGAGATGTGAAAAAGTTTGAGATCTGGTACAGTGGCAGGGAGGAAGTGTACGGGGTTCAGGTAAGGAGTGGAAAGAAGTTTAATGCCAGTGTTTTCACTTCTTGGTGACAGAAAGCACCTCACAAATACTTTCTTACTTGAATAGTTAAGGATTTAACTAGTAATTGACAACAATTTAGATCATCAGTTAATCTTTTGCCTATTTTTTACTTCAAGTTTGAAAACTGAAAGTTGTAGCGATGTCGTAAAGCCACGTTTCTGTTGCTTCTCAGGCTCCTACAGTGGAAGTGAAGATGGCCTGGCTCAATGAGCTGCGCAGAATCTTAACGAACCAACAGAAGATGCTTAGAGGTCTGTGAAAACATAAAATTAATTTGGTTACGAGAGTCTAAAGCAAAACGGTCCACCTGCTGAAGAAGAGAATAAATGTACAAGCTTAAAACTGGCATTCATATTCAACTTAGAATCACAAGAATGCCGTCCAGGAAATAGAACCCATATTTTCATCCCCTCACAAAACCTTGTTTCTCCTCTTCTCACAGATGAAGCATGTCAACATGGCGAAATGGTTGAGCACACGGAGCTTTCTCCTCCACTCTCTGAGAGGTCAGTGCCCGTGGTTGCTTACAGAAACAGTATTTTACAGTAGTCAGCTAAGTGCATGACTTTAGCCCATAGATGCACAAACATACAAACAAGACACACACGTGCAGTCACAGCACTACTGTCTGCGTTTAAGTTTTCATATTCTGATCACAGCTTTGAGTGAATGTGAAACTACCATTTCACGTTGCTGTGGTAGAAGGCTCTGTGTGGGTGTGGCGGTGTGTGAGCACGGGGGGGCAGGCCCCACTCTGTCCACAGCTGTCTGGTTGCCTATCCCCACTCCTCCCATCCCCCACCTGCAGGGGCATGCGGCCGTCCAGAGGGGTTCCCAGGGGCTGTCTGCCGGGGCTGGACTTTGTCTCGCTGTCGGCTGACGTGTTTCTGTGCCTACGTTCCCGGAGCCCCCGTCCCCGGAGCCCCAGGCAACGGCCCCGGCTGCGCCCCCGCCACCGCCCCCAGCGCCACTGACCTGCCCTAACGCTCAGTGGTAAACCCTGCCTGGCTCACTTCGCCCTGGCATGACCCACCTGGCCCATCTTGGGGACCAAAAATATTCAGAGCTACTGTGTTTGCACAATGCTCGTCACCTGCAACCCTTTTAATAACCTCATCCTGGTTCATAACTGAGCCCTCACCCCCTCATCACGATCAGACATGTGTCTCGGCAGATCTTCCATGGTGTTTCTAACACAGTATCAAAAACAACCACTCTCAGTTCTGCATCTCAGATTTGCTATCTTGCATGTAATGTAATGCAAAGGGCAAACAAAAAACTAAAAAAGTTTTGGCTTCATTTCATGAATTTTCTTGATTTCCTCATGACAGCTGCTTTTTAAAGATGGGGCTCGTTTTTTGAGATCTGATCAAGCTACTGATGAATTTGCTTCAGGAAACGTTTTTACTCGGCCTTTGAAAATATTCAAAATCTCCAAATTTGAATCTTAATAAATCGAGACCAGATCTTCCCTTGTGTTGACACATGCAAACCCCAGTCGGTGGTCTGTGAGTCCCACTTTCCACCTTCTACAGAGAAGCTTGCACACGGCTGCTCTGTGTTCTGTCCTGCTGTCTGGGTCGTGCCTGATTGGTCGTGGGTGTGTTGGAAACAACAGGACAAGAGCTGATCTGGGGCCAGCTTACGGATACGGATCAGATCCTGAACGTGAGAGCTGTCCCTAGATTGTGTGGCTGCGGATAACGTCTGTCCTGAGTGCGTCTGCTGACTCAGTACAGTATTTGGCCACACGTGTTGTTTTGTGTCGTTCACCCAGCAAGCAGCAGAGGGCGTCGGTGAGCTCAGAGGACACAGAGTCGGGGCGGAGCAGTCCAGACCCCCAGCCTCACTCCCCGAAACACCAGCACAACCGCAGGAGTGAGTAAAACTCTTCCACACTCATTTATGCCACAATCAAGTAGATACTTAGTAACTAAAATACAGAAAATTGTATGAGAGTCGATGCAAATCATATATACGTTGCACATTGTTGCTGATTAATCCCTAATCTGACGTAGATATTTGACTTCCCCCCTCCTCAGCAGTTCAGGTGCACTTTGACCTGAAGAGCCAGGTACACGGAGGGATCGGGGGGAAAAGGGTCAAGCCACTGCGATTAGCTTTTGATTCTACGTTCTTGTTAATTTCCTAGTAAGCGACAGAGGTGTCGTCATAGTGTCAACATAGTTACCAAGTATCTACACGATGCCGTTGACGCGCGCCGGTCTGAAGAATGTGATCATCAATACCTGCGACAGGCAAACGATTATGTGTCCCAGGTTGGCCCGGAGCTCATCACTCGGTAGACAACTGCGAGGGTCTTGAGGAGTGGCCTGGAGGTCGCGACGCTTTCCACCCATCTGACACGGACAGTGAGGTTTTGGCGCAACTGGTAATCAATAGACCCTCCCAGCTTTCTTTTTATTTTTAAGACCTTTCATTACTGTATCTATGTCTAATTAATCAACTGAAAATGACAAAGAGTTCCAGTAAATTTCCTTGGACGTTCTTTCAGTTCTGGCCAGAGGATAAACTGGCGACCGAGGAACCGGGTGCTGAAATTTGAATGCTCATATCCAACAATGACAGCTGACAGAGGAATCTGATCAGTTTCACAGCCATTCAGGAGATTTTGATCAGATGACACAATGTTCCTCGGCAGAGGAAGTAGTCATGGAAGTGTAGATGTTTGAATGTCCTTCCAAGTTCCATTTAGTAGTTGTTATGTACAGTACGATACAAGCTTCCAAATAATTCATGTTTGATTTATGTCTTAATTTTTCAATTCATACTATGAAACCTCCGTCCTTGAGGTTTTTCTTCTAGTTTGAAGTCATTCTCTTTAGTCTAGCCTCTGTTGAGGAGGTTTTTTTAGCTTAGCTTCAGTGTTAGCCTCTTCACATTGACTACCTGTCAGGTGCTCTACAGGGTACATGTACATATTTATCAGTTGTTGTATCTAATATTAGCCCACTGTCTCTCAGGTCAGGAAATAAATCTACTGATCCCAGATAAAGAAATAAAGAACACGTATCTGCTGTCAGATTATCCGATGGAAGTGACATATATTTCACATGACACTTCAATTCCTCCACTTTTCTGAACTGATGATGATAATATGATCTATAAAAACAAATCTTGACTTACTTTGTGCTTGACAGCTTCTCATTCTGTGTAAGTCTCCCGGCAGGTACAAGGCTTTGGCCGACTGTCTTCAAAATGGACCCGACAGCATCACCATCAAATGTGGAGACGTCATCCAGCTGCAATGTGGAGACGACAAGGGACGCTGGTGCGTTCTCAGCCTATCGACACACTCATGCGGTGATGAGTGATTAAGTAAAGGGCTTCAAGTTCAGTCATCGAGACAGACAAGGGATGGAAACTGTCTCAATGAGACCAAATCCCCTCACTAAGCTCGGTGCATTAAATGTGTAAAAGCAAATGTAAAGTGTGCTTTTAACTAATCTGTTCAAATCTAAGTGCGTTCATCTTATTTCTGCCCTTGATAATGTCACTCTGGACTTTTACCTCACTGTTCAGGCTGGTGAAAAATCTGAGTCGGCGACAAGAGGGCTTCATGGCAGCTGCCAGCCTGCAGCTGATCGTAGGAGACGGCAGCCGAGGACACTCTAGACTAGGGGGTAAAGAAAAGATATGGGCTTCCAAAGTTACAATAAGATGTAATGCTGAGCTGTTTCAATTCTTGACTGTGATTTGCTCTGTGTGTTCTCTTGCAGACCCAGGGAACCTGAAGGCGAGAAAGCTCAGCTCCCCATAGACGAGAAAGCACAGAATGTCAATCTAATATTTTACCTGTGGATGATGAACAGACCGAGGGAACGGACTGAGCCTTACCCGTCTGTCGGTCACCCACTCCTCCCTCCCTTGTGCTTTCCTCAGCACAGTTCGGTCATCAAAAAGAAAAAAGAAAAGTGGGAATCAAGAGACCTCATTCTCTCCAAGGCTTTGATTGACAATCTCTCGGGTCGGTGTTTGTTGACAGTGAAGGCACAGGAACTATTATGCCCTCTTGGACAATCAATTGTCGATCCCTGGATCCTGATTGCTCTTCTCCTTTTCTGATCGGTGATGAGTTTCTTTTCTTCCTGGCGCTCCGTCTGCAGCACACACACACACATACACACAAACACACACACACAGTCAGAATGTTGCAGGAGTGGGTCATTTTGCACACTGGGAACATTTTTCAACCCTTTTTCATTCACAGGTGACGTAGTTTCTGAGTGTGTGTGTGTGTGTGTGTGTGTGTGTGTGAGTGTGTGTGTGTGTGTGTGCGTGTGTGTGTGCGTGTGTGTGCGTGTGTTCCTGTTTGTCTCAGAGTGTGCTGAATGAAACATTTAGTAAAGCAGAGGCTTTTGTACATGTACGGTATCATTTTTAACTTTTATTGTACCTCAGTGTTTCATCTTTGTGCAGTGACCGTTGACATTTTCCATTGAACAGTTTTTTCTTACATGTCATTCCTTAAGGCAGTCGATGAAGTCAAAATGCCAAAATGTGCCATGCCATAATGCCTTTTTTATTCCTGCTCTTTTGGAGTCTCTCATATGTACTGTTTGCAAAATCAAGCACTCTTCTCGCTTCAACCCGACCTCCCAAAGGTCCAAGAGGCACTTTAATAATGTGGAAAGACAATAGAAACAAAAAAGACCCCAACCTATTGTCTTCTGAATGTATTCTTTGCTTGCTGCTTTACCCGTCTTACTGTGTATTTCCTTCGTATTCATGCTGTTACTTCCTTTGTTTATTCTTGAATGACATGTTATGGAGGCAGGGGAGACATACCCCCTGCATGCAGGCAGCAGCCGACATGTCGGTGATCATAATGTGAGACACAGGCGGACCTGAGGAAGATTGATGGCAAGGTGTTCCTTGGTGTGTGCCGCAAACAAATCTGAGGCGTGTGCCACAGAGCGCCAAACGCCGCCGTTCTCCTTGGGATCTTTTGGGAGCCGACTGTCAGTCACAGCAGCGACAAGGGAGAGCGAGTCAGATTAACAGAGAGGGAGAGAAAGAGAGATTATGCTCCGTGTGCCCCTCCATCACGGAGGCAGATTGTTTCCTCCACGCCATTACGGCTCAGTTAATCTCGGGTTGTGCATTAAAAGGGATCATGCAGCCAACATGAAATATACCCTCTGTGTCGATCTCTTAATTAAATATTGATTGCAGACTTATATGAGTTTACCACATCAAATCGAGGCCCCAGTCGGAGGGCTGCCTTTGATATGCTGTGTTTGATATGGAAATGAGTCTGGGAAGCAGCAGGGCCGCTTCGTACTACACATTTCCTATGTTGTTAATTTATTTATTTTGCTGTCAAGTTGCTCCTTCATATTGTGAAGTAGGCGTGCAGCATCGGATGAAATCACGTTTCCAGTGTTTTTTTTTTACTTCAATCCAAAATGCTGCAGATTTTGCACATTTTTTCCAGTTTGGAAAAAAACCCTGCTTGAAATATGTATCATGATGAGCCAAGTAGCCTAAACATGTCGCTGAACGTTTCTTTAAAATGAAAATGCATGGCAACTAATCAACGAGAAGGTTTGTACTGTTGGACTGTCGTTGTTCTAAACTGGCTTGATTTTGTACAGCTCCAGTTCTGTTGATTAAACAATCAAAAAAAAATAAACTATTTATTGCAATTATTGTTTTGTTTTAGTCACTGAAATAATTTCTTGTTTTAATGGAAACCCAAAAAATAAAATTATAAACCTTTCTCTTTTTGAGGGTTTTTGTCACATACAGTTTAAAGTCTGAATTTGCAGAGATAGGTTTTCTGTATCTGGTATTGAACATCTCTACTTGTATAATGTTTATTTACCAGCAGGTGGGAGTGTTGGGTTTTGGTGTAGCTGTACATTGCACAGGGTTTTTGTAGATATGACCTGAAGTTGGTTTTATCTATCTAACATTTATTACAGTATATAAAGTACTTTGTATTTCTACACAAATGCATTTTATAATGTAGACTATGTCGTATGTTGTTATGATGGAATTTATTAGTCATTCAGTCAATGTAATTACACCATATATGTGTATATATATAGTAATATATAGTAGTTTCACATATCTAAATGTGTTTTGTAACTACACTCAGTTTCAGTTGAGTTGCTTGAAAGTTTTAATCTTAAATTCACAAATTGCATACCAAATGATTACAATCCAAAACATGCAATATTTTAACATCCTTCTATATTTAAAGCATCAAGAAAAGAAAAAAAACAAATTTCCTTTGTCATGCAACTACGGAAGAGGATTAGGGCCACACATAAAAAAATATTTGAGTTCTGACTTTAAACTCTTAATCTTTAAATTAAAAACTTTAAATCCATGCTCTTCAAATTTAATGGTCAGGATCTTCCACATCAAATGCCAGCCTGTGTTTAGTTAATCCCATGACATAGCTAATCCAGCGGTAGTAAAGTGACACCCGGGTATACACGCCATATTTCCCATCCTTTGCACATTCTTCCCCCCAGCTCACGATGCCTGTCAGGAACCACGTGTCGTCAATGCTGTTTGTGTGAGGACCTCCACTGTCGCCCTGACAGGCATCTTTGGCCTCATGATAGTATCCTGCACAGAACATCACAGGGGTGATCCTGGCACTGCTGCTGTGCTTACACTGTGTCCGATCTACGAAGGGAACCTCGACCTTCTGCAGCGTGTTCGCCATGGCTCCGAGGAAGCGCGTCCGGCCCCAGCCGCTGACCGTCGCCGGGGAGGCGGCCTTCACCAGGGCCTCTGTGAAGGACTTGGGCCCTATGCAGATGGGTCGCACCGTTGTGGAGAAGGTGATGGGGGTTTTGAGGTACAGCAGGGCAATGTCGTGGTTGTACACGCTTACACTGGCGTTGTAACGCGGGTGTATGTGCTGCCTCAACACCTCAGAATCCTGCTCGGTGCCCTCGTTGATGTGGATGTTGTACTCTCCTGCAGGTAGAGACATCAGACACAGAAATAACCGACTCACTCTATAGAGTTCATTCTAGTGAAAGTGCCAGAGCAGATGGCAAAAATTATTTCCCCTGAATGTAATAAATGACACATAATCAATAATTAATTCAAGGACTAGGAAATTCTATAAAATGCCATATGACAACATTTTACTTGACTTTATAATTTTTTTAGCTTCAATCCAAAATGCTTTTTACATTTATTTCATGATGAGCCAACTAGCCTTCATATGTTGCTGAATGTTTCGCGAATTAATCTCACTATAAATCAATCATGAATATCGTTAACTGACTGACCTTACGGCCTATTGTCCACAGAGATTTTCTTATCATGGATCAACAGATGTGAAATTAGTCCACGTCAGTGATTCTTACCCACTCTGACCAAGAAGGGGCCTCTGACCTCCACCAGGCAGTGAGCAGCAGTGATCACCCATCTCTCACTGAGGATGGAGCCCCCGCAGAATAAATCCCCACTGGGATGAAATATCAAGGCCACCTGGATAAAAGAGGGAGAAAAGATAATTCTGAACACATTGCAGCTGCTGTTTCTTTCCCTCTAAGCCCAACGTGCATTAATGCTTCCACTCCCATACACTACCTGCCATGGGATCTCTCCCGGCGTGACCACCATGCCACCTACAATTCGTTTATAGGGACGAACCGGTTCCTCAGTGGGGGCCTCTGCGTCACTGTACACCCACCACGGCAGCTTCTTACGAAAGTGGGTTTCTACAGAATCAGTTGTGGCTGAAAAAGACGTGGTGGTAGTGGCCGCTGTTGTAGAGGGAGGAGATGTGGTGCTAACGTTGATCAGCGAAGTGCTGTTCTCCAGCCTCGTGTTCATACGGCCGAGCAGCGACCTCTTAGATACGGAACTCAATGCTGTCAGAGCAGTTCTGCCACACGGGAATTCAACTGGTAGTGTGATGGGAAAAAAAGGGAGGTCATATTGTTGTAATCAACAGTCGTTATTATAATGTTGATTAAGCAGAGAGGAATACCATATGGTTCACAGGTGACCCCATCCTGCATCAGCCTGTATCCTGTCGCACAGGAACATTTAGCTCCAAAGGTTCCTATCGTCTCACAGAAGTGCACACAGTCGCCATTGTTCACGTCACATCTTTTTGCTACAACTGAACAGTAAAGATACAGAAATTATTTAAAACAAATTTCTTATCATATCTGTTCAATGACATGATGTTAACGCTTAAAATGATAGCTCACGTTGTTTTGTAGGGCATCGAGTGCACTGTTAGACAAGTGTGATTCAGATAAATGCAGTCACTTCTCAAAGGATGGGCACTTTGGGCTACTGTTTATAGAATTTCTAAAAGGACAAATCTAATTTTGGAATCTAAAACCACACTGAAGCCAGAAGCAAGCCACTGATTTAATTTAGAAACAAGAAAAAAAAGACATCAGGCTGTATATCCTCTGAGACCGAACATCTAATCAGATCTGATCTCATATCCTCAACAAAGTTGCATCATGTGGCACAAATATCTCATTTCTCTCTGATCACATTTCTAAATCCAGCCACAGGACTGTGACGTACCGATCTCACATTCCCTGCCGGTGAAGCCGTGCGGACATGTGCAGGTGAAGGAGCCGAGGTGGTCTGTGCACGAGCCCTGGTTCAGACATGGACTTGGCTTACACTGATTGCCATCTGAGGAAAACAAGACACAGTAAGGTTCACATTTTTTTAAACAACAGCAGGAAGAAAAAGCATCTTCACATAAATGTGGACTAGTCTGTATATCAAGATCCAAGTGTAAATGTTCAGGCAAAAAACACAACATTTCTGTAATTTTATATCTGTGTTAAAACAACAACACAGTTAAAACTCAGTCTTACCTACATATCCTGCCCAGAACTCCATCTACAATGAAATTAAGTCTCTGATTAATGCAGTCAGTAAAAATAGCAATGTGAGAAAATAAAAATGAAAATTAACAAACACATACCGTCTTTGCATCGTCCTCAAAGGTCTCCCTGGCCTCTTCCAGGTCACACACTTCCTCAATACACTCCCTCTCCAAATTGCCTTCCAGCAGCTCCTCAAACACCCCCGTGTTGTACCGCTTGTGCCTCCGCAGGACGCCGTCGGCTGCCCGACCCGAGAGAAACACCGGGCCTGAGGCCGGAGCCGGGGCTAGAGTGAAAGGAAAATAAAATCACGTACATGTCCCCGTCTCATAAGTCACAAAAACAAATACATAAAGTTTAGAGACATTCTTTTGTACATCAGTGCGATTAAAAATCAAAAGGATGATCCTCCACCTGTCACACACTTACACTCCATAGGTGAGACTGCAGTCTTAAAATAACGCTCAAGTACAAGCGAAATTATTCATGAGCGTCATAAATAAACTATTTAATATTACCTCCAGAGCCCAGCTGAAAGCCCCATGCCGACAAAAACAGCAAAGTTAAAGGAACCAGCTCCATTCCAGACTGCTGTGATGTCTCGACTCTCCACAGACACACGCTCCAAAGTACAAAAGCTCTGTTTGCACATGTACACTCAGAATTAGTCGTCTGTTGGTTCAGGAAAAATAAATAAAATCCTGACAACAAAGCAAATACCGTGTCAACGTCCACGTATGCAAAGAGTCACCGTTGTTTTTGTTTGTATATTACCAACTACTACACACCATGAGAACAGTTAACCAAAATCAGTTTTGGGAAAACAGATTTTCGGTTCCCAGAATGGGGCTTGGAAAAGAGTCCAAACAGCACGTTCCAGATTCCCTAAATAAATAAATAACTTTCACTCCTGGTTACGCCTGGTCCTAAATATTATTTATAGCTCAGGTTATGAATATCTTCTTATACTGTCTATAGTGTCCAGTGTTCTGCTCCAGAAGCTCTTCACATCATTATAAAAGCAACCAAAACCAAATGCGCAAATCGTTTTTTAGTTATTAAAACTGGATTGTCTGTTTACACACACACACAAACACACACACACACACACACACACATATACTGTATATATATATATATATATATATATATATATACACATATATATATACACACATATACATACATACATACATACATACATAAATATATATATATATATATATATATATATATATATATATATATATACATATACATATATACTGTATATATATATATATATATATATATAAGAAGTAATTGTTTTTTTATGGCTGTGTTTTTTCCCCTGAATATTTTTTCCTTTAAATTTTGTTCTTCTTCTCCATGATTTGTTATGGTCTGTGCGGCAACTGTATACTTTGAACTGGGCTTGAATTAGTACTGTGGAAAGGCATAAATCATCTTTTAAAGTGAATTCGTCTTCACTTCTCATGATAAAATCCAACTTCTCTTTCTCTCTTTCTCTTCTGTAATTGTAAAGAGGAGGTAAGAAGATGTAAGGCACTCTCGATTACTGACCACTAGATGGCGTACCTACACCTCAGTCCTTCAACACAATACAATAAAACAGTAGGAAACTGGTAATAGGATTGTGTACCTCATTATTTATCATGAGAGGAGGCCTGCGACCATCTGTCACAGAACAAATGACCCCTGAGTCAAGGAAATAATGAATCCATATCAAGGTTTAAAAAGATAATATGAATCTATCTACTTAGAAGCAGCTGAGGGGATGTGTGTCTCTGTGTGTGTGTGTGGTTTGTGTGAGGGGGAAACCGTTCATTCAGGTTTTTTTCTTACTAATTGCATTCAGTCAACTGAACTAGATAAAACACAAGCAACCAACCAGAGAGCACATCTGGTGAAAGGGCCAGTGTTTTATATATATATATATATATATATATATATATATATATATATATATATATATATATATATATATATATATATATATATATATATATATATATATATATATATATATATATATATATATATATATTGTACTGTGTCAATATTACTGGAGCATCTGTATATGCATATCTACTAGGCTGAAATTAGTCAGTTAAGGAACTAACAAACCCATGTTGGGCAGGCTTTACTCTGTCTGACAATAACTTGTGTATGTAATTCAATTATTTATATTTGGCACTTAACAAGCTTTACCTTAAGATGTATTTAAGATAATATAACGAAAACTATCAGACGTGTGCTTATCTCAGTCACATTCTTCATCTTAACAAAATGTCCCATCTACAGATACCAAAAGAAGTCTTGTTTATCCAAAAAGTGCGCCCTTCCGTGATTTTCTATTTGATAGAGCTGAAATACCTTTAGCCGTCCTCTCCATGAATGTATAATCCATTCATAGTTTTTCCACTGGGTAGTATATGATTGCTTCCTCCCGCATAACGTAGCTCTATATTCATCATAGCATATCATAGCTCTCATAAATAATATCTAAGAGAAGGTAGGGCCCCTTCCCCCTTTTCTTTGGCAAAGTAACATGCCAAGATGAACCCTTGATCTTTTACCTTGGAATGTACTGTATACCGTAATAATTACATCAAATTCATCAAATTGGTTTTGTTCTTCTCTGTTAGTGAGATCTGAATAATAACTTAAATATAATCATTTCAGTGGAATAAATCCTTTAGCTGAAGGGAATGCAATTTCAATTTGTTTTTAAACGAGTGTTTAATTTCATTGTTTTTGACATGTTATGTTTTATAAAATATCCATTGTTTTTGATCAGTTTGTCAAAAAAGACATTACCAGCATTCAATATAATATGTCCCCATTGTTCAATACGCTAAACCAATACCCAAGGCGGTGAGTGTTGGCAACTATCGACTGGAGGCATTTGTATTTCATTGATTCATTCAAAGGCTGAATAATTCATACTTTGAGTAACTAACACTGTCTGCTCAATGCGGGAGCTTCTCCATCATCTCCAGCCAGGATGAATATCAGAGTTGAGTGTGTTGATTTTGTCTGGTGCCTCAAAAAAAGACCCCTGATGCCTGATGCAACAGAATTCCTTAAACGTATTCCAGCTTTAGACCAAACATATTACAGCAGGTGCACTGCACCTCATATTTTCAACACAAACTTTCCACCCAGTCTCATATTGTAGTTTAATAGTAGAGTGGATACGGATCTTTTACTGGGCTTAATATAGTATGTACAGAAGAAACAATCAACACTAAATGTTGCTCTTAACACTGAGGTGATGAGTTGTACGATTGAAAAAGCTCATAAGACTCAGACAGACGTTGCAAATGCATGAATGGAAGAGAGTAAAATCGTCTATGACTGACTATTGATTTATGAAGATCTCCCTGACATCTCCGTCTTCTCTCTCTCTGGCAGCACCGTACTGCTGGGGAGTCTGTGTCGGCTCCAATTAGATTAGTCACCACAGTGGAGGATCGAGTCAGGGCCTCGCAAAAAATAACACAAACTCTGATGCTTGCTCAGTGCTACAGTGTCGATCGTTTGTGTACAGTAGCTCCTGGGCTGCATCTTGTATTTTCCTCTTCATCTGTGGTGTTACCTTGACGTTTCCTTCATAAACAGATTATTATTAGAGGCAGCCTTACTAGCCGGAGGCTTCTATGGAATACCAACTGAGCGGATTTTTGATGAACGATATTTTCCTTATGTATTTTGCATATATGTAACATAGAATCATTTACCTTGTAATCAATTTTTTTTGTAAATACTACTTCTATACACTATTGTATCGCTGATGACTGTTTTGATGCATGAAGTGAGTTTGTTAATATGAATTGTGGGTATTTAAGATGGCGACTGTATTCATCAGAAGTCTGAGGAGGAGCCTGGTGCTCGAGAGGACGGAAGCTTCTCACTGTTCAAACCTTCACCCATCAACATGTGTTTGGTGGAGGTACATGTTCCTTCACATTTTCTGGGTAAAAAACAAAAGCATTCCCTTGTTACAAAAAACAAATGAAAGACATTACAAGCTACTGCAGAAAACCATCAAATCCAATGATATAATTTTTTCCATTGCTCCAAAAGGTTTGTAATTTGAATTATGATATGAGGATGAAGGAAATGCAGATTTTCCGTCAAGACGCTGACTGTGGCAGTCGGGGGCCGACTGTAACCTCAGCAGCTAAACTTTTCCTGGAGCGACCCAGTGTCTACTCTCGTCACACTCTCCAATGTGTTCTGGCAGCAGCTCGCAGACACAAAGTCACGTTGTTGTCTGTGGTCTGAATAATCCCTGACTGGATTATGCTTCAGTTTTTGATGTGTGAAACATTTCATCTACAGAATTAGAAGTGTTGGTGGGTTTGTAAACGGTGACATTTGACTAAATCTACAGTATGTTCATGATGAAGGGATCTTGGAGGGTGACAGGGGAGGACTCCAGCCACTACTTCAAGGTTTTATGGTGGAACTATCTCTATCCTCTCAGTCGTCTAGGTTTTTTTATGAACTCCTTTCTTTCCCTCAGCCAGTTTTGGATAATCAGCCCACGATCATTCTGTGCTGCTGACAGAGACCTGTACACAAACTGAAGGTTGAATGAGCAGCGTTCCTTCACACTTCCTTCTTCTCATTTATCTGTGCGCCCAAAGTGAACACAGAATCTCATCGGGTAGAGGCAAAGGAACTGATTGTTTTATTTGAAAGCAAACAAACAAAAAAAAACCCCACTGCGTTTGTCGCCCGCTGGAAAACAGCAGCCATTTACTTACTGCTGGGAGTAAATATAGACTATGATGGGATGGTGTAATTATGTTCACTCGGGGGAGGAAAACAAAACTTTGAGAGGAAAAAAACAATGAGGACATTGAAAAACTGAGGCGAGAGACAAACTCACACAGAATACAGTGTGTTCAGATGAATCATTTGCTGTTTTTGGTTTGTTTGTCAATCAAAAACCAATCTCATGTCTGTCCATCGTTCTGTATGAGCAACGTCCAGGAGATGGTTAGAGAAGAGAAGAGAAGAGGGTGAAACATCCAGCCAGGTTCTGTCCCAAGCTTAAGCAAAACCTCTAAATATCACTAATTAACATTTATATCTTGTTGACTAAACACCAGAATAATAGTTTTAGGTTTTATCAGGGGTCATGCTGAAGGCCCCCTCCCCCCATTTCTATACTTTGTACAAATGCTATGGTTGATATTAATATTATGAGCCATAACAATCTGGACTAAAGTGAAATATGTTACATATATTTTTGACACTCAAAGACTGAATCCAGGACCCCCCCCCCCCCCCCCCCCCCCCCCCCCCCCCACACCCACACACCCACCCCCCACCCTCCTCCATCGCCCCACTCCCTCCTCCGGACTAAGTCATTGACATTAATGTGATATTTGAGAGCTCCTCGGTTCGTTAATTAGCGGAGTCATTTCTGTAATTTGAAAGCCTGATGCTTCGCAACCGTTCCCCCCGCTTGCCCACGTGCCGAGCCAAACACACTGACATTTAAACAATTGGCGTGTTATTTAGCCGAAGACAGAGAGAGGTGGTGTTTGGATTTACAGGCGTACAGCAGCAGTCACAGTTCGGTAGTCTTAAATAGACTGTTGGAGGCCTTTCAACTGAAATCCTGCCAGTGAAACCCACAGAACAAAGGACTCTTCAACCAATGATGCACTTGGAGCTGTAGTGGGAAATAGCAGTAGATCTTAACGCAATAAAAACGTCACAATTTGTAGATTTATCAGATTTAAGTTGATTATCATCACTTTGTTTGTAAGATGGAAGAGCTCCACAAATCTTTTCATCGAGCATAGGGAGAAATAACTTATTTAAAGTCTCTAATTTTATGCTATTTTAGTTTTAAAATGCTAGGAAAATGCACTAATATAGTATTTTCCCTTTCAGGTATGGATTACAATCTTATTCAATTAGGTAAAGTTAAGTGGGTCAGTGACCCAGCAAAGCTTTGTCTAGTTAGTTCATGGGTTTAGCTACATTTGCAAATCCTTCATTTATATGTGTATGTTTGTTTGTCCAATGCGTGTTCTTTATATCCACCGAATCGTACAAAATTATTATCTAACGCTGCAGTTTGCATGTTCAGATTTACGCCGCTGTGCTTCAGCTTTGCCAATAGTGACCCAGAAATTCGGCGCTATTGTGAGTTCCTGAGAAGTGAGAGCTGGAATCCACTCCTGGTCCTGTGAGCCGTGATGCAGCCGAGCTGACAGACGCTGGCGGCTCAGGGATGTTCAGCCACCGTTAATGAAAAGTGGAGCTCCCATCCCTCCTGGTCGGAAAGTGCCTGTGAAAGCTCACTGTTCCTCTGCTGAATGTCAAAGATAAGTTTGAAAAAAAAGCTTCAGTGGACAGAGCCAATGAGGTGGAAATGGGTCCCAATGATTTCTTAAAATAATAATGAATCAGTTCTAACTTTGCATTCTCACTGCTTCAGGTGCTGATACGTCGCCTCCCATTGGACTGAGGGCATTCACCAGCCATTCACCAGCCATTCAATGCTGGTGAGTCTGATGACTCGCCAGCATTAAATGAGTATTAGCACCAAATACATGTAGATCATCTGCCCCACCGCTGAAATATACGGCAAACTCTGCAGCATGACAGATATAAAAATGCAATCAAGGGAGCAGCCGAGTCGATTATGTGTTGGGTTATAGGAAGACGTGACAGAAATACGACGTGCGTCAACAACTTTCGACCCCTGACCTCTATTTTTTTTTAAATAACTTGCTGACCCCGTTCTGACCTCTGAGGTCAGCGTGCGTCAGCTCTGTGGAGCTCAGAGATTAATGGGTAGGTGCAACGGCCCCGTGAGGATTTGTTTGATGGAATCCATCATTTTTATGTGCAAGCCATAAAATATAACTACATGAAAATCACAATCAATTTCTTCATTTTGAAAATATTCTCACATTGCTGACTTGAATCTCAGTGTTATTTAACAGTTTACCCTTAACTTACTTGCGTACCTAAACCACATAGTGTTAACTGGGCTGCAGCAGCTTGAGGCATCACAGTACTGTCGTCTTATATCGCGGTATACAAGATCGTGGACGTTGTAACCTGTTACAGAAACGTTACACTCTAAATACTAAACTTGCTTTGCTTGTGGCCAAACACGTTTAAAAGACACTGACCACTCATGCATTTTGTTGCATATTCTTCTCCCCACAGCAAGAATTAATGAATTTTCTTTCATTTCCATGGCCTATATTAACCAGGTAAACGTGTAATTTACACAGTTAATCTGGCACACCCGCAGCTGTCTGATAAGAGCGAATGTCATACGACCTAATGGTTCATGGAACTTTTGGCACAGTTTCGGTGTGAAACAGATGATGGTCTGTGATAAGTTACAGACACAAATTCTACAAACAGTCATCGACCTTCAGCTTGTATCCTCGTTGTCCCGGTGACAGAAGCAGCCTGAACCCGATTTGCCTTATCAGCCACACACAGAGCCTGAATCAAGCTCACTCCTCCGAGCAGAGGCAGACGGCTAACCCCGCCGCACAACCCTGGAACATTAATCACCCTCCAACACCTCGCTGTCTGACCCAGAAAATGATTTTTGGGACTGAAAACCTCCAAGCACCCACATCGGCTGCCCCACTAATATCACCTCGGGTGATTTTCAGTCCAGCAGAGTCACATATCAAGCAGCTCCTTCACTATTGGTCCAGTGTTGCTCTGTCATCCTATGCAGTGGATTTATCAGCTCAGTGGCTCAATTGGAAATTGATTTTGATCTGACGACCGGGACAAATACACACTTTCAGCAAAAGAACTTGGCTGCGGCTTCTAAGACATTATGCAAAAAAGAACTAAATTTTAAGCTGTATGTATATAATTCCCTTCAAAAGTGAAGAAATGTGCAGCGATTAAAACGGTAAGGCCTTTACAATACATGGCAGCTGGAGGTGGACAAAATAACACGAATATCTGTAAAGTATGATGTAATTCAAACAACAGACCGTTTGATTTTCAAAGCATCAGCAGTAGGTTCGGAGGAAATTTGCAGTTGAATTATTCATGCGTGCAACAAAAATAACTGAAGTTTAACTCTCAGAATACATTTCCGTGTAAGCCAGTAAATCTTTATACTTCAGTGGACGTGTGCAGTGACAAAATCAACTTCTTGTAATTTACGTGAACAAGAGTATTAAAAA